>NC_045785.1:88249152-88559439 GCF_009873245.2 Balaenoptera musculus | reverse complement strand
GGTCTCTGTCCGGGGAGAAAATGGCCTTCTCTACGGAGATAACACTCTCTCTCCCTGAACCCCTCCCTGTTTAGGAGGCTACCGTTCCCTTGGTTGGGCTCCTCATTACACACACTCACAACCAAGAAAAAAAGGTGGTGCAGAAATTTTTCAACTTTCTCTAAAACTAAAGTTGCTTCCGCCTTTTAAAAAGAGTCTATAATTTAGATCTATAAAAAGAACCTACTTAGCACTCAATAGTTAGGAGCTCTTACCACAATTCAACAGAATAGGAACAGTTCACTAAGTTTCTATAAAAACTTTAACAAATTTTTTCAAGCATTCATAATTAAAGGGCTCCCTGGCACAGCAAGAGAAGACTTTGAAACGTCTTCTGTTTATACCAAGTTAAGCACTGATTGCCTTACAGTTCCAGGCGTTTTCTGAAACTCCTACAGAACCTCAAACATCACATACTGGAACATCACAATGTTGTCGTTGTTTAATGATTATTTGTGCTAGAAAATTTCACGAAATCATAGCCATTCCTTTTATCAACCGGAAGGCAAACTGCAGATATTGAATCATTGTAAGATTTCACACATTCCCAGAAAATTAGTTTCCAGTTTGTCTCTGTTTTTAGTACTTTACATTGAGGCATGAAATAGTCATTTTCTCAGCAGCTACCAAAGTTCATTTGACATTGGATAAGGGTCTCTCTCCCTCCTCCTTATAGTTCAATTAAAATGCTCCCTGCTGCTTTAATTTCCAGGAAACTAAGCTGACTTAATTAGGGCAGATGTCGAAATAATTAACAGGCCTATAGTAGCTAAGCACGCTATTTAAAGCAATACAGCTGTAATTAAATCAAAAGTGTAATCCTTATGAAAGAATCCTACATGTGTGTACAAGTGGAAGCAAATGAAATAACACTCTCAAAAAGATGTCACCACCTGTAAATGTGACCTTCCTATAAAAGAACTGACTTCGATGCTAAAGGTTCTGATTAAAATATCAAAACCTCTGCAACATAAAATATATGTATTTCTTAACATATTCTTTACAAGGTCAACATTCACAGGTCAAGGATATAATAAAGAGAATACCTGTAACAAGAATGTTTAACACCAGAGCGGTTCATTTTCCCAATGTTTGTTAGGTGAGGAATAATATCAAGAGAGATGCTGAGTTTCAAGGAAAGCTTTGCATTTCTCCTCCCCTGAATTTGTCAATCCAAGACAATGACAGGCAGAGAAACTATATGCCTTGGTAACCATAAAACTAACTGATTAGGAAATAAGGCCAAATTAATCCCAGGAAAAAATACTGATTTTTATGACACAAAAATAAGCTTTGAAACAGAGCGTATGAATAGCTCCTACTAAACGTTAGCAGCTGCCATATTCCCATTAGCTTTCAACTTCCACTGATAGCTGAAATACAATGGTCTCTTGGTATGCGCGAGGGATTGGTTCCGGGACCCCAGCGGATTCCAAAATCCGGGGATGCTCAAGTCCCTTATAGTCACCTTGGCAGATGCGGAACCCCCCGGATACCACGGAGGGCCGACTGCGTGTGAAATGCAGGCTTTTCCTTGGGTCTGGGCAATCTTTAACAAAATGGGATGGAGAGGCAAAGCCGGGGCGCATATGGGTCACTCGGGGTCAAGCCAGAGCACCGCCACCCCACAGTGACCTGGGCAGAACGGAAAGCAGCAGTCCTTTCTAACAGACCCACGCCCCCCGCACCCCCGAGACAGGAAGTCCAGCAAGTCGGGGCCCCGTCCTGCTGAGAAACGCGGAGGGGCGGGAGGGGGCTCTGTCAACGTGGACGAAGCTTGACTGAGGCGCCCTCCGCTGAACCAGGGGCCACGTGCAGCCCGTTTCCCTCGCCAGGGCTCCCGCAAAATGCAGCTTCCAGTTACCGCTCACATGTTCAGCAAAGCACCTCCACCTACTCAAATCTTAAACATAGAAACAAGGGGCTACAAAATGGCATTTTAATTTCTGTTAGAACCAAAGCCATCTCGTCTGAGTAAGTCAGTTACAGCAGCACTAGGCACACGAAAAGAACAGTACAATCCCTAACACCTACCAGGCAATTAGCATAAAACGCGACAGAAACCGGTTCTCAGACTCAACACCGGAGAACAGCACCACCCAGTGGCGGTATGAAAAGCTGCATGTGAGGAACTAGAGGCTCCACCCCTGGTGGCCAAAGTGATTTCTCCTCACTGAAACGAAAGACCCCGGTAAAATACCTTCCACCGTGCTGGAAAATCTACAATGCGAGCCTCCTCAGAGTTTATAACAACTAGGCTTAGAGCAAATGGTATTTCATGTTTTCTGAGTAGCTGACGCAAGGTTGCCAGGTAAAATACAGAATGTATGTTTGGTGCACTATTTGAGACATGCTAAAAAAGTACTCACTGTTTATCTAAAATTCAAATTTAACTGGGCATCTTGTATTTTTATTTGCTAAATCTGGCGACTCCTGTTCCAAAGTACCCACTCCTGGAGACCACAGATGCATTTACATAAGTCTTTCAGTCTTTCAAAGAGGCAGTAACAGGCCTGTGGCAAGGAAGCCTAGGGTTAGGGTCAGGGTTAGGGTTAGGTATGCTGCCGCCCCTAGGGTTAGGGTCAGGGTTAGGGTTAAGGTTAGGTATGCTGC
The DNA here is from genome assembly GCF_009873245.2 of Balaenoptera musculus. NCBI lineage: Eukaryota > Metazoa > Chordata > Mammalia > Artiodactyla > Balaenopteridae > Balaenoptera > Balaenoptera musculus. The sequence goes on along the minus strand of NC_045785.1, from coordinate 88,556,787 downwards.
CGCCCCCTAGGGTTAGGGCCAGGGTTAGGGTTAGGTATGCTGCCGCCCCCTAGGGTTAGGGTCAGGGTTAGGGTTAGGTATGCTGCCGCCCCCTAGGGTTAGGGTCAGGGTTAGGGTTAGGTATGCTGCCGCCCCTAGGGTTAGGGTCAGGGTTAGGGTTAGGTATGCTGCCACCCCCTAGGGTTAGGGTCAGGGTTAGGGTTAGGTATGCTGCCGCCCCTAGGGTTAGGGTCAGGGTTAGGGTTAGGTATGCTGCCGCCCCCTAGGGTTAGGGTCAGGGTTAGGGTTAGGTATGCTGCCGCCCCCTAGGGTTAGGGTCAGGGTTAGGGTTAGGTATGCTGCCGCCCCCCAGGGTTAGGGTCAGGGTTAGGGTTAGGTATGCTGCCGCCCCTAGGGTTAGGGTCAGGGTTAGGGTTAGGTATGCTGCCGCCCCCTTGCAATGGGCAGGTAAGACACTCTGTTCCACGATGCAAAAGGCTAATAGGGGAGAGGAAGGTGGAGGGGGGTCGCGAAGTGGGGCTCCAGATAGCTGGGTCACGAATTGGGAGCATTAAATATCAGATGTGTGGAGGAGGATGGAGAAAGGATGGGCAATTATGGAAGAGAAGGAGAAAGGGGAACAAACAACCCTTGCCTCCTGACAACTGCGCCAGCCTACCGACGGTGCTGCTGCGATTTCCCCTCCTCGTGGCACCTGGTGTCAGCGATTGCGAATTGGGGAACGTAAGGCCAGAACAACTGCCTCGTCCAGAAAGCCGCACACCACCGACTGTCCACGTCCAAGCGATCCTTTCTTTGGGAAGGAGTCGTTTAAATGGATTTGTGTTCCAGTTTTCTCAAACTAAAAACAACTCATTTGTTTCCTAAGCCGCTAACTGGCTTTGTTTCACATGTTTTGCTGTCTTTCGGCTCACCCCCTCTCAGAAACCCAGTGCCCACCGCGGCCTCCTCGCTCGCACCTTTGCAGTGAACCGCGATCGCCCCCTCCGTGTTCTCGCAGATATTCAGGAACCTTCGCACGATGTTGTCGCTGGGTGTGCTGCCATCGATGAAAAAGAGGTCATAGTGCTCGAAGCCGGCATCGGTGAAGCGCTTCGCCTCGTAAATCTTTTTGTTCAGCCTCACGATTGCAGTCACGTTATGCTTTTTGAAATAAGGAAAGTAGGCTTCGGGGGCGTGAAGAGGATAACCTAAAGGAAAGCAGGGGCTGTAAGCAAAAGGCACGCATTTCGTCTTACGTAACCCAGGAACGCGAAAACCCTTCACAATAAAGATGATCAATCTCAACAGAGCTTAGGAGGAAAGCGCATTTCAGGAGAGAGTAAGGTCGAAGCACGTTCCTAAAAGCAGCAGTCTGAAAAACTAAGAAAAACACCACAGGAGGGAAAAAAAAAAAAAAAAAAAAAAAAACCTTTTCTGAGTATTGGAAATAGCTCGTGAACGTTCAAAACCTCAAGCTTTAGGCTTCAAATCCTGGGAGCTCACTCCTCCCAAGCCAAAACAAAGGCATTCCTGAGGCCCCCAGATGCGTACAGTAGGCCTGGAAGGACTCTGTCCTTTTTACTCCTCTTGACAAATACTTTTGAACCGCAGCCTTTTTTGCCAGGTGTACAGTTTTAATCTACAACGCAGTCCCCCACAAGAGAGACTGATTATTAAGCACCTACCACGTACAAGTCACAACTGCACGAATTTCTTTTAATTCTCCAAACAACCTATTGAGCTAAAAATAGTAAACCCCATGGAACAGTTAAGAAACTAAAAGAGGTTGGGGGATCATTTTCGTAGACATTTTCTTTTTTGAGGAGAACAAGTGGTCGGGCTCTAACCCCCGTTCTACTGTGAGTGGGTCCAGCATCACGTGGAGCTGCAGTCAGCTGGGTTACAGACACATGACCTCGACTTGGCCAGTCAACCAAGGTGACCCCTGGGGGCTTTGGCCACTGCAAGCCTTGCCTAGTGGCCCCAGGGTTTAAAAGGACTAATGTCTCAGCCCGTTGATTACCACATCTGTAACCCACTCAGGGCCTACCAGGTGAGGGGATCTCACTCAGAGCTCGTTCATGATGGTGGGCTCCAAGTGGGGCCGGCAGCAGCAGCCAGCAAAGTGAACCAGCAGTTTCCGCACCGTGGCCGTACTTCCTGCTGCCTCGAAGCTTGCATAGGCTGGTCATTTGCTATTTTCTCTCAGTTGCAAGCCAGCTCATATGCCGGGGCTGGGGTGTACATATAACATTTCCCAAGCTACCTTTCCCACTGGGCTCCTGTCCATCTGAAAAGTGGGAGGCACTAAAGCACTGCCGGAGCAACTGGAGGCCAGAGGAGGGAGAAGGGATGTCTTCTGTTTTCCTGGCAGCATGGCTTCAGCAGCAGAAGAGAGGAACTCCCAGCTTAGTTTGGCACTCCCGGCACCAGCCTGCAGCCCAGCCTCAGGGTCCCCACTCTTCAGGCTCCAAATGCAAGCAGCAGCTCTTCGGAGCTCCCAGCACCTGCCAAGGTCCCAGGTCCTGCTAACCTCACGTGTTCCTTTCTGTCCCTCGTTGCCTTAAAGGCAATAACTATCTCTTCCTTAATATGCTGTTTTTTTCAGAGTTGCCCTTTTACTTTTTAGCCTTCTTTCTAACAAATTCTTTTTTTTTTTTTTTTTTTAATTTATTTATTTATTTTTATTTTTGGCTGTGTTGGGTCTTCGTTTCTGTGTGAGGGCTTTCTCTAGTTGTGGCAAGTGGGGGCCACTCTTCATCATGGTGCGCGGGCCTCTCACTATCGCGGCCTCTCTTGTTGCAGAGCACAGGCTCCAGACGCGCAGGCTCAGTAGTTGTGGCTCACGGGCCTAGTTGCTCCGCGGCATGTGGGATCTTCCCAGACCAGGGCTCGAACCCGTGTCCCCTGCATTAGCAGGCAGATTCTCAACCACTGCGCCACCAGGGAAGCCCTCTAACAAATTCTTTATATTGCATTCCCTCTGTTTGAAATAAAGTGGTTTCCATTCCTGCCTGGATCCTGCTGATACATGACCTCCCTTAGATCCTGTTCATTTTCTAAACCTCATTTTCCAGCCTTCGCTTGGAGACTGTGAGCTCCCCAGCATAATTCCAATATCTGCTGCGTGCAACCAAGAGCCCTAACTGGCACCCTTAGCCAAGGTCGCACAAGGGATGAATGCAGAATTGGCAGGCAGGCCTAACTAATCCACAGCCCAGATACATGATTTTCACAAGCCAGGCTGCTTTTGAGCAAACAGGTAAGACAGAGCTTACTTACAATCCTCTGTGTAGAAACAGTGACTTATACACATTTAGAGAAAACAGATCCTTTCCACTTGGAAAAAAATCAAATCTGTTTTCCTAGTTGGTTTGTTTGCTCAGATCATTTTCCAGCCTAAAGGGAAAAAGAACTGTGGTTGGCATAAGGAAACAAGAGCTTTTCTATCATGTAAGGAATGGGAAGGAGAGGGTTTAGGAACACATGGGATGGGACATGGTGTGACAGACTGACAGGCGCTTCTAACCCTGGGTTCCTAGTGATCACTGGCACCTCTGTGATGGCACCTGTCATGAAGCACGCTAATGGTTCTTTTGGTGTCTGTCCCTTCCCTCCTCCACCAAGGCTGTAAGAACTTCTCTTTTCATATATGAATTGCCATCATGAGTAAATGGCATTACAGATAATATACCTAAATCTACTATCAAGAGAAACTGCATATATCTTTTGAGAAAAGAACACTGAACAGTTATCCAAATATGGTAATAGGGCACTGAAATAATAACAGTAATGGTAATCATAGCACCTAACATTTATTGAGCTCTTACTATGTGCCAGGCACTAAGCTAAGTGTTTCATGTATATCATCTCATTAAACCTTACAATTATCAGTCACTGATGCCTGGGAAAGTGAACTGGCCCATGCACACACTGCTGGGAAGAGACAGAGGCAGCATCTGAACCCTGACAGTCAGATTCTAGGGCCGGTGCTGGGGATGATTTAAGGTAAAATCCAACTCAATTCTATTTGTTAGATCTCCAAAAAACGGGACATTACGTGAACATTAGGGGCTGCACTTCCTAGATTTGTGAGGAAGTTTCTTAAAAATCCTCAAAAGCGTTTCAAATGAGTTATAACCAACAATGACAATATCTTCTGACCTCTGAACAACTGTGTTTTCGATGTATTTGGATGCTTCTGACGGAGGACTGGTTTTAGCAATGTGCACGGAGCTGACCGAGCTTTCATCCGATCCTTACTCCATCTGGCCACTAGATGGTGCCCTGGCATCAGTAAAGCACAGGCAGAGCCCTGGCGCTGACCAAACAATTTCAAAGCAAAGAGAGATTGTAAAATTCATCTCTTCCCAGACCCTCATTTAAAGGAAACTGAAGAACAGCAGAGTCAAATGACTAGTCCACCCATTCATTATTAAAAGTAAAAACTGCAAAATAGGCAGGCAAACGTGGAAAGCAATAAAATATGTTTATCAGGTTCATTAATGATAAAAATGTAATCAGAATATCTGCTACCTAATAAGCACCTATTAATGTGCCCGACACTGTGCAAGGCACTCACTTCCTAAAATATCCCTAATCTTCACCAAATGCCTGCAATGTGCATCCTATTTCCCCGTTTGATGATGAGAGAAGTTGAGGAACTCACGAAGCTCACACAGCCAGTTAGGGGCAGAGCCAGACTTCAACCAGCCCAGGCTCTTCACACCTAGCTTCTCTCATTAAATGAGCAGGCTGACGCTTCAAATTGTTTGGATTCCCTGTCTTGAGATGTCTTTCCCTGTTCTTTCTTTCCTTTTTCTTTCTTTCTTTCTGAAGTAGAGATGAGGACATTGCCACCTAAGAGTTTGGGGGTGTTTTTGGAAATTTTGAAATCCAATTTGTTCTACTGCTATATTATTCATTTCTCAAGTCAAGCTTGTTTAACCAAAAAAGGGGTAGGGCTCCTCTTGTCCCCCCCGTCAAAACAATGTGAACAAAGATGGCTGAAAGGAACTCCTAGTTGGTCTCTGTTGACAACACACACTTAAGACTGCTATAATGCATTCTGCCAGACCCCAAGATTTTAGGGCTTCCTTTTGCTACATCCTAGCAACAGCTATTTCAGTGCTAACTCCTTAAAAATCTGCCTTTTTCTACTAACAGACCCCTAAAATGACTTTCAGCCACCTCAGAAAATACAGGGGTTTCTCAACTAAAAAAAAAAAAAAATTTCTTAAGTTCAAAAAGAATTTACAAAGTTAAACCCCTTTACAAAAAAATGACACTTCTAGTGAATATCAGATCTTAAAATGGGGATTCCAGTAAAATATCAATATTTTACCAACAACAGCCTTAAATGAAATTATTCTAGACATAAAAACTGGCAAGTATTAGGTAAGCAGCACTTTCACACCTTTTTTTCTCAATGTGAGAGGGCACAGTATATGCATAGAAAAAAAAGATATAGAGAGAACGATATCTTAACAGTGGTTATTTCTAGATTATATAATTACAGGTGACTTTTTATCTAGATTGCTTAAAGTTCTGTAGTGAACATGTTCTTTCTCTGTAGTAAAATAAAAAAGAACACAGAATTTGGAATCAAAGAGACCTGTGTTTGAATCCACACACTGCCACTTTCTGGCTATGTCAACCTGGGCAAGTTAGGTTACCAAGTCTCCATCTTCTCTTCCACAAAATAACTACCACCTGTTCCGGGGGTGTTTCTGATTATTAAATAGATGAGGTGTGCACAAAAGGCTTATTAGCACCACTCCCAGCATATAAGCAAATGGTGGATAATTATTTCCCTATATTGTAATATAGGGCCAAAAATAATCTTTTTAAGACTTTTGACAATTAAGAATTGACACACAAAATACATCCTTTTATCTTGTGATTCTACTTCCAAGAATTTAGAAAAGAAACCAGGGCTGCAAAAAAGATGTATGCACATGTATGCCAACCACTGTAGTTTTTAAAAAGTGAAAAACTGAACAACTTAGATCTCATTCAAAATTTAAATGATTGATTAGTAAAATTATGGCACAGTCATTGAATGCAGTCATGGAAAATTATAATGAAGATCTACATTTATTGCCATGGAAAGGAGTATGTGATATATTAAGTGAAAAAAAAGCTGCTATGAGACAGTAATCATGTTATGACTCCATGCTGGTAAAAAAAAAGGAATATTTTTATAAGTCTGTGTGTGTGTGTGTGTGTGTGTGTGTATTCTTTAAGAGAGAAAAAAAATATGTGCAAATAAAAAATACAGAGAAGCAGATGGAAAGAAAATTAAAATCCCCAATAATCCCACCACCAACTAGTAAACCTAGAAAACGTGGGTAGAATTATAGGTCACTTTAATGCTGTTTTTATAAGTTCATCTGCATTTTCTTCTTTTAAAAAAAAAATCATGCGTTACCTCTATAAAAATATTTTAAATGGGTTTTTAAAATTACACCCCTCATCTTCTCTTTAAGAAAATTTCATTTAAAAAGTGAATCCTATATGGCAAAATTCTTTCAGTTTCACCAAATGAACACCCAACAACAAAGCCACTACTGAAACCATACACCTACTAAGGTTTTCTGGGTCTGAGTCAGATCATTTTGCACAGAAGGCTAAAGGGAGGTTTAATCAATCCTGTCTTGAAAGACCAACGGTGGAAAGCAGTTTCCTCAGGCACTTAACAAGTTATTCCTAACAAACCAACATAACAGGTTAATCAATCAATGTCTGGAGCGAACCGGATTCATGAGCAAATGTGTAAATGAGAAGATCTAATTATGGCTTCAGTACAGAGACATCCTATTTGTTAGGGTAACTCTGTAGACCTGGATTACCCATCCCCAGAGGGGATGATTCAATTCCCATGATTTAAGCAGAGTTCCCTGTGAGATATGTCATAGGTATAAAATGATAAGCACATGTGTGGAAACTCAAAAAAATTATCAAATCTAAATGCATGAATAACCATATACAATGAAACTAGATTTTAGAATAAATACTTATGATGATGATGATGATGGCTATGAAAGAAGAATAAACCTATAAATTTAGACTAAGGGTTTCAAATTATGTTCCTCCAAGGACTAGTGTTCCAGCTCTAAGACTAGAGAGGGAGCAAAAAAGGAGCTATTATGTTCATGGGTGATATTTTTTTAATTTTATGTACTTCTCCCATAAACTATTCTTAAACCTTTGGTGCCTATCATTACTTGTCTTCTGGGAATGTGAGGTTAAAAAAAATAATTCGGTAAAATATATGTTAATGGGAAAACACACATAGCCTATCATGTTTCATTCAAGAGGCTTATTTTTTTGTCTTGCTTTTTTTTCCTGAATATGTATGCCCCTGGCTCTACATATACTGCAAGTAAGTAATTTAATTATTGTCAGCTAGAAAGTTGTTCCTAGTTGCCATGATGGAACTAAACAGATCAGTGTAGTGGCAATGTTTAGGAGCCCCGCTCTTGGCTGGAGTATCACCAGTTCTGCATATTACTTTGTGAACTTGGGCAAATTTCCTACTCATATGCCTCAGTTTCCTCCTCTGTGAAATAGAGATAATAGTTCCTACACCTCATAGAGTTGTGTGTGCACTAAATGAGATAATGCTGTGATTAGCTAGTAACTAGCACTTAATAAATGACACCTATTGTCACCATCATCGTCATTATTCAACATGGTGTTACCAAAGAATACCTTGAGGTGTAGCACGCCACCACCACCGAATAAATCTGAGAACCACTGATAGAATTCAGCAATCTGCTTATTGTTCTGACCAGTTGGTTTCTCAGATTCTTCTTTGATAATTGGGTCAAGGTAAAGTGAACACTCTATTTATGGCAACCTAAAAATTTGATAGTTTTAAAACAGTGATTATAGTTCCACTTACTAAACTCTAATATTTAACACACTAATTACTGTTCAATTAGTAATTGAACAATTGAAATACTGTTCAATTTTTTTAATTAACAAATATTCTTTGGAGAATATTACCAATAGAAAGGATTATCTGAGGAAATTAAGAACTCAAGAAGATGAACTGAAATAAATTTTTGGAGGGTAAAGTAAATAAAAACCTACCATTTTCAATTTTGCTTTTTGGATGTGGTCCACTAAATGCTAAAAATTTTCCTGGAACAATCCAGTTGAAGTCACCATTTTCAACTCGCTGGGAGAATTTTGTGAGAAAAGAGAAGAAAAATATTTTATAATTCTTATACAATTTAGGAAACCCTTACAAATATAACTGTTTTTCACTCTATTAGTACTAGACTAGTTGGACATACATGAAGACAAAATAATATAGCTTAAAATAAAAACACGCATCTGATTCTCAAAATGGTTGTGAATTCAATCCGCTTCGAAAAATTTTTATCTAGACTATAAGAAAAGTTTAGAAAACTTTATTCAAAGTGGAGGTACTTTGCTAAAAATAATTTTGTCTCTTGGCCACTCTGCAATGAAATGAAATGAAACAAACATTGCTTGCCCCAGCAAGAAATAATGGGAAATAAGAGAAGACAGAAAATATAAGCACTTTCCATGAACATGGTAAACATACTTTAAACAACGAAAAAATCTATAAATATCAGGGTCATGATGAACACACCTCCATTTTTTGTTTGTTTTTACAGGTTTCTATCTGTTGTCGCTGCTGATTTTTAGACGGGGAAACAGAAGACAGGAGTGAGGGACAGAGGCTCATCAAACCCTCAGGGTGTACCACAAACTGGAGACTGCCACAGTCTCCTGCAGGAGCTGCAAGCCAAACAGCTACAAGGGTCAGGCAAGAGACATAAATAAAGGCAAATGCTCCTCAGCTCTGGCCAATTGACCACAGGAAAGCTTGATTGAATATAGCTGATCTTCCAATTGGATGTTCATGTAAAATCTCTCTATATTTGAAATGTTGACTGTTTTAAATTAAGTTTTTTAATACTAGGAAAGCAAATAAAACACATCTGTGGGCTGACTTTGATCACCAGCTGTCAGCCTCTGGTCCAAACATTCCAGGATCCTCAGAAAAGGCCTGAAGACCAGGCAAGGGGCCAAGCATCCTCCCACTGCTCCATTACCTCCTTCATTTCCTTCCCTTCCTGGTGTGCCTCTGAACCCAGGGAACACTGGGGCAGGGCTGAGGGGACCCAAACTTTGCAGGCTATTGGGACACAGCTGTGCAATGCATCACAAAATATATGTATCTCTTCTTCCCATAAGCATTCTTTAACCCACCCCCAACACCAATCCTACTCCCATCCTCCACCACCAGGCACAGCTTTTAGTCTCCAAGTCTCCCCCCTCTATAGCACTGCATAGATACCTCCCCAGGCAGGGAAGGAAGGCAGTTCTCTTTGCTGGGCCAAGGTTATCCACAGAAAAGGCTCTCTGCTCCACTACATGGCACAGACCTCAATGGTAGGAATCTGTGTCATATACAGAGTCTGCACTCTGCTGTAAGAGCTCATAAGTATTTGTTAAAATAAATTGGAGTAATCCCACCAAGGAAATCTGGAGCCTCTACTTTAATTACTTATACTACCCATTAGATTTGATTTCCACAAAAATCATAACTTGGCTGTATAATTTTCATGTCTAAAATGCAGATGTTTCTTCCCAGTTATAAAGAGTTATAAATGAAACTCTACATGACACCTTGTAAATGTCTGAATTGCATTAATCTAGTCATAATAAACATAAAATCTCCATAATGCCCTAAATAAAATCTTAGAGATGCTGAGTGCTATGATTACACATGCCAAATTAAATCTCAAGCATAGCTATCTATTTAGAACAATTTGAATAAAGAATTTAACATGCAACTCTTTATGATAATTAAACATTTTCTTGTTTAAATAAGGCAGTCTCAAATTAATGGCCCAATATCCATCTCAAGTAATTCTTAAGCTTAAAACATTATTTAAAAATTCAAAAATAAGGGTATACTCTAATCATGAAAAGGCTAAAACCAATTATTTATGAACAGTAGAAGAAAACAGGTTTCTATGTTCACTATTCCTGTATCCTTGACCACAAAGTTGGCCTAGATAAATATATACATTGTGCTATGGCTGTTTATTTGGGTTATAGACATCCATTTGGTTAAACAGTAACCTTTTATAATCAATCATATGGAGAGAGGCAATGAACTCACTCACAGAACCAAAAGAATATGTTTGCAAATCTGCCTACTCAAAAAGATAAACATTAGATAATATTGGGTTATATTCAGTAACTTGGATAAGGTTGATGGAGTAAACAAAAAGATTTATGTCTTAGATCCAAATCTGAAAAAAAATGAATAAGAAAGTTACAGCTTTTAACTGACTAATATAACATAACCTTACTGGTAAGCTTCCAAAATTAATATCTGTGCCTTCTTTCACAGTGGATTATACAAATGTCAATATTTATCAATAATAAAATATTTATGATAACACAAGCTGGTTTTTCTAATTAAATGTGTTTGTGCACAAGTGCGAGTGCACACACACACTTCCAAGAAACCTAGATCAGACAGGAACTTAAGGTACTTTCCAACATTACCACATTTTATAAACAAATGTCTAGGCAAAGATGAGGTGAGAGAATAATTTTACCTCTTCCAATCCAAAGCCTACAACCTACCAAGTACTATGTAGAGAAACTGCAGATGTTCTTCACTACAAGAAAAACCCCAAAATGAAAATGTGAATTCTTGAAACTGATACATTTAGGTGTTAATATTCATGTTACTATAAGATCCTTCAGCTTACATAAGACTCACCAGATTTCTTTGGAATAACTAACTCTCCTGGTGCATTTAAAATAAAATTTGAAAAAAAAAAAGAAATCAAAGTGTCTTACAAAGTAAAAATAAACTGTATTAAAACTGAAAAAAATTAAAAATTAAATAAAATCTAATTTGACTTGAAAACATGAATTTTTATAACTTCTAATAAATAAATCTGTGCCAGTAAGGCATGCCTCTATTCTAATAGTCACAGAGATATTTTTCAGTTAAAACACTGAAAAACATTTGGCCTTTTTACCACTATGATAAACAGACTGTAAGAGAGAAAAGACAGACCTTCAGATTGACAATTATTGGATTGGTTCCCTTTATCAACAGATGTGTTTTCTAAGGCAACATGGATAAACAGTTTTGAAGCACAATTCAACATTCATTAAAACATTTGCTTAGCCTTTATTATATATCAACTTGGTGTCACACATAAAATAATAAAAAGCATTCCCTCTGTGCCCTTAAGGAGTCTGAAAACAAGTAACAAATAACGTTAATAATAATAGCAGCTAACAGATATACCACGGACTGCCTGCTAGGCACTACTCTATGACATGCAACTCATTTCATCTTTAGGGCAACCCTGTGAGGTAGGTGTTATTACCATCTCCATTGTACCCATTGCTATAGACTGAATGTTTGTGTCCCCTACAAAATTCATATGTTGAAACCGAATCTCCAGTGTGATGGTATTAGGAAGTGGGCCCTTTGGGAGGTGATTAGGTCATGAAGATGGAGCCCTTATGAATGGGATTAGTGACCTTATAAAAGAAACCCCCAGAGAGCTCCCTCTGTGAGGCCACAGGGAGGACATGGAAGAATTTGGCCATCTATGAACCAGAAAGAGGGCCATCTCCAGACAACAGTTCTGCTGGTGCCTTGATCTTGGACTTCCCAGCCTCCAGAACTGTGAGAAATAAATGTCTATTGTTTAAGCCACACAGTCTATGATATTTTGTTATATCAGCCTGAACTAAGATACCCATTAAAGAAAAAGTTGCATTAAACTTTGATAAATGCTATAATACAAGTACATAAGAGGTTTAATGGTGGCACAAAGATTATTTTAAAAATAAAGACAGAAAGACAAAGTCTTTTTTATTCATTAAAAAGCACCTTCTTTATATTTCCTTACTTCTGAAACAATAAAATAGCGTTGATAGTATAGTTGTATTACGTAAATGCAAATATGCTGTCATGATTGGCACTTTATGAGCTTAAATCAAAGTAAATATTTGAGGTATTTGGTTTAAATTAAGTTCCCTTGCCATTTGGCTTTAAATAATAGTCAAACTCTAGATTATTACTTAAGATTTGCTTTTGAGAGAAACAGTGTGGTAGAGGGAAAGAGGAGCCCCAGGTGGACGACTGCTTCGCCTCTAAACATAGAAAACATTTAGGGGCCTGCTCTCACAGGCCCACCCAGTGAACGCGCCTGCTAATGCAACCGCAGGGAGCAAGAATCTAGTGCATGTGTGCAGGTACCTTTCCAGTGCTCAAGACACGAAGATTTGAGGCCATCAGCACATACATGGTTGTTGAAATTTGGAAACAGTCCCCTCACTCATGGAGAATGTATTTAACCAGAAATCACATGGCCCTAGAGACCAGCACATTTCGGGTGGGCAAGGGAAGAGAAAGGACTGGCAAGGGATCCTGAGACACATGGCCAGAGATGGAAGGAGGAGAAAAGTAAGAGACAGAACTTTTGAAGTTAGGGAGGAAAGTGAGTTTCTAGAATTAGACAGCGGCCACAGTGTAAATCAAGTAGGAAGAAGACCAAGCACAACAATTCAGTTTGGCTAAGTCTTGCATTAAGCAAGAACAGTTTCCATTGAGTCACAAGAGTAAAGGCCAGACCATAACTTTGACTGACTAAGTGAAAACAGAGTCAAGATTGCTCTCTTAAGAAGTGGAGGTAAAAGAAGGAACAGAGACCAAACAATAATTAAAGAGGAAGGGGAAAACATGGGAAATTTCTTAGACCTCAAAACATTTTATAGATTTAACCAACATAATCTTTGAACCAGCAATGGGTGCACTGTATTAGTAGATGTGGAAACACTGGGTCCAGGAAGGATTGAATCTTGCTTCCTTAAACTTGTGGCCTTTGAGGGGTATAATCAACACTACAGGATAGCTCCAGGGAAATGCTTCTAATAGTTCTTTGAACAGTCAAATCACCATGGGATGCACAGCTCTCTAGTTCCTCCAGATGTGAGGACATGTCCATATACCTGCATTCTGGAGCTTGCCTGATCCCAGTCTTACGGCAGGAATTCACAATTACAGTGGCAGAAATTCACATTTTTCCAGTTCTATAATTCATGAACAAGTAGAGGGCAAATCAAGCAGAATCCAGGTTACATTACATTCTAATTTGCTGTACAAATTCTAATCCAAAGCAAAGCCTTGAAACATCATACCCTAGATGTTCAATTATTCCTGCTGTTGACCTGAGGTGACACACTGAGAGATAAGAGGCCTAACAAACCTTATTAGCTCTCAATGTGTATGCAAAAGGGCAATGTTGGGAGTCTACACCACCTTATCACTTGACAATTTACTTATTAACTGCAATGAAGGATGACATAATCAACCTGGAGACAGTCTCTCCAGTTTAGTAATATTAAACTAAACTGGCCTTACATGCAAGCCCTGGTTGAAGATTACAATATCTAGCAATCTGTGCTGCAAATAACTGGTTGGAAAAAAAACAACAACAACTCACTCTTGCTGCATAGATTGGCTGGTAATGAAAAAAAAAGAAACAGCATTTCAAGAAGTTGTCTACCATAGTCAATACATTTTCCCCCTGGAATGTTACTACAAAATCAGAATGGATTCTTAATTAATATGTCTTGGTCATTTTCCATTGAAAAGTAGTTACTTTTAACAGATTATATAAAATATCTTGAAATGTGCTATACTCCTTTTTTTTTAGAACTTATTGACTCATTTATTCATTAGTTCTTTCATTCTACAAACATTTAATGACTGCCCACTACAAGTATACTGTGCCAGTGGGTTACTTATTGACACAAAGATGCGAGAGACACATTCCTGACTTCAAGTACCCAGAGTGCAGGGAAGACACAGGTGTGTAAACAGAGCATCACACACGCTGTGTGAGAAGAGCTCCCATCAAGCTAAAAATGACTCAGACATGTAAACACATAAATACGGTGGGCAGAGGAGAAAGGATCACAGGGAAGAGGAGGAGGAAACGAGCATGTCTGAGGCACAACAGCATGAAGATGCACTGCTGCATGGATCTGGGTATGAGGAGGGAAGGGAAAAGGACAAAAATGGGGAAGATGGCAAAGCCCGTGTCCAGAAGGGCTTTTTGCGCTGCATTCAGGAGTTTGCATTTCCTCCACACTTCCAGTCAGGGTGGAGCCCATGAAAGACTTAAAGTAGGGGAGTGATATAATCAGACTTAATTTCTAAAACATAGACTCTGAGAGTTATGTGGAGACTTGATGGAAGCAGCCCAAGGGCCAAGAAAGACCCAGTCCCAAGCATCCAGAATTGACCAACACTTTCTCACAAACAGTTCCCAGATGGGCTACATTGCAATGTGGCCAAGATAATGTGAAATCATTCTAGAACAGCAGTGCTCTTTTCCCAAAAGAGAATCCTTTAGTGATAATAGCAATAATGATGGATTATGAATTGCTGAATTTCTAGAATGCCTCAGGGGCAAAATTTTCCACATTCAGCCTTTTATAGATCAGTGAGAAATTCTGTGTAGACAATTAATCTGCTAAACATAAAGATGGAAGTATAACATATGAGAAGGGTCAAACATGGTAACGTCTGCAGAATGAGGCACAAGAATATATGGAATCTACGACAGCAGGTGATAAGAACAAAGGCTCTAACCCCACCTATGAGGAGACAAAATTACAGGAGGCCTTCTGAAAAAAAAATATTAGCCTAGTAAATATACTGAGCAAACAGGAAGTACTTAATAAACATCTGTTTAATAAATTAACTGAAAAGTTACCAAATTGAGGCCATAAAGAGTGTGATACATCTTCTTGGTTCACAACAGTTAGAATGGGCATCATCAGAAAATCTACAAACAACAAATGCTGGAGAAGGTGTGGAGAAAAAGGAACCCTCTTGCACTGTTGGTGGGAATGTAAATTGTTACAGCCACTGTGGAGAACAGTATGGAGGTTCCTTAAAAAACTAAAAATAGAATTACCATATGACCCAGCAATCCCACTACTGGGCATACACCCTGAGAATACCATAATTCAAAAAGACACATGCACCCCAATGTTCATGGCAGCACTGTTTGCAATAGCCAGGACATGGATGCAACCTAAATGCCCATCGACAGACGAATGGATAAAGAAGATGTGGTGCATATATACAATGGAATATTACTCAGCCATAAAAAGGAACGAAACTAGGTCATTTGTAGAGACGTGGATGAATCTAGAGACTGTCATACAGAGTGAAGTAAGTCAGAAAGAGAAAAACAAATATCGTATATTAACGCATATATGTGGAACCTAGAAAAACGGTACAGATGAACCAGTTTGCAGGGCAGAAATTGAGACACAGATGTAGAGAACAAACGTATGGACACCAAGGGGGAAAAGCGGCAGGGGGTGGGTGTGGTGGTGTGATGAATTGGGTGATTGGGATTGACATGTATACACTGATGTGTATAAAATGGATGACTAATAAGAACCTACTGTATAAAAAAATAAAATAAAATTGAAAAAATACATATTTTAAAGGGTAGAAATACAACATTCACTTGAAACATTTTTTGTACTTAAGTGACAGATAATAAACCTTTTAAAAATGAAAAAAAAAAAAAAGAGAAACAAACGTTGACCTGTACACCGTTATTTCTGTAGAACAGAGCTTCCCAATTGGTGTAACAGAATGGAGCTTTCTGGGCAGGGGCTGGGGCAGCCAGAGTTCCCCAGCCACTTGCCGTAAGCTGTGAGCTATGATCACACAGTGCTGATCAAATACTGTCACATTTTCCCCGTGTGCCATGACGGGATAAACAAGAGGAAGCCTTGAGCTGTGACTCCACTCTCAAATAGGCAGGAACCAATTTGTCTCCAGGCCTACAGAAGCCAAGCCCAGCTCTAACCACTTCCATCAAGTAACCCATGGTGAAGAAGTGTCCCAGGTTTGCCAGCATGTAAAAAGCACAGGGGCAAGTCAATAATAACTTGATATTCTGGGAAATATCCTCATATTGACAAAATTATTTCATAGAAAGCATTTTTTTCTCAAAATAAAGGAATGATTTATGGAGAAAAAAAGCAATGGCAGATATGAAATAGCTCAAAGAAAGAAGTCAAAGTAACTTCTTAGCATTTGAAGTAGGTTTTATGTGAACTTTAAGCTCCAGCTGATTCCCAAAAGGGTATTTAAGGCAGCTCCTCAAAGTTGCATGGACCAAATTCTGGATGCGGTAATTAATGTAAGCCACACTGATGAGGCATCTCCAAATGCTGCCACTGAAGCTGCATTTCTTTGCATTTCTCTCCCTCTCCCCTCCCCTCAACTAGGCGCAGGGTGCTGCTCTGTGAGCTCATCTCTGCATGGCCAACACAGGGACGTCATCAAATATGGCAAGACTTCTGGTAAACAGTGGAAAGTCCCATTTTGCTTTGTTTAGGGGACACCCAATATAAGGAACTGAAGACACAACTTCAAATTCTCTTTGATGAATAATGACTGCTTAAGAGTAGCATCATTAGTGATCGGTGGTGTTTAGACAAGGTCTTACTTGGTAAGGATAGTTCCCCAAAAGAACAGAAATTGACTAAAGGCAGCCTCTATGTGGGTGCTACTTCAGAGTCTTACAAGCAGAAGACTGTCCTATATTAGCAATAAACCACTAAGCTTTACTACTAGAGAGGATACAGTTCCTCACATACCTCCAGGTACATAACTTGATTGAATACTCAAACTCTTTCATCTTCATTGCTTTTCCTGAGGGCAAAAGGTCTGTTTCCATTTTTCAAATGTACTGATCGATGGTTAGATTTCAAAGGAGTGACTGCTCTTAGCTCTCAAGTCCTTGGAAAATACCTTAAGAAGCCTGTTGGAAAAGGTGACACTGATTCCTAGCAGAAGCTTCTGGGCCACCATCTTGCAGTTACTTTACTGGACCTTCCCAGCATAGCTCCCAGGGTTACATCTATTTGATCAGTGCAAATATGAAGAATGCACAGTTCCACATCGGCTTGGCAAAGAACCTGAGAGACCATATTTTAGAAGATACATTTGTTTATCAATAATTAATACAGTGGACCATTTGGAAGCCACAAGAAAATTAAGCAAGCTATCTGAGATATCTTACCCCAAGCCTTCTAAATAGAACAGAGCCTTGAAATGAATTCTTATGTGAACAGTTAGGTCACCTGAAGCTAGAAGGTGCAACCTGTGCTGCTCGTCCTAGGCTTCATGTCATTCTGAGGGGCTATGAGAGTTCACTGGCAAGCCTGTCCTTGCAGAATCTGCACTTTAGCTACGTGTGGCTACCAAGCACTTGAAATGCGGCTGGTCCAAACTGAGATGTGCCCTAGTATAAACTACACACTGGGTTTCAAAGGCTCAGTTCAAAGTTAGAAACATAAAATACCTCATTAATAATTTTTATATTGATTACATGTTGAAATAACATTTCTGGTATATTGCATTAAATATATATCATTAAAATTAATTTCATCATTTCTCTTTACCTTTTCCAAATATGGCTGCTAGAATTTTAAAATATGTATATAGATAGATACACTCTCATATACTTCTGTTGGACGGCACTGCTCTAGACCCTTCTGCAGAATGAGCAGAGCGGTTCCTGTGCTCTGCTGACCTTGTCGTTAACGGCATGCGTAAGAGCACTGTTATCATAAAGACTCCCTTTTTTTTTCTTCCATAAGACTCCCTTTTAATCTCACGTACAACTGCCGCATCATTACTTTAGGTTTTTTCTTGAGTCATATTATATATTAAATGTGGTTTAGTCCAGAAGTGCCTTTTTAAAAAGCTTTAACTTGAGCATTGCTATATTATCTAAGACTTAAATTCTCATAACGTGCTATCAGTGATAAACTTTTACTTTGAAAACTACAAACGACGTTGGAATACTGACATTGTTGGAGCTAATGAAGCCTATGAATTTAGCTATTCCACAAGTTTACCAAATGTCCAGACTCACTGAAGCAGAGCAAACAGTGGGAGAAGTTATGACAAGGAACGAATGGTCCACAGTTTGTCGGGAAGAGGGTTCCTTTACTTATATCCATTTATTCCTTAAGCAGCGTTTATGAAATGCCTACCATCTGCCGATCACACTTCGACTTGTGATTTTCTATTTTTTGGCTTTATGATAGAATGGATATATCGTTCTCAAAGAGGAAGTTATCTGAAGGAAAACTTTTCCAATGTTCACCAACTGCCTCCTCTCCCTCCTGCCATTACCTGAGTGGTGGTGCTGGTGGTGGTGGTGCTGGTGCTGGTGCTGGTGGTAGTGGTGGTACTGGTGGTGGTGGTTGTAGTGGTGGTACTGGTGGTGGTGGTGTTGGTTGTGGTGGTGCTGGTGGTGCTGGTGGTGGTGTTGGTGGTGGTGTTGGTTGTGGTGGTGGTGCTGGTGGTGCTGGTGGTGGTGTTGGTGGTACTGGTGTTGTTGGTGGTGGTGGTGCTGGTGGTGATGGTGGTGCTGGTGCTGGTGGTGCTGGTGGTGGTGCTGGTGCTGGTGCTGGTGCTGGCGGTTGTGGTGGTACTGGTGGTAGTGGTTGTAGTGGTGGTACTGGTGGTGGTGGTGTTGGTTGTGGTGGTGCTGGTGGTGCTGGTGGTGCTGGTGGTGGTGGTGTTGGTTGTGGTGGTGTTGCTGGTGGTGGTGATGGTGGTGATGGTGGTTATTTATTCAGGTTATGGTGTAACCACATTCTTACCAGATGCTTGGTTTGTTAGTTGGTTCTCAAGAATGAAATTATACTATGTTTCAGGTTTTTCAATAGCTTTTTCAACTAACTCTCAACATCACCATTAAAGTTTTTAAAAAGATAAAGGAATAAGTAAAACATCGACAAGTTTTCTCTCTTTACTGTGGCATGTCCTCCGCCTCCTCCCTCTCTAGCCTCCACTGTAATCTCTCCTTTAACTGAAATGGCTTTAGAGTTTTGCCATATATTTTTCTCCAGGTTCATAAACGTGGCACAGAGATTCAGGTTTTGGCAGCACCTGAAACTTATCTAATGTGGAGGCCCATTTTAAGAAAAGAATACAATGTTATGAACACAAAAAAGGTGCCCATGCAAGTGGGGCCCTCTAAAATTTAAGCTTCATTCGCTTCACAGGAAATTACCTTTGCTCATATAACACAGATACACATATACATGTACAGGGTGGAGGGGGTCTTGTCATTGTTTGTTAAAAAGGGGGGATTATACTATAAGCACTCTTCTGTATCAACTTTTTCTAGTCAATATATGATAGAAATCATTCCAAGACAAGTGGTATAGCTCAAATCAATTTTTTCAAATGACTGCGTAACATTCCATGGTGTATCTGTACTACAGGTTTTTTATTCAAACTTTCCCCTTATAAGTACATAGTCTTTTTGTTTCTAGTTCGTTTTTTCTGGGAGGGGGAGTAGGATTTTTTTCTTTTGACACTACTAGAAATGCCACAATAACGATGCTTTTGGAGTTTAAAAAGAAGAAGAGGGCTTCCCTGGTGGCACAGTGGTTGAGAGTCTGCCTGCCAATGCAGGGGACACGGGTTCGAGCCCTGGTCCGGGAAGATCCCACATGCCGCGGAGCAACTAAGCCCGTGAGCCACAACTACTGAGCCTGCGCATCTGGAGCCTGTGCTCCGCAACAAGAGAGGCCGCAAGAGTGAGAGGCCCGCGCACCGCGATGAAGAGTGGCCCCCGCTTGCCGCAGCTGGGAAAAGCCCTCGCACAGAAACGAAGACCCAACACAGCCATAAATAAATAAATAAATAAATAAATAAATTTAAAAAAAAAAAAAAAAAGAAGAAGAAATTCTTTGGAGATTTTTAATAAATTGTACTACATGTATTAATTTGGGGAGAAGTGGCAGTTTTATGATGTTAAATCTTTCTATCCAAGAAGGCAATACATATTTTCCATTTAGTCATGTCCCACCCACAAGGAATTTACAATCTAATAAGGAAAATAAGGCTTGTGTGCAAATAGCCATGATGTAAGAAAAATGGAAAGCACAAATTTTGACACATGAAATTGAGAGGGAGAGAATTCTGTAGAGAGTGAGAGCTGACCTGTGGAGGATTTTACACACACAAGTGAAGGAGGAAAATGTTAAAGGAGACGGGTATCTGGAGAAAGAAAGCTCAGCCAGAGTGCAGAGACATTCAAGAAACAGTAAATAAGCGGCTCGGTGCGGGCGGAACAGAGAGTGCACACAGGGGAGAAACAGGAGACAGGCTAGCAAGGTGGGCTGGACCTCATCCAAAGCTAACAATACGAGGACAGGGGAGTTTATCCTCATTTGAGCCAGGTAATGAGAGCGGCAGCCGGTTTGGGGCCAAGACAAGACGAGAGCTCTGTTTTAAGACCACTCAGTCAAGTGTGTGAAAGACCAAGAGGAGAAGAGCCTGGGCTCCTTGAAGAGCAGTTATAATAGTCTACCGGAGAGGACACAAGACCTGAGCCAGGGGAAGGAAGTGAGAACAGAAAGGAAGAAAGAGATGAAATACACACTGGGTCCCTAGCAACGGGAACTCAAATACTCATTAGATTTGGGCGGCGGGGAGAAGAAATGTTTCTAGTCTTGAGCCTGGGTGAACAGTAGAATGGTGATTCCATTAATACAGAGGAACAAAGCAGAAGCCCATGTTTGGGTGAAAGATGATTAATTTTTTCTCAGATGTGTTAAGTTTAACATGTAAGCAGGATATCCAAATAGACACATCCTGAACTAGAGCCCAGAATGTGAGGGCTACCCTTGTCTTGCTAAGGAGAGTGATAAATGTTATAACTCCTCAGGAGAGCCACGACAGACGAGCTCAGTTTCATGAAGTGGTCAGACTACTCAGAGTCTACAGATGTCTCATCTTTAGGAAAAGTTAACTACTTCTAGACTCCTCTGCTACCCCAGAAGTGCTCTTCCTCAACATCTCCTTATAGCACAATGTAACTTAGACAGCCTTTGCCTAAACTGCTTCACTGAACAGGCAAGATACTATTCGAAAGTTTGTAATGGCACCATGGGGAAAAAATGCAGCCAACTCTTAGAACTGAGTACATTCAGACGTATTTCAAAATAAAATATATGCAGTCAAAAATATTATAAGGCATAAATCCGGTTTTGTTTTAACCAAAACATAAATTTTAAAAAATAAAAGTAACAAAATTTTACTACCAAACTGTAGTTTTAAATTATTTTTTCTTACAAACTAAAGGTTCAAAGTAATTGTCAATAAAGGTTTGATGAAAGAATATAGAGAGATATGGCATTTTCCCAACGAAAATTTTGATAAGTCCTGGTTCAAAGGCAATAACCAAAGCTGAGAGGATGAAACTGACAACTATAGAAAACTGCAGAATGCTTTTATTTAGCAGCCAATCAATCTGCAATACCTGAGCGCTAGGGAAAAAAGAACAATTTAATCAACGTGAAATTATATCTTGCAAAAAGATAAAGTGTACAAACCTCATAATGTTCATATTCATCCACATCAAATGTCTCAAAGTCAAAAAATCCATGTTGTAATCCCTAAAATAAGAATTTGAATTAGTTTTTGCATGTGAAATTGATAACGACTTCTAGCCATTTCTGGAATTCCTGCTCACAAATGATCCTGCCTGATCTGAAGGAGAAAGCTTGAAACCTTTATTTGTAATGCATACCAAGCAATCATCTAACATCTAATTTTGCTTTGAGATTTTCTTGCCAGTGGGACTAAACACTTAGAAAAACATGGAAATATGTCCCACAAAATATGCCTCTTAAGGTCTAATATACATTAATTTTGTATGTAAAATTACTTATGTATATAAAATGGAACATACTAGCAAATGTAGAGTTAAAACCTATTGGGAACTATGCAATTAATTTATACCTAACTATGACAGAGTATATAATAGTGATTAAATTTTCAGTTAGAAGAAAAAACAATTATTCTTAGGTTTTATTTTCCTTTTATCATTAGTGAGATACTTAGTAAAAAGGGCATTTTAGGCCCTTATTTGTTCCTAAAACTCTACATTGAGAGAATTTGTTTTATGGTGATAGTTTCTGACAGAGTAAAAATGTACTTGACTACTCTTACAATTTAGAAGGAAGAATTGATCTGTTTAACAACACGAAGAAAAATTTCATACTCCTTTTTGTAACCAATGACTTAGAATTAAAAACTATCTGGCTTACTCAGATAAAATATTTTGAAGAGGACAGTCTTTTTTTTTGTATGTCATGAAGCTATACAGATTACAATAGAATACAAAACTACAGTTACTCTTGAAGGTTACATGATCAAGTCATTAAAAATAGAAGAAACTGTTAAGCCAAGTTTAGTACATCTATCTTTGAAAATACCTTAGAGACCAGTGTTTTCCAAAATGTAGAACCTGGACCACCTGCACTTAAGGTAATTTATATTTAAAATACAGACCGTTAGGCCCCATCCCAGAACTATGAAATCAGGTTCTTTGGGGGTTGGATCATCGTTTCTAAAATGCCTTCCTAGGTGATTCTTATAAATTCTGACAACACTGATTTAGACAACCTCTACAGGATAAGCAGAACAAGCTATTTAAATTATTCCACCTTTAAACAAAGATGCTTACTTCATCCATATGTACCATTTCAGAGAAAACGGTGAGAATATAATGCCCTGAAGTACCACTTTCCTTCCTCTTTTTTTCAGTGTGTTTGTGTTTGTGTATGCCTCTGTGTGTGGTTCACACATATATAACTGATGCTTATAATGACGCTAATACATCAAAATCAGAAAGATATGCTTCTTAAAAAGGGAAAAATGTGGCCATAGTCTTTCTACCTTCTTAGGAGTTATGGTGCTCGTTGCCACAAAAATAGCCCAGCACACGATGCTTTATAGAAGAATGTACAGAGGGACAGTGTGTCCCAGTTGCTTAAAGACATGTTGAACAATCTATCAGACCCTCTAAAATCTCATCTTCATTTGGGTAAAATAAACCCCAGCATTTGATGAAACAAGAAATTAACAGAAGACCTTATTAATGAACAAAGTCATGCTTTTCCTTTGTAACAGGAAGGATGTCATAAATGCCTATATCAAGTTACCAGTTACCATAACAGGCAAGGATATTCCAGTGTGAACTCTTTTTCAATTTCATAAGTTTTAGAAAAGAAACAGCCTGTACCAGATGGCAGGATAGGCAAAATAATAATAATAGTAACAATAAGTAAATTACTTTTTTAAATGCTACAATTTTAGGTTGTATACTGGGTGATATATCCATAAGGGTTCTTAACTGGTGTTACTGGAAGTGTGTGTTGGTGATATTATTTGCAGGGGATAGGCTAGATTATCTTGATAGTTTTTAAGTGAAAAGAGAACTAAAGTTTTACAGAGTCTAAATTCATTTCTAGATGAAATATCAAAGTCAAAAATATACATACAGAAAACAAGTAGCATATTTTACCATAACAATTTTCTCAAATTAAAACAGGGCAAAAGCAATGTTATATTACATCAGAGAAAAGAAACTAGAACAAGACTCACTACTGATACTATATTTACAGTCCACGATGACCCTTGCCAATGGGTTCTGAAACACGTACATTCCTGACTCATAAGTCATGACTGTGTTCTAGATGGAATGATGTACCTTGAACCTTCATTAGAATTCACAGTATAGCATGCATGACTTCTCAGCTTGTAAATCAATGTTTCTAAAACATGTTCCAAAGTTCTCAAAAATCTTTTAGATTACCTTCTCCATAATATATATAAATAACTAAATAATTATGACTCTAAACTTTAGAGTGCATCAAATCACATGGAGGGATTATACAAACACAGACAGCAGGGCAGCACTCCCAGAATTTATGGTTCAATCAGTCTCGGATGAGGTCTGAGAATTTGCATCTCTGCACAAGTCCCCACCATTTGACAACCATTGATTTATGACATACCTGGATAGGATATGAGAAAGAACTCCAGATTGATATGGAAATCTGAGTTAGAATGAGCCCTCCTAATAACTCCCTGTGGCCCTGAGAGTGACTTAACTTCTCTGGGGTTGTTTCCTGAACTGTAAAAATGAGATAATAATATCTGACCTGCTTACTACTTCATGTTCATGGGCATGTAATACTATCAGTTAGAAAAACAATGTGGAAATGTTCTCCACATTAACAGAGGAGATTTAGATAACTTCCTGTCCCTCCCACACCAAGATCTAGCTTGATAATGAAGCTGAGCAGGTGACAAAGCAACATCACAGGCACGGCAGCAGATAGAAGTGATAACACAAATAGTTTAAGTGAGAAAGGGAGACCCCTTCCACTTCTATAAGAGTTATCCCCTGAAACACCGCCCCTATTTGCCCTGTGGTCTGTGTATTACAGATCCATCATTGTTTAAGAAGTGGAAAGCCACCTTCTTATTCCCTCCCCTCTCTTCTCTCCAACAACAAACAAGGATATAGACATAATTCCTTTTTCATATTGTTAAACTACAGTGTCAACCACAGCAAGGAGATTGTTATTACCTTTCTGATTCCCTGCAAACAGTCGAGGATGGTGAGATTGTAAGTGCAATTTCCAAAGGAAGCATCCCTATGAACACAAAAAAGCTTAACATTAAAAACATGCATTTAGAACCCTCAAATAATAAAATACCGAAGTCAGTTGGAGACATGCTTATTTGGCGTCACAGCTGTCAACATGGTAAACTTATGTAACACATCAGATCCTACTAGCTTAACTCCAGAACTTCTGAAGTTGCTTTAATCCAACTAGCTGAATTAATAAGAAAGCAGATTTAGGAACCTGAGCTCTGGAATCAGGCTGCCTTCAAATTCCAACTCTGCCACGAATTGGCTAGGACCTCGAGCAAGTTATTTTACCTCTATGAGTCTTGGTTTCCTCATCTGTGAAATGAAGGTACTGATAGCAGCTACTGTTCACAGGATTGTTGTCAGATTACATTTAAAAAATATAAAGTCCTTCCTATAGTGCCTAGCACAAAGGAAACAATAAATATTATGACTATTCTTATTATTATTAACAGTGAGTATTTCATTAACTAAAACATGCATCATCATGAGAAGTATTCAGAGAAACAACCATCTGTCAGGAACATGGCAAATACTAGCGTAAAAATTTAAGGGGGACAATGCATGCAGGTCAACAGAACCTGGCAGTTGTTTTCATGGATTAAATGCCATTTAAAAACCTCCATTTTGCCCCCCGCCCCACCCTCATTCCCCCACCCCCCCACAAAAAAATGCCAAGGAAAATGCTTCCAAACAATCTCCTCTCAGGATCCAGGAGAGCTTCTAATGCACCATGAAGTGTTCTGTCAAAAGGAGTGGAGACCTACTGCACCGAAAACTGAGTGCTTCATCCTTTATTTAAATTTTTAGAGCAACTTAGCAGGCCTGCTTTAGGCAACATAAAACTGAAGTATCAAGTTCAGGTCAGTTAGCAAGAACTGGCACTGGAGCTTTAACACTAACAATGTTCCAAGGTGTCCAAGGCAAGAAACTTGACCTCAAGGCTCTCAGTCGCTCTTCCCAGCCCCCACTGCTGACCCGAAGGAATAGAGCTGTCAGGCACCTGCCAATCACAAAGTCAAATGTACCACACAAAGTCGGTCCAAGGCGGCGGGGAGAAGGGGGCAGCCCCAGAAGATGCTCCATGGGGAGAAAATGACCCTTAAAGGCTTTAACACATAACATAAAACTGAACCTTGTATCACAACCATCTAAGGTAACTTGAAACTATGGCTGCTAAGCCACGAATTTAAATGCAACGTCAACATCACTGAGTTTCAGCATCCTGATAACCTAATTTAAAAAGAGTAGGTTAGCAAAGCAGCCTAACAGAAATGTTTAAGTCCTGAAACATCAAAGTTAACCTATGTTAAGCAAGGGTTATTCTAGATATTTCATCCTGATTTTCAAGAGTTCTTTTTTTAATGCCATCTAAACTCATGGGTCAGTGAAAAACAAAATAACCCCATTTCAAATATCTTGTAAAGACATAAGCCATATATTAAGAAGCAAATTTTAAGGGATTCAACCAGAGAAAGGAGTAGCTGGGGATCTAAGACAAAATACTAGTTTATATAAATAACCACACATTCCTTTGCAGGAACTTGTCTTTTTAGGACAAGGGTTCAGAATCTTTTGCGTGTCATGGACCCCCCTTCAGCATTCTGATGAAGCCTGTGAATGCCTATTCTCAGAATGTTTTTAAATGCATAAAATAAAATACATAGAAATAACAGAACACTAATGCAATTAAATGTAAAGTCATCAAAATGTAACAAAACAAATTTATAATACCATACTTTATTATTAATATTGATATATAACAAGATCTAGTAGCAGGTCTGATAACAACTATAATTTTAAAGGAGGAATGAACATAAATATCTTAAGATATATGCAACAACTGCAATGGGATATAAAAATGTTTGTAGTTTCTATTGTGAAAAAGTCACTTATATTGCTAATACTACTATAGTTTATTTCCAACATTTATAATTGAATGTAATCTTATAAGTTATATGGTTAGTGAAAATAAAGATATTTTTGTCATCTGAATTCTCTCTATAGACCCTAGTTTAAAAACTACTGCTTTGGTAGAGAAAAGAAAAACCTAGGAAAAAAACTTCTCTATATTTAAAAAGAGTAAAAGAAATGATAAGAATTAAAGGTGCTCCTTACTTCCCTCAAGTGTATCTTCCCACCTAGACGCAGCTAAACCGATCCACAAATATAAGTTATCAGAAAAGCTCCAGATCCAGTCTCTTGTACTGTCTGCAAAGCATAGTGAGATTATCATGATATCTCTTGTCCTAGCACAGCCACTGTTTTTACCAACAACTGAAAAGAGAGCTCTGGTGACTTGGTGATCAAATGTGCAGACCTGAGAGCGAGGGAGCATTAACAGGCCATCCAAAAAAATTAGGATACAAAGCAGTCACAGCAGGCTAGAAAGACAGGCTGACATTTACAAATTGAAATATAATAAGGGATACGATAAAATTAAGTCACATCCTCAGGACTGGGGAAAGTTGATGACATATCTTTTCCAACACTTACTATGCTGGGTAATTTAGATGCATTAACACATTTAATCCTCATGAAGGCAACAGGTTCCCAAAACCTGCCCTCGTAACTAGGCAAGAGAGAAATGGCTTATTAGTGGCACCTGGCTCATACATAGTCAAAGGAAAGTAACCATAAAAGTGAAGGGACACAAAAACATGTTACATATTCTCTGGGGGAAAAAAGAGAGAGAAAGATAAAGGTGGCAGAGTAAATCCATGTATCTACAAAAACCCCACTAAAACGAGAATTTTAAAAGGCTTTTTTAAATGGAATCCAACAAGGTCAGGGAGAATGAGTACAGGCAACAGCAATAAAATTCTGAAAGCTGGAAGTCAGATACATGAATGATAATAAATTAGAAGACCAAGAAAACCGAATACTAAGGTGACGGGAAAAATCAGAGCATCAACCCAATTAATACCAGATAATTCGCAAAAGGCTCAGGAAGTGGCAGCACTGGGTTCTTCTGGAAGTGAGAATGAAGGAAATGACTCTAATAACTTAGAAAGTACTTTAAGAAGCTGAAAAATTTTACTCTGTAAAAGCAATATTATCTCCTATTTTATAAATAAATCTTCCCTGTTGAGTTTCCTCAACCACCCAATGTAGTTAGAACCATCTAAAAATAAAATGGTTGGTCCTGGAAGGCAGCAAGATAACCTGCCCCACACGACGTTCAAGTTTGAATTGGCAGATGGCTTGAAAGAAATATTTTTCACCTACATTGTTACAGGAAATGGAGGTGAAGATTAGGAAAACACCAGGCTCTATTAAACTCAGAAGTCCTTTGCTACTCTGAAACTGCATCATTATTCAACACAGTGGATGATTTCTTTCCTCTCCGTATCTCTCTCTTGGATCCTTCCCAATAGCATTTAAACATTTTCAAGTCCCTACCATCTTTAAAAGAAAAAAAATATCCGAAATTTTCTTGACTTCAGCCATCACCCTCTCTTTGGCCTCCTCTTTAAAACAAGGCTTCTCTGAAAAATTATTCATCTTCCTGCCCCCACTTTCTCTTCTCTCACATCTTAACCTCCTCTGTTCTGTTTCCACCCTCATCCATGCGATGAACATTTCTCACTGAGGTCACCAATGATCTCCATATGGCTAAGCCCAGGGGACTTTTTTTAAATTGAGATAAAATTCACCATTTTAGCCTTTCTAAAGTGTACAATTCAGTGACTTTTAGTGTATTCATAATGCTATGTATAATGTTATAAGTCATAACTCTAGTTATTACTTTAAAATGTACATCTCAGAAATAACTAAATTTCCTTGTCAATTGCATTATTATGAACTTTCATCAAATCTTTAACCGTGGTCATTTTTAAGTCTCTTGTCATTTACAGACAGTTCTGGGTGTATTCTGATGCTTTTGCAAATATGTTCCTATAAAAGGTTTTCATCTTCAAGGAATTCATGGAAAAGACTCTGACAAGTACAGGTTTCTGGTAACTGACTATACTGCTGAACTGAATGAATAAGCATTTTCAGAACTCTAATGAAAAACTGATGAATTCATAGAAGTGCTAACAAAAGATCAAGATGAAAAAAAATTAATTGCATGGGACTGAGTAAATTGATGAGGATGATTATAATTTTTGTGACTTTCTGTTTGAATAAAAAAAAAATCCCACAAGGACTCAGAGGCAAAAAATATACAAATCAATTTTCACTGCAAAGTAAAGGAGCTGTTACAGTGGAGGATTACTGGACTGAATGTCAATATTATGACATAGTATGAGTGTGTTTTGTGTTTGGTAATTGCAATCGTTGCTTTTGTAGTGGTCATCCATTTACAATGCTTGGTGTCAGTCTATTTATCTCTTGTAAAAATAAAATACAGTGTGTGTGTGTGTGTGAAAAAAAAAAAATAATGCTGTGATTTTTAGTATAGTCACAATGTACACCACTAACTCGAAACCATTTTACCACCAGAAAGAAACTCTATACCCATTTGCAATAACTCCTCATTCCTTCCCCGTCCCCACTCCAACCCTGGCAATCAGTAATCTACTTTCTGTCTCTGGATTTGCTTATTCTAAGTTCAGGGAACATTCTGCAAGCATCATTTTATTTACTCTGTCAAGATCAAGTAATTCCCTCTGAATATTCTCTTCACTGTTCCTGGATTTTGCTTCGACCTCTCTAAACACTACTCCTTCCCAATCTCCTTTACCTCTCTAAACACTACTCCTTCCCAATCTCCTTTACCTCTCTAAACACTACTCCTTCCCAATCTCCTTTGCAAACTCATCCTTCGCCTCCCAGTCTCTTCAAGATTCAATTCCAGACTCAAATTCTCTGCACTCCATACTCTCTTCCGAGACCAAGTGTTCTCAAACTTCAGCATTCATCAGCAACAGCATCTCCAAGATGGCTTCTTAAAACACAGAATGCCGGGCCCCACAGGAGTTTCTGATTCAGTAGGTATGGAACGGGGCCTGAGAATCTGCATTTCTAACAAGTTTCCAGGTGGTATCAGTGCTGCTGGTAGGAGGGACCACATTTCGAAAATCACTGCCCTACACAATCTCATCTATGTAAGTTACCATCTATCTGCTAATGACCCTCAAATTTATCTCCCTAGCACAAAGTCCTTAAAACTCCAAGGCAGGACAGCCAACCACCTACATGACATTTCCATTTGGGTGTCTTAAGGCATCTCAAACTCATTGTGTAAGAAGAATCTCTTGAATCTGCCCCTACCTCAAAACAACAACAATAATCTGGTCCTCCAACCCTCTGTAACTTGGTAAAGGACACAGCTTCCAAAATCAGTCAAGCTACAGCCCAGAAGTCCTTCTGTCTCTCTCATTTCCCGTACCCTACTGCACTGTGCCCCACTGTGTTTCCCTCCTAAACATCTTGTGAACGCAGTTACTTCTCCTCAGTTCTGCTGCCTCTCACGTAGCACCTCTCCATACACTACTAGAGCTTCCCCACATCCGCTCCTCGCCTTTCTGATCAGTTCTCTTCACGGCAGCCAGAGTGATTTCTTTAAAAGGCAAGTCTGATCCAGTCACTCTTCTGCTGTAGCCCTTCTCTGATTCCCACTGCTCTCTCGAGTGAAGGTTCAAATCCTAAAATGGATACAAGGCCTGTGGTGTCTGGCCCCGCCTATCACAACCCCCTTCCCTGAGCCCCTCAGAGGGGCACTCTGCACCTTTGCTCCTCTGGTCACATGTTCTCCAGTCGCCTTGCCTAGGTCACCCTACTCACCCTTCAGACCCCAGCTCAAAGATGACTTGTCTCAGGGAAAATCCTCCAACCCCACTCCGGCTAGATCAGGTCCCCATTTTTTTCCACTGGACTTAACTACAGTTTGACATTATATCATGATGTGCTTATTTGATTCTCTGACTCTCTCTCTACAATAGTCCCTAAGAAGACAGGATCTATATGTTTTCTTACTCACCATTGTCTCTTTAGTACCTAATACAGTGCCTGGCATGAAATAGATAGTCAATAAATGTTTGTCAATAAATGTTTAAATTAAGTAAAGGAGCTTGGGAGATCATCCCAAGAAAATGTTCAATAATATCCTATGGCCACTTTTGTTAACTCAAGAGCCTGACACCTCCATCCTCACTAGCACGAAGAGCTTTCTTTGCATTAACCCCAAATCCCTTCTGTCCATTTAAGATCATTTCTTTCTGTTCTCTTTGCCAAAGAGTATTAACTGAATAAAGCTGAAAAGCAGTGACATTCAAAGTAGTTTTCTCTTCCTTTGTCAAGTGGTATTAAACACACTTTTATTTTAACCCAGACACTTTAGAGAGGCTACACAGAGCTTTCAGAATTTAAGTCACTATACCAATGTGCTACAAAGTTTTATACTCCCACAGTTTTTATTGCGTTTTGGTTCCCAATTGTTTATTTAACTCCTGGTTTGCTTTTTTACTCATTCATCCATGCATTCATTTATATTTATTGAGCCAAATAGTTACTGAGTTGAATAAGAGGACATGTATTTTTCCACCTCCCTCATAAAGGACCACTGAAATCCCATAGACGTCAATTGAGGGAAAACGCTTGCACATCCTATGCTGCCTGGGGAAACTACAGCTCTAACACTTATCTACCATGACAGTTTTACCATATATTGCATTACTCTCTTAAACAGGTAAACACAAGGCTGCTCTTCATTCAGGAGATAAGGTAATACCCCAAACACCCAGGATTTCTAATCATTCATCTCTGCTGAAGAATACATCATGTGTCTCTAACCCCCAATACAGAAGACTAATGTTACAATCAACAGCTATCTAGAGACACCCAAATACAGATTTAGCTCAACCTCATGCTTGACCATCCAAATTCTATCCGTCCCGGCAATTCTATCTTTCTAAATGTGATTTCTGGCATAATAGTCAACTGAACCATAAAACTATTATGAAGTGGTTATAAAAATCACTGGCAGTCAATAAATATTTGTCGAATGAAAGACTAAATTATGAATATTTTAATAGGTGAAGCAATTGGGATTTTTTTGTTTATTTTTATTTTTACATTTATTTTGCAGAGAAGCAGTAGAAGAAAAATTAAATTTAAGAAAACTAGAATCACCATCCACAAAGAGATACAAAGAGAAAGGGCTTGATTCCCTATTGTCCTAAAGCTGTCTTTCTACAGGCTCTCAAGAGTCAACTGTTAGACATTCAAAAATTCTGAGATCCCAAATCAGCATTGGAGGGAAAATTTACACCACAGAAATCAGCAAATGCTCTTTAATTACAGAGCCGGTTTACCAACACACCACTGTTTGCAACCTACAAATCTAAGAAATCACTCAGAATGAAGCAACCCTGTAAATGTTAATAATGAGCAGATGAAACCAGAGATGAAAGAACATATTTACACAAAACAATAAGAAAGCATTTCTGGTAATGAAGTTGTTTGAAATGAAGAATAAATGAAAAACAGAGTCACAGTGTTTACAATGTGGAGACTACATTAAAGAATAAAACAGAGAGCTTCCCTGGTGGCGCAGTTGTTGAGAATCTGCCTGCCAATGCAGGGGACACAGGTTCAAGCCCTGGTCTGGGAAGATCCCACATGCCGCGGAGCAACGAGGCCCGTGAGCCGCAACTACTGAGCCTGCCTGTCTGGAGCCTGTGCTCCGCAACAAGAGAGGCCGCGACAGTGAGAGGCCCGCGCACCGCAATGAAGAGTGGCCCCCACTCGCCGCAACTAGAGAAAGCCCTCGCACAGAAACGAAGACCCAACACACCCAAAAATAAATAAATAAATAAATAAATTTATTAAAAACAAACAAACAAACAAAAGAACAAAATAGATGCTGTCACTGTAGGGTTTAACTAACTAAGCTTTAAAAAAAAAAAGAATAAAAAGAGCTATAGTAAATGGACTAAGAAATAACAGAAATGACTATGATTTACACATCTTGATTCTGTGATTCTCTGTAAATTCTCCAGATAGCAAGTAGTTACGAGGTAGGCAAATATCTGCAGAGCAATGGGTTAGAAAGGATCTCAAAGGTCATC
This sequence comes from Balaenoptera musculus, assembly GCF_009873245.2. Lineage (NCBI taxonomy): Eukaryota > Metazoa > Chordata > Mammalia > Artiodactyla > Balaenopteridae > Balaenoptera > Balaenoptera musculus. The sequence continues at coordinate 88,524,194 of NC_045785.1, read as the reverse complement.
TGAGCACCTTTCCAATCACTGAACTGAATCCCATCTACACAACCAGCACAAGATCAAGAGCTTCCTAAGGACAGGGAATGTGTCCTTTATGTTGTATGCCCAGGATCTAGTACAGTGTTGGGCACATTACTCTGTTGTAGCTGTTGAATGAATGAATGAATGAATAACCATTACAAGGAGACCATTCAACATATGCCTGAACAACTCTAAGTGGCTGGGAACTACTGACGTTTCAAAGCAAAAATTATATAAAAAATCTGTAATCATAAACTGCGTACAATCACAAAAATGTAATCTAGGTCACTGCTTTCCAATGGAAATATAATGAAAGCCACAAAAGAGAGCCACATGTGTAATTTTAATTTTTTCATAACCATATTAAAATAAAAAGAAATAAATATTAATTTTAATAATATATTTTGTTTAATCCAATATATCTGAAATATTTCAGCATGTAATCAACATAATTATAAATAAGATATTTTACTTTTCTTATATTAAATCTTTGAAATCTAATGTGTATTTTATAGCCTTGTAGTCTATTTCAGTTTGGACTAAACAAATTGCAAGTGCTGAATAGCACATGTAGGTAATAGCTACTGTACTAGACAATTCAGCCCTAATTTGTATGGATACTTCGGAATTAGACAATGTCCAAAAATACTTTACACAATTGTCCAAAGTACACCTGGTTTCCAGTCTCTGAACACATCCACGACATATATGCACCAGCTCTAGGGAAAAGAGCAAGCCAATGGTTTATATTATCTAGACCTATAAGATAAAAATGCATTTGATAAGAATTAGTGGGGAGAACAAAGCTATTTCCCACTTACAAAAGAACAAAAATCAAATGGCTTCATGGGGCAGAGCCAAAAATTGAGCATGACCAGTACCTAACAAAAAAATAGGACACAGAATCTCCTGCTTTTCAGATTTAACATAAAGCTATACACTAATCATTTTGCTCATCTAAAGAAACAGATTTGTGAAAATTCACTTCTAAGTCATGGCTTAAAAGGTCATATAAATCAGCAGAATAGAATCTGTCTAGAACTAGCAATAACAGATACCAGAAAAACAGGCCAAGGGCTGTGCTCTGGGCCTTTTATCAATACCTGACTATCCCCCATTTAACCACAGTAATTTTGTTTTAAAGATAAAAATAATAGTAAATTATCTTTGACTCCAATATTGAAAATAAGAGCTTCATATATGAGGCATTCAACAAAATAACTGTGTTCATTAACATAAATGATTGCAAACTTATTCCAAACCACCTTTATCAACTAAGGCTGGCTATCGGAAAAGTACCGTAAAGAGTACAAAAATTTGGCACTTACCCTTCTACAGAAAGTTTGGTACACTGGTCTGAAACCATAAAAAGAGGAAAAACAAAAAAAGTAATCTGAGCCAATTTTCACAACTCAAACCACTGAAACACTGCCATGTTCCAAAAAAAAAAAAAAAAAAGAATAGATATAACTCACTTCCTTCTGCATATTTAGTGGGTCCTAGAAACCTTGACAGTTGTTTCTATCCTCAGATCCTGAATAGTGGTGCTTATTTAACACTTTAACAAGAAAACCGGATAAAGAGTCTGCTTTTCATAGTGGTCCAAGTCACTTAATATGCCCCAGCTGTTGAAAATAGATTCCACAGTTTGGACTGGATAATCTATTTTGTTCTATTTTCAAGACTCAGGAAACTGGCCCAGCCTCGCTAATCAAAACTAATGCAGAGGGCTTCCCTGGTGGCGCAGTGGTTGGGAGTCTGCCTGCCAATGCAGGGGACACGGGTTCGAGCCCTGGTCTGGGAGGATCCCACATGCCACGGAGCAACTAGGCCCGTGAGCCACAACTACTGAGCCTGCGCGTCTGGAGCCTGTGCTCCGCAACAGGAGAGGCCGCGATAGTGAGAGGCTCGGGCACCGTGATGAAGAGTGGCCCCCGCTCACCACAACTAGAGAAAGCCCTCGCACAGAAACGAAGACCCAACACAGCCAAAAATAAATAAATTAATTAATTAATTAAAAAAAAAAAAAAACTAATGCAGATTCTTTCCCATCACATCAAGCATCAAAAGTAAAGGTTTATGAAAGATCCCTGGAGGTAGAAATGACCCCGAAGATCAACACTGAGAAGCAGAGAGTTAGCCATCATAAAGAAAAGTTGAGAATGAAAGTCTTAAGAGAGCATAAAATAAATTTTGTTTCTACATTTTTGATACTCAGGGAAAAAACATGGTAAAGAGAACTTTCCTTTTGAAGTACCAAGTTAATGCTAAATAAACTTTAACAAAAATCACAGTATCATATTTAAACTAACAAATATCTGGTTCAACATTTTATGTAAAGAGACACATTTTATAATTGCATCTAACATCTACCAGCACATGTTTACTTTGCTTTAGAAGAAAGAAGGCAGCCTAATGCCAAGTTCTAAGTGGTTGACCCCTCTGAGCCTCTGTTAAGAGACCTGCAAGTTCTGGCATGCCCAGGTGAGATTTCCCATTAAGACTCAGCCGCATTAACACTGACTCAGCAACCGGGATATCACTAGGGGTCATCCCCAAAACACAACAAACCCATCCCTGAACACAAACAGTATGGGTTCATTTTAATGACAAATGTCATTAAAGGATTGTTAGGGGGAGGTTTGTGGGTTCTCTGTTAAGGAAGGTTTTCTGGCATCGTCTGCTTTAAGAGAAAATTCATTATTCCTGTTCATATTAGATAAAATATCATTATTTGACAAGCCATCTATTTCTAAAACTCAGGAAACCACACAAAAACATTTCCACAAATGGCAGCTTATTATTCTAATCCCAAGAGATCAATTCTGTTCCACACAGGTGTGGATCAGGAAATGTATCCTAGAGTTTCAGAAAGCTAGTTCTGCTGGATGTTAATGGAAGTGGAAGGGGGATGGGGAGGGATTTCAGGATGAAGTACTTGGGAAAATTCTGAGTAAAACAGGTTACTTTATTACTCAGAACCATTCAGAATCCTTAAAATGGGAATGTGCTCTGTAAAATCTCCAAGATGGAGAGTTCTAAACTTATTTGACTGTTGAATTTTTTATTTTTTTTTGCCAGGGTAAACCTTATAGAGCAGTAGTGCACAACCTTGGCAGCATATAGGAATCATGTAGGTAGTTTTTAAAAATCCCAACACCCAGACTTCACCCCAAGCCAATTATATCAGAATTTCTGGGAGTAGAACCTGGCATCAATATTTTTTAAAGCTTCCCAGACTTTTTTTGGCTGCGTAGGGTCTTCGTTGCTGTGCTCAGACTTTCTCTAGTTGCAGCGAGCGGGGGCTACTCTTCGTTGCGGTGCGAGGGCTTCTCATTGCGGTGGCTTCTCTTGTTGCAGAGCACAGGTTCTAAGCACGCAGGCTTCAGTAGCTGTGGCACATGGGCTCAGTAGTTGTGGCTAGCGGGCTCTAGAGCACCAGCTCAGTAGTTGTGGCACAGGGGCTTAGTTGCTCCACGGCATGCGGGATCTTCCCAGACCAGGGATTGAACCTGTGTCCCCTGCATTGGCAGGCAGATTCTTAACCACTACGCCACCAGGCAAGTCCCCTTCCCAGACTTTTTAAAACCAAGTATGAGAACCAATGTAACTTTGGGAAACACTGACCTATAAGCCTCTTCTCCAAGCTAAAATAAAATAGCCACACAAAAATATGTTCCTGGACCTATCCAGGAAGAGACCCACCAAAAAAAAAAAAAAAACACTCAACTAAAAACTGGTGATGATAGGATATCCAACATTCAACCAGCTTTATTCCACTGGATATCAGCACAGCACCCTACCTCAACCTCATCTCTGCACCTAGTCATTATTTTTTAAGTCACACTTTCTATATTTGTCTTCAAAACTGGGCCCCTAGATGTTATTTATTGTCTGTATAGTTGTATTCCCCATTTAATTTTATATGTCATAGAAAAATTGGGTTTTAGCAGATTTATGAATCATTAATACCAAAAAAGTTACCAAGCTAATACATATGGACCAATAAAAAAAGAAGTAAGCACAAAGTGAATTTAAAAGCACAAAAAAGATCTAAAAGCAGAGTTGTGCAATTTAGATGGGTTATCTTTTCAGTGTTCTGTGAGATTTAGAAAGTTTTCACAAACACTGTTTTATGAACACCCAAAAATGCAGATTTAAAAACTACTGCCATTGACTGCCAAGAAAATAATCTAAGAATTCCAATAAGGGTTGGTGGTCTTGTGGGACTTTAGACAGGCTGCAATTAATATGACTTTGTAGAATGACTGGTCAACAGTATAGACTATCAATTTGGTAGTACACTAACTGACAGGAAGAGAACCTAAAAAGATTCATACTGGGCTTGCCAATTCAAACTCTGGCCCCAGAACTGAAAAGCCCCTTGTTCCCTTGAAGGCCAACTGCCAAGCAAGCCTACAGTGAAGATGGATGGACTTAAATAATTAAAATAGGTGAAAAATACCCTCTTTCCCTAGTTTTGAGATAAAGTCACTGTTGATAAACGCATTGGCTATCCTTAGTACAAGTGAAAAGTACAGTTTTCGACAGAACTACATTACCATTAAATGGAACACCCTAAAACTGACTTGCAGACAGTAACATCACAACAAATACTCCTTGAGTGTCACACCAAGCCAGAAATTCAAATGCCTCCAAAGTCTACTATACTTCATGTAATCAAGAATAGGCAGTAGGGGGGCTTCCCTGGTGGCGCAGTGGTTGAGAATCTGCCTGCCAATGCAGGGGACACGGGTTCGAGTCCTGGTCTGGGAAGATCCCACATGCTACGGAGTAACTAGGCCCGTGAGCCACAACTACTGAGCCTGCGCGTCTGGAGCTTGTGCTCCGCAACAAGAGAGGCCGCAACAGTGAGAGGCCCATGCACCGCGATGAAGAGTGGCCCCTGCTCGCCGCAACTAGAGAAAGCCCTCGCACAGAAACAAAGACCCAACACAGCCTAAATAAATAAATAAATAAATAAATAGCGTTCCCTTTAAAAAAAAAAAAAAAAAAGAATAGGCAATAGGGACTTCCCTGGTGGCGCAGTGGTTAAGAATCCACCTGCCAATGCAGGGGACACGAGTTCGATCCCTGGTCCAGGAAGATCCCACATGTCACAGAGCAACTAAGCCTGTGCACCACAGCTACTGAGCCTGCGCTCTAGAGCCTGTGAGCCACCACTACTGAAGCCCGTGCGCCTAGAGCCCGTGCTCCGCAACAAGAGAAGCCACCACAATGAGAAGCCAGCTCACTGCAATGAAGACTAGCCCCCGCTCGCCGCAACTAGAGAAAGCCCGCGCAGCCAAAAATAAATTAATTAAAAACAAAATAAAATGGGAAAAAATCTTTAAAAAAAAAAATAGGCAGTAAATGGGGGTAGGGAGGAGGAATTGAGTGAAGGTGGTCAAAAGGTACAAACCTCCAGTTATAAGGTAAATAAGTACTGGGGATGTAATGTGCAACATGATGACTATAGTTGACACTGCTCTATGGGGTATTTGAATGTTGCTAAGGGAGTAGATCCTAAATGTTCTCATCATAAGAAAAAAAATTGTAACTATATGAGGTGATAAGTGTTAACTAAACTTATTGTGGTAATCATTTCACAATATATGAATGTCAAGTCATTGTGCTGTACACCTTAAATTTATACAGTGTTGTATATCAATTACATCTCAATAAAACTGAAAGAAAAAAAAGAATAAGCAGTAAATCTACTCAAATCTTTTTTTTTTAATTTGCTTCATCTTTAGTGAATTTTTAACTAGGTTAATAGAAAACTATTAATTTAAAATATTTAAGATAAATCCAAATAGTAAAACTCAATTAGACAGTACTTGTGGTTATAGTAATACACTGCAAACATCATATTATATAGTATCCTACCTAACCTACCATTATAAAAAACAACCTATGCCATACAAATGAAAACGTACAGCACCTAAAGCCAGTACCTGGATTGTTATTCTCCATTTTCATCTTAATGTGAAAGGCATTCATGATGCCTACCCTTAATAGCTCCTCCAATCTCCAGCTCCAGTGTTAAATCTCCTTCCTCCTGGAGCAGGTACCTAGTTGTCCTAATAATCTTTAGATCCGTAAGTCTAACATAGTGACTGGCACAGAAAAAGCAATAAATTAATTAACTTATGTATTCCCTGGCACACAAATAAGGAAAGAGCCCAATCCCAGCCCTTGAGAGAAGCGTCAGCCATATTTGGTGGAAAGTCAGCCGTGCAAACAAATAATTACAATATAAGACATTTGTTTTAATGGTGTATGTAGCAAATGTAATGGGGCATGAACAAAATGTAATAGGAAATTATAGGCACAGGACATGCCAACCCTCTCTAGAAAAATGAGCAAAGGTGCTACAGAAGAGACTGCTCCAATAAACGTTAGTTAAATCAATAAATCTTGAAGAACAGCATTATTTAAATTAAAACCTTAAAACACTTTTATTAGAAAGACTAAAACTCTATAGCACAAATGGTAACATAGGCATTTCAGTAAAGAGGGCATGTAAAGATACCAACCACATGTCAACAAGCCTTCAAAACTGTCCTCATTTTTCTTAATTTTTAGACAATAAAACAATCACATTTAAATAGAAGTTCCTTTGAGGCTTCCTGTTTTATAAATAAAAGTATTCATGCAGAAGTGGGATAAAAAAATCTAGACAATGAAGATAAAGATGTAATTTAACAATAAATGGGGTGGAAAATCTAGTGGATGATAGAATCCAGATTATCAAAGGAAGGCAAAGGCAATGATGACTGACTAGAACTAGTATGAAGATGATTCTTGATAATACTGCATTAGCCTTAGTTGAATCTGGGCAGTAGACTAAAATCAACTCACATCTTATCTCAGCATTAGGAAAAAAATTGTTTCTGTCGTAAAATTCCAGAAAACTAGTAGTATTCTTTCAACTAAATTTTCCACTGAATTATGAATGCACACTGTGTGGTATTTTCTGCTTCAAATGTATGATTTATGAAGAGTCTGGATTTAGAAATGCAACTTAATGTAAATACATTAAGTTGTACACCAACTCTTGGTGCCACATTATCAGAAAAATACAGCTTAGTTATATTCAAGGTCAAACTTTTAGTTGGAAATAGGTGCCTAAACTAAGGGGGAAAAAATGCCTGATGTCTGTGTTAAGCATTCTTTTATTCAGGTAAACAAATAACTAAAACTCTCTATGTCTAACAACATTACAATATTCTCCAGAGTATTTGCTCAGTTTCTTTCTTCTAAAATACATTTGAGACCATGTGACTTAAAAAGCTACAGTTAAAAAGATAGGAAATGACCTAAATGTCTACCTGTCAGAGACCAATTAAATGCATTCTTGTACATTATACAGCAGTAAGACAGAATGAGGAAGGAAGCTCTCTATTTACTGATGTGAAAAGATATATCCAAGATGAGTTAAGTGAAAAAAAATCAAGATGCAGAATAGTACATACAGTACGTTACATTTTGGGATAAAATGGGGAAAATAAGACTGTACATCTTTATTTGCTTATATATGCATAAAGAAACTCTAGAAGGATATAGAATAAACTAATACCAGAAGTTATTTGGAAAGGACTGGACAGATAAGAATCAAGGGTGGGAGAGAGAGTTTTCACTATAAACTATATATATTTTAAAATATTTGAACCATGTTAATGTATTTATATTTTCAAATATTTAGTTAAAAACAATTTGGAAAAATAAGCTACAATTATAACAATTATGATTTAATTCTAAGTTAAGTAGTAATAATTTTCTTACTATCTTTCCTTCCATTCTAATCTTATCAATTATTCAAAGATTCTAGTTCTCAGGAAACAAATTAATTACCTATCACATATAAGCTAAAATATAATTATGCTTAAAAGAAGAATTCATTCTTTCCTTCTCCTTCTCCAGTATCTTCATCTAAATTCACAGTTAAGGATAGCAAGGCTCATCTGGCTTGTGAAACAAATACATCTCCCATGACTTCTGAGTAGATACTATCACAAGCATAAAAATTAATATATATTTTCCACTTAAAATGTCTGAATAGCCACAATGTCCACTGGGTCTATTGACTGGAATTACAATTTCACAAATGTTACAGCATTACAATTCCCAGGTGCATGTGTTGTTTTCAAAATAACAACAAAAAATTGTAAATATTTTTCTGATTTAAAAAACAAATTTAATGAGGCCTCACTGTCTCAAGGAAAAGTACACCTATGACCCCTTCACAGTTGCTGGCCCCTCTCTCACCACGATCCTATGGCTCCTACCACAGAGGATGTTGGAAGTTGCCTCAGACACAGTCCCTTCCAGGGCTTTCCAATAGGGTACACAGATGCCTAAGTTTTCCTCCTCTACCTGCGAAACCCTTTAAAAGTTTAGTTTAAATGAGTCTGATACTTTCTCGCATTTCTGTCAGAATCTTTTCTTCTATTTTTATAAAACCCAACTTTTTAACAATTAATTACGTGCCTATAGAGCTACCTGCCCCTACTAGAATGTGTGATCATTAGAAATACTTCCTATTCATATTTATATCCTTGTGGATAATCCTTATTTCTTATTAATAATAGTAATAGTACTAACAACAACAAGAAAAACAAAAACCAGGTACTGCACCAGGCACGGTGATGCATGCATTACCTCATTTAATCCTCAGGATAGCTCTGAAGCCCTTGTACAGAAAAGGAAACTGAAGCTCAGAGAGGATAAGTAATTTGCCCAAGTTACATATACTTATTTATTACATACAGAAAAGAGCAGAATGAACCTTCGAACCCAGGCAGTGTCTCTGCCTCCAAATCATGCACTCTTAACCACTTTGCTTAGAATTTAGGAAGTGATTAATATTATCATTATTACTGCAATGAACTGAAAGTCTGTGTCCCCCCAAAAGTCATATGTTGAAAGCCTAATCCCCAATGGGATGGTATTAGGAGGTGGGACCTTGGGAAGTAGTTAGGTCATGAGGGTAGAGCCCTCATGAATGGGATTAGTGCCCTTATAAGAGGTACCCCAAGGCTTCCCTGGTGGCGCAGTGGTTGAGAATCTGCCTGCCAATGCAGGGGACACGGGTTCGAGCCCTGGTCTGGGAAGATCCCACATGCCGCGGAGCAACTAGGCCCGTGAGCCACAACTACTGAGCCTGTGCGTCTGGAGCCTGTGCTCCGCAACAAGAGAGGCCGCGACAGTGAGAAGCCTGCGCACCGCGATGAAGAGTGGCCCCCGCTCACCGCAACTAGAGAAAGCCCTCGCACAGAAACGAAGACCCAACACAGTCATAAATAAATAAATAAATAAATAAACTTATAAAAAAAATAAGAGGTACCCCAGAGAGTTTTTCTGCCCTCTTTCCACTATGTGAGGACACAGCAAGAAGTAAGCAGTCTACAGCCCTGAAGAGAGCCCTCACCAGAACTTGACCATGCTGGCACCTGATCAGCCTGCAGAACTGTGAGAAACAAATTTCTGTTGTTTACAACCCACCCAGTCTATGGTACTTTGTTATAATAGCCCAAATTAACTAAAACAATAACCCTTTTCTAAAAAATAGAATTGTACAAAGAGTTTTCAAACTATAGAAGCCATTAGAAGTGGGAGCAAAAAAGCTTTGTCTTCACCATGAAAACTCTCTTCTACATAATCTGTAACCTTTTATCTGTCCTTCAATGGCTAATTAGCTCATCCTCTAGGTCGCTTGAGGATATCTTCCTCTCACTGTCCCAATTCCAGTACTTTACCCCTTGCTTTCACCGAGAAGATCAAGCATACTAGGTGCTGTTGTCCCGATTCCTCCTCCTCACCTGACACCCACCCTGGGCCTAATAACCCTCCCTCTTGTGGTCTGAGAAACAGACGTGGGAATCCTTTGGATCTTAGGGGATTTAGTCTTAATTTATTCATTAAAATAAATATTTACAAAAAGCACTTGTAAGTGTCAGGCACTGGGACCTGCCCTCTGTGAGTTTACAGGAGAGTAATGAAGACAAAGAGGCCTCCTCAATCTTTCCTGTTCCTTTCTTTCATTATTGTTGGTAATTTTGATATTAGTAACAATGATAAGCAATCCATATGCTTGTAGATTTGGACACACAAATAAACAAAAAGGCAAAAATATTAGAATCGTTCACAATTCTATCAGAGATGACTGTTGTGGAAGTTCTTCTGAAGTAGAAGTAGTACATTTCCTTCTACTCTTTAAATAAGCTCAAGTTTACATGAAATTTTTTAAATATCTTCTTTAGGGGATACTTACAAAACATTCTTTTCCAGCACTCTAATGAGAGACAGGCTTCCTCAGGATGGAAGCTAGATTTGTCTGCTAAACAGGTGATTTAGGGTCCCCACTAAATACGTACTTCTGGGAAGGTGCTTTGAGGCTCTTATTCTATATTCCCAGCCCCTGACATTTGGTCAGATCTCAATCAATGCTCACAAAATGAAAGAATGAATGGATGAATCAGTGATGTAGATTACTGAAATCTAACAAATCTTGACATGGTTTTTAGGTCATAAATCAGGCACTGTTTGTTCTTAAACAGTCAAGGTATAGAAAGAATTCAAGGAAAAAGTTAATTCTTAAAAAGGGAAAGCTATTGTATTCTTACTAGATGGGGGAGGGGTCTCTACAAAAATAAAACAATAAAAACTACTGTCTCATTTCATTCCATGTAATATCATGGTCACACTCTTCATACAATTAAAAAACACAATTCTCTAATTCTAAAGTAGCGAGCTGTCTAGCAAAGTGGCCATAGCTCAAGTCTCACAAGCAGTTATACCTGAATGGAAGATAGGGGGGATTTGAGCCAGATAGGAGTGCTCTGTAGGCTTCTTCTGGTGTCTTCTTTAAATAGATTACCTAAGACAAATAAATAGCAACATTTAGAACACCACCAAAGAATGACACAAAACTAACTTAATTACTCACCAAATTTGCATTTCCCTTCTTCCGCTTTGAAAGTGACAACTGTCATGGTGATAATGTTGATCTTTAGACAGCAAGCAAGCTGCCAAAATTTCCTTTTCAGCTTGAAGCGGAACAACAGCCTTTGGCTTCAGGATGAGTAAGAGCTTAAAGACACAGGGCAAATCCATAAAGGGGCCATCCAGGGCTGTTTACAAGGCACACTGAACAGATACAATGGCAAGGTTTTCCCTTTTGGGAGCAGAATAATTGTACCTCCGTTATTGAACTGTGTGTTCACCAAAGACCAATACAGACTTCCCTGTCCTTTGTAGAAGATCTGCTGTGAGGTAATTTAGTTCCTGGTGAATTCTGAAAGACATCTCAGGGCACAATACCCTTGGGAGATCTACAGAGTTCTCTGTCTGCTCTGAGGAAAGCGCATGTTGCTCTCTAAACAATGACTAAAATCACAACGAAATGGGGGGAAGTGCATGCAGGTAAGAGCACTGGGAAACATATTGGCTCGGCTCTTGGTGTCGAGGATACTTAAACCTCTCCAGTCCAGCATGATAAACTAATCTTAAATAAAGAAACAAACAAAAAAGAGCTCTTAAAACTAGTAAACAACTTCCATTTAATCAACTTATTGACTATATACTAGGTGCTAGGCACTGTGTCAGGTACTGGCACCTCTCTTAAAAGAATTTACATTTGTGGGGCAAAACAAAATAATTAACAAAAATAAATATGGTCTGAGATAAGCGCTGAAAAGGAAATAAGCAGAGTATTGGAAAGAGAGTAGACTTACTTAATACCTTGACGTGGTCAGGGAGGGGTCTCTTGGAGATATTCAGGAGGAGAGCCATGGGAACAGCTAAGGGAAAGGAGGAACAGCAAGGGCCAGGGTCCTTGAGGGGGAAAGAGGTTGGTGAGTTGGACAGAGGAGATGAGTGCGGCTAGAGCAGGCGGGGAAGGGAAAGCCAGGTAGTGTTCAGATTGTGAAGAGCACTGCAAACCACGAGGAGAGGTTGGTTGTATTCTAAGAGCAATTTAATATTTTAAGTCTCAGACAGGAGCACTGATCATTTTCCTCTATAGTCTGAATCAACTTTCATCCCTAAAATCCTCTCTACCTAGAATGAAGGACATTATTTCCTTAATACGTTCCAACATCAAAACCCTATGCATTAGTACATATAGTAATATTACATATAATTTTATATATTTATATAAATAAATACATACAATAATATATATGTATATATACATACATGCATATTTATAAGCTTGTAAAGACAAGAGAGAAATAATTTTTGAAATGGTTGACTAGGCACTGTAGACTAAAATGGTTTTCCATAAACATCAGTCATTCCTATGGATATACAGATATCAAAAAACAAAAAAACAAAAAACAACCCTATGCATTTCAATAAGAATGACAGAGTCCCTGTTCTTAAAAAGTAGGGTTTTCTTCTCTACTTACAAAGTTTCTTTGAGCTTTACGCTGTTCCACTAGCAATATATTACATGTACTTAATTATTAATAATTTCAGGACTAGAAAACACTTCAATTCTCTAAAGAAAGAAAGCTAAAATAAATACATAAAAAGATACTTCTAACTTTATTAAGAAAGCTCCATATTCTTGTGACAAGTAAACAAGAAAGTCTGATAAAGCACACACCAAACAAAGCAAATTGAATATGAAACAAAAACAGCACAGAAAATGAAACCACAGTAAAAGAATGATCGAGACATGAGACACAGATTCCACCAACGGAGAACCACACCTCAAGCTGCAGCTCAAATAATTACAAAAATTCACTTAAACCAACCCTAGCTTTAAAGACCATTTTCAGTAACCAATATTAAAACAGGACTTTGTTGTTCCCTAACGAGTAGGTTATATAATATACTCAACAGAGTTGGTTATGATGCAGTGATTTTTCAAACCTAAAGATGCAGCAGTATTTGCAAGCTGACTATGCCTGCTAAAAGGGAAAGCTGCTTGTAGAAAGCTCCTGTGTTTGGATTAGATAATTAAAGCTTATACAACCACCTTTGAAAAGCAAAAATACATTTCCCGCTTCAGGAGAATTACATTAATTCTCTTTAATTCTAAGGCAATCATTCTACAGGAGGGACACAACAGCCCACATGAAAGATCTCTTTAGACTGGATACCCCACTGAGTTTTGCTACTCATCTTACCTGCATGACTTAGCACACATGACCCATGTTCTCACACTGTAAGATGAGAGTCTTTGTTTTTATTTTTATCCCAATGCTAAATTATTAATAAGTGCAAAGTGAAACCCAACTGAGGCCATCTAAATTCCAGGAAGATTCCAGGGGCAGGTAAATACAATGCCCTTTAACAACCTGATGATAGGTACATGGGGGGGTGGTGAAATGTTCTAATAAAGGAGTGTATTACTGAATGCATGCACATTGGGGTCATTAAAATACCAAATTCCATTTCTCCAGGAGAAAAAATGTCATGGATTCTTATGCCAGGTCTTCTTAGATATGTTTCCTATTAAAAAGAGACAGAGAGACAGACTAGGCCTGATCAGAGGTTGGAAATAAAACAACATTAAGCCTTTGCTGTTGAGGAACCTGAAGCTCAGAAAGGTAAGGAACTTCCCAAACTCGCATTGCTGCTCTGTGATGCAGTTAGAATCCGAACACAGATCTGACACCAAAGCCCACAGTAATTCCATACATCATATCTGCTTAAAAATATAGATGCAGGCAATGGAAGCAGAATCTGGAACACCAACAACAACAAAAAGATTCTTACTCTTCCAATTTCTAAATGCCATTACACTTGACTTTTAAAATTAGGTGACTTCAGGGCATCCCTGGTGGCGCAGTGGTTAAGAATCCACCTGCCAATGCACGGGACACGGGTTCGATCCCTGGTCTGGGAAGATCCCACATGCCACGGAGCAACTAAGCCCGTGTGCCACAACTACTGAGCCTGTGCTCTAGAGCCACAACTACTGAGCCGCGTGCCACAACTACCAAAGCCCACGCACCTAGAGCCCATGGTCTGCAACAAAAGAAGCCACCGCAATGAGCAACGAAGAGTAGCCCCCGCTCGCCACAACTAGAGAAAGCCCATGCTCAGCAATGAAAACCAACACAGCCAAAAATTTTTTAAAAATAAATTTATAAAAAAAAAATAGGTGACTTCAGGGGAATTCCCTGGCAGTCCATGGGTTCCCTGTGACCCGTGTTCAATCCCTGGTCGGGGAACTAAGATCCCACAAACCACATGGCACGGTCAAAAATGTAAATAAATAAAATAAAATTAGGTGACTTCAAACTGTTAAGAGTAGTTGTGCCTAAGGAATAGCGCTGAGGGAAGATTAGTGGAAGAAGAAAGAACTTCTACTTTATATTTTCTACTATCTCCACATTTCTTGTATTTTGTAGTAAGGTGTATTAATTTGTTTTTAAATGTGGAGTAACTAAATCAGTTATGAAATGTTAAATGTGTACTATTTCTAAAACTAAAATCTATATTTAACTATTACTCAAAGATTTGTTCCCAGATATTCCAATATTTCTAAAAATACTTTCTGGATAAAAGTAACTTCAAAGCCTCTTCTAAATATCCTGATTTTCCTTTTCTGCTTCTCAGGGAAAAAATAATATGCTGTCTACTCTTCTCACTAAATATTAGCATATATGAACCCAAACCAGAAGAATCTTCCCCAACTTTTGATTGATACAATTTAACAAAAGCCTTTTGCATAGTGCTTGGTTTGCCATGCCAATTTATCCTTGAAATTAGTGAGTATATGTATGACTTTTATAAAATTGCCCTACTCTTTGCCAGGAAGTCCTATAAACCTTCTCAATAGAACAGCATTTGACATATATGTTCTTACTTTTAACTAAGTAAGAGTCAACCAATTAAAGTGACTATGAGGTTTTTATTTAACAATTAATTAAAATTACAGTACTACAACCTAGTATAACATATTATTTACAAATAAGCCAATGTTTCCCAAACTTCAATTAACCATGCATCAACTTTCTCAACTTCTGCCACCACACGTAACACCATGTATTACCATTTCTCTTTAAAGAGACATACCCTTTTAACTTAAATCAATGTATTCTAAAGTGGTTTATATCATTGCTATAAATGGAAAACCAGTATCACTTGCCACAGAGTCTACACATAAATGAATTTTAAAATACATAACTCTTAAAACTGTAAAATGTTTGTGAAGATTAATTGCACATACAAGTGTGGGTTCATTTCTGGGCTCTCTATTCTATTCTGTTGATCTATGTGTCTGTTTTTGTACCAGTACCATACTGCTTTGATGACTGTAGCTTTGTAGTACAGTTTGAAATCAGGGAGCATGATACCTCTAGTTCTTCTTTCTCAAGATTGTTTTGGTTATTCGAAGTCTTTGTGTTTCCATACACAGTTAAGCATTATTTGTTCTAGTTCTGTTAAAAATGCCATTGGGCAATTAATCTACAACAAAGGAGGTAAGAATATACAATGTGGGAAAGACAGCCTCTTCAATAAATGGTGTTGGAAAAACTGGACAGCTACATGCATAAGAATCAAACTGGACTACTCTCTCACACTATGCACAAAAATAAATTCAAAATGGATTAAAGACTTAAATATAAGACTGAAACCATAAAACTTCTGGAAGAAAACATAGGCAGTACTCTCTTTGACAACAGTCTCAATAATATTTTTCTGGATATGTCTCTTCAGGCAAGGGAAACAAAAGCAAAAATAAAGGGGACTATATCAAACTAAGAAGCTTTGCACAGTGAAGGAAACTATCAGAAAAACAAAAAGAACACCTACTGGGGCTTCCCTGGTGGCGCAGTGGTTGAGAATCTGCCTGCCAATGCAGGGGACACGGGTTCGAGCCCTGGTCTGGGAAGATCCCACATGCCACGGAGTAACTAGACCCTTGAGCCACAATTACTGAGCCTGCGCGTC
Source organism: Balaenoptera musculus (assembly GCF_009873245.2). Classification (NCBI taxonomy): domain Eukaryota; kingdom Metazoa; phylum Chordata; class Mammalia; order Artiodactyla; family Balaenopteridae; genus Balaenoptera; species Balaenoptera musculus. The sequence goes on along the minus strand of NC_045785.1, from coordinate 88,508,264 downwards.
TGGAACCTGTGCTCCGCAACAAGAGAGGCCACGATAGTGAGAGGCCCGCGCACCACGATGAAGAGTGGCCCCCGCTTGCCGCAACTAGAGAAAGCCCTCGCATAGAAACGAAGACCCAGCACAGCCATAAATAAAATAAATAAAAATAAATAAATATTTAAAAAAAAAAAAAAAAGAACACCTACTGAATGGGAGAAGATATTTGTAAATGATATATCTGATGAGGGGTTAATATCCAAAATATACAAAGAACTCATACAACTCAACCTCAAAAAAATAAACAACCCAATTAAAAAACGGGCAGAGGATCTGAATAGACTATTTTCCAAAGAAGACATACAGATGACCAACAGCCACATGAAAAGATGCCCAACATCACTAACCAACAGGGAAATGCAAATCAAAACCCCAATGAGATATCACCTCACACCTGTCAGAATGGCTATTATCAAAAAAGACAACAAACAGCAAATGAAGAAAACAAAACCCTTCTGCACTGCACTGGGAATGTAAATTGGTATAGCTGCTATGGAAAACAGTAGGAAGATTCCTCAAAAAGTTAAAAATAAAACTACCATAGGATCCAGAAATTCCACCCCTGGGTATTTATTCAAAGAAAACAAAAACACTAATTTGAAAAGATATATGCCCCCCTATATTTGTTGCAGCATTATTTACAAAAATAGCCAAGATATGCAAGCAACCCAAGTGCCCATCAATAGATGAATAGATAAAGAAGATGTAATACACAATGGAATATTACTCAGCCATAAAAAAGAATGAAATCTTGCCATTTGCAACAACATGGATGGACCTAGAGAGTATTATGCTAAGTGAAATAGACAGAGAAAGACAAATACTGTATGATTTTACTTATATGTGAAATCTAAAAAACAAAACAAATGAACAAACATAAAACAGAGTGGTTGCCAGAGGTGAGGGAGGTGAGGGGAGGAAAGAAATAGGTAAGGGAGATGAAGAGGTACAAACTTCCAGATGCAAAATAAATACGTCAAGGGTATGAAATGCACCATGTGGGGAATATAGTCAATAACTATACAGTATCTTTGAATGGTGACATATCACAACTAGACTATTACCATGTTGATAATTTTGAAATGTACAGAAATACCAAATCACTATGTTGTGTAACAGGAACTAACGTAGTATTGTAGGTATTATACCTCAAAAACAAACAGATAGGGCTTCCCTGGTGGCGCAGTGGTTGAGAATCTGCCTGCCGATGCAGGGGACACGGGTTCGAGCCCTGGTCTGGGAAGATCCCACATGCCGCGGAGCAACTAGGCCCGTGAGCCACAACTACTGAGCCTGCGCATCTGGAGCCTGTGCTCCGCAAAAAGAAAGGCTGCAACAGTGAGAGGCCCGCGCACCACGATGAAGAGTGGCCCCCACTCGCCGCAACTGGAGAAAGCCCTCGCACAGAAACGAAGACCCAACACAGCCAAAAATAAATAAATAAATTTATATTAAAAAAAAAAAACAGGGGCTTCCCTGGTGGCGCAGTGGTTGAGGGTCTGCCTGCCAATGCAGGGGGCACGGGTTCGAGCCCTGGTCTGGGAAGATCCCACATGCCACGGAGCGACTGGGCCCGTGGGCCACAATTGCTGAGCCTGCGCGTCTGGAGCCTGTGCTCCGCGGCAGGAGAGCCGCGGCAGTGAGAGGCCCGCGCAACGCGATGAAGAGTGGTCCCCGCTTGCCGCAACTGGAGAAAGCCCTCGCACAGAAACGAAGACCCAACACAGCAATCAATCAATCAATCAATAAAATAAATAAATAAATAAGAACGTGAATTTCTTTAAAAAAAAAAAAAAAAAAACAGATAAACTCATAGAAAGAGAGATCAGATTTGTGGTTACCAGACGTAGGGGCTTACAGGAGGGGGAACTGGATGAAGGTGGTCAAAAGGTACAAACTTCCAGTTATAAGATAAATAAATACTAGGGATGTAATGCACAACATGATAAATATAATTAGCACTGTTGTATGTTATATATGAAAGTTGTTAAGAGTGTAAATCCTAAGAATTCTCATCATAAAAAAATTCTGTTTCTTTAATTTTGTATCTATATGAGATGATGGATGTTCACTAAACCTATAGTGATAATATTTCATGATGTATGTAACTCAAATCATTATGTTACACACCTTAAACTTATACAATGCTGTAGGTCAATTGTTAAACTTATACAATGCTGTATGTCAACTGTATCTCAATAAAAGTGGAAGAAAAAAGTAAAATAAAATAAAATGTTTGTGCACACCACACATTGAGAAACAATGTAACAAATATAAAGTTTGGACCAATTTTACAGAACAGCAGACCAACCTGGTAAATTAAAATCCTCTTAGAATTAATCTGCAAATACTTCTAAATCATTTCTTTAAACTAAATCCTATGGTCATTAAATCCTTAAAGCCTGTCAAAAAATCATATATGTGTATTTCAGAAGCAGTTTGAAATTTACAACTATATTTCTCTAGGTAGATAATTTAATCTGTCTGATACACAAGGGATGATTCTTTAAACAACACATGGTTTAATATAGAAGTCTAAACCAGACTCTGAGTCATGAATTTGCTAATGGTCTTTCCCTGGGGACATTTGCCTCAGCTCTTACTATGTTTTTAGCTTTGTTTTTAAGTGTTATTATTTCCCACAAAAAGCCTGATGGCAAAGCCAACACACACCCATAATATATTTAAAAATGAAGCCTGAGCCTCCATGTCAATTATATTTATATTTTGTGATCTGGAAAGTAAAAATACTCTTGAAGATTCTATTTGGCCATCTGAGAGAGTATTCTTCAATTTTGGCTTTTGATTTCCTGTTATTTACTATTTTACTTGTTTATGAAAGAGGTAACAAATGCTGAGAACAGCCTTTCCCATCAGGTACTGCCATAGGAACACTGACATGATAGCTATGAGATCAGCATTACCAACCACTTCTGAGTCAACTAAATTTCTTCAAAATAGAAGTTTCCAGAAAACAGATGTTATAACTTGAAAATAGTCTAGAAGCACTAAAATTTGCTGAATATAGAAGAATCTATACCAAAGATATACCAAAAAAGGAGAGACTTTCTTTAAAGGTTTCAGAAAACTAGGCTTAGCATACACAGAGTACTAAATGCAGACATTACAAAGATGCCCCTAAGACATGTGCTTTGGGTTCTAGCCCACTAATTAGCAGTCATCTTTGGACCCCTTTCTCCAGCCCCCATATAACTTAAAATTATCACACTTGCGAGACAGCAATTGAGGATAGGGATGGGCAGAGGTTTAAAGAAAAGAAAATGTTCTTTGCCTGGTGAAGCTAACCAATCTAGAACACTCGCTCGGTATGAAACCACTGCTCCCTAATTGGCTTCTCCCAACATCCCCCTTTCCTATCAGGTTCCTCCCCATCACCCAGACAAAATCTCGCAAGTCGTCTTTAACTCTGGCCTCTCTGCTTCACTCTATCTATCCTCATCAAATCAATACACAGACTGATTCTTTCTCCACAGTCTCTTTCAATTATGGCGTGGAACCAGGTTTGGGGGACTGAAACATACCATTTAGAGAAAGAAGCAAAGGATACAAATAGCTTTTCAAATTTTACAAAACCACCACTAGGATTCTGAGCATGTGAGGGGCCCTGAATTTTTAAGTTTCATTAGTTCTCCAGCAGATATGCACTTGACCTTTTTTTTCATGACTATCATCATCACCTTTTCTCAAGCCCTATCACCACATGCTAAGACCCACACCATCTCTCTCAGCCTCCATTTCCTGCCTGCTCCAGGAATTCTAGAGCAGGGCTCTGAGAGACTCAATCCTGCTCAAAAGCCCAGCCAGATTGCCAACTCTTCACCAAGATAAGGTCCTAATCCACCTTTCCAGGTGAATTTGTCATTGTTTCTTGAAAGAACTTCATCCACTAGCCTGGACTCCTCACCATTCCCTAATCATAGGTGATACTTTCTAGCACCTGAGGTTTCTTGGAATCCTCTCCACACCCTCTCTGCCTATTAAAATTCTTCCTATTTCATTTGAGACCTAACTCAAATACCACCTCCACGATGTCTTTCTTCTTTAGTTCAGAAACCCTTCCCCTTACCTTTAGGCTTGACCATAAGAGTGATAGTGACCATGATAATGACGATAATAATAAAAGCAAAAAGTTATATAGTATATACTATGTGCCAGGCACTATTCTAAGCATTTTACATAATTTGGCTCATTAATCCTCACAATCACACTTTCCATTTTATGGGTGAAATGCAGAGAACCCGTTGCCTCAAGGCCACAAAGCTAGGGTGCAGTAGAGTCAGGCAGTCTGGCTCCCACAGGCCCTCCAGCCCACTTCCTGAAGGGCCCCTCACAACTCTGTTGCAATTATTTTCCTTTATGCTAAAGTAGGAAGCTCCTTAAGTGCAGTAACCAAGTGCTCCATACTACAAAGCCTCGTTTGTAGATGCTCAGTAAATATGTATATGTTTAGTGAATGACTACATTAACCTGGTAAGATACAACGAGTGCACCTGCCCTAGAGGGTTAATTCAGCTCATTTAATAATTAGTGAATGAGATTTTTTGAATGTGTCACTACAACTTTAGTGGTAATGCCCAGAGGACCTAGTGAAATTAACTTTCTGATCCCAGTTATATGAAAGCATCAAACTAGGTACTTAGAGACAATACTTCAATGGTGTGCTAAAAGAGAAAGTAAGAAAGAAACTGATTTCAAACATAGGGGCACAAGATCAAATGATCTGTATAAGCTTACAGAAAGTGTTTCGAGAGCCAAGGCAGGCTACCTGACCCAGACGTTCACTCTCCCACTTCTCCGTGTCTGTTCTGAAGCAACACTCGGCCACTCCCAAAACGTGATAGAAGGCAGGAAGCAAGAAGTGGAACGGAACACAGTCACCAAAGACCAGCATGTATTTACTTAATGCTTACAACCTGCATAGGAACCTGCACACCTACAAGGACACAAGGAAAAGTCTGCAACGTCATGATGGTACTTAAAGCTATTGAGATCAAGGGCTCTAAAGGGGGCTGCGGAATGGTCCACAAAGGGACCAGACTCCACCTGAGTCTTCCTTGCATCGTGGTAGCATTTAGATGGCCTCCTGCTCCTCTTCATTGGCACCACAGCTCTAAGTCACTTTGGCAGGGCAGTCCTCTTTGGCAACTTGATGAGATCAGGCCCCTGCCTGATGTTCTCAAAGCTCCCTGCCCTTCTCCTTCGAACTCTTACCCTTGTTTGTCATCACACGTTTCTGTGGTTATTTTAGTCTATCTCCCTGGCTAGGCTTGTAACTCTGAGAGCAGGATTTCTATCTCTTCTGTATCTACAAGACTCACCACTGTGTCTGGCACACAACACACACTCAAAAAATGTTTGACGGCTGCAGGAACAAACAGTGGAGAGAAAGAGAGCGTTTTATGTGAGAACAAGCATGACACGGTCACAGAATACTGATCACCTATCTAGAGAGTAGGTGACAGTGTGGTGGTTAGGCACCCCAAGTCCACAGCCAAACTGCCATGCTCTTCACTTATGAGCTGTATTACTGTGCTTCCATTTTCTTACCTATGAAGTGGGGATAATACCGTAATTGCCTCATTAGGCTGCTTGTTGGGAAGATTAAGTGAATTAATAATGTATGTAATGTGCTCAGAATTGTACCTGACACATGGCTCTTCTATAGCAAGGGACCATAGGAAAAAGATAAACTTGGATCCTAAAATATTTTTTTCTTCTCCTTTTCACCACCTGTATCCATGTGAATCAGGATCCACAACTGCTATTACTTCTGACACCTTAGCCCTAAAGCCTGCCTATACATATAAACATCAAAACATGAGGATGTAAACATCCCTCATGATTGCTATATACCAAAGGTGCAACATACAGACCATCATTTAGTTCAACCCTCTCATTTTAACATACAGATATCGATCCTACTCTCAGTTTTGCCTGTTCAAAGGGTCTCCTGAGTCTCCTGGTGCCTTAGTATCAACAACCACAAAATAAATTCACTGGTTCCTGTTTTACCAACCCATTGTCAAAATATCAGAAGATCGCTGATGTGGCCCACACCTCTCTCTAACAAAGTGACCAGAAGAGAGTTGATGTTGTACTCATTTTTCCTTATGTGAACTTCTCACGAACAAAAGAATAAGATTACCAGGTTGGGTTTGTTTTTAGGAGAGGAGAGTAATTACCAGTTATCTACAAAACATAAACCACAGAAGTCCATGGAATGAACATCTATAAATACATAGGATGAGGTGAGAAACTCTGCAAAGAGCTGAAACAAAACTTTTAAAGTCTCTTCCTTGCCTCCCAAGACTTGGTTCTCAGACTTCTTAAGTGTCAGGGCACTTAATTTATAAACTGCTTTTTCCTGAAGACAGCATTAAGTCTTAATTGTCATACACAAGCACAAATAAAATGCTTAATTTTTTATTTTTAGCAACATTTTTCTTCTTTATCATTTCCTCCCATTATAACCAGAGACTGAGAAAACAATATCTGCATTCAACTTTAAAATAAAATTTTAAAATAGGAAAAAGGCAAACATTTCCCAAACGCACAGCTGATTCTACTTTTGTTCTAACTGCTTACAGAAATAAAAATATTCAGTGTTAAACAATCACGAATTAGATAGGTAAGACTAATTACAAACCAGAAATGCAACTGTATAGTTAAAACAACTTGCATTATTCAGTCTATTTTAAGTTTATTCTACTGGTCTAACTAAAACAGAACAAGAATGAATGCATCTTGAGTCTTTGAACACATTGTTAAAGAAAGTCATTCTTCCTGTTCTTCAAGCTTTGAGTCTATTATAAACCACAGATTACAAGGCCTGCAGAGTGTAAGACAACGCATCTGCTTAAAAAATATGGAGGCAACACTAATCATAGAAGAAAGGCAGAACCTCATGTTAGGTCTCTATCTCCATCACTTATTTCTGCCCCAAAAATACTTAAAAATCATCTGGCATCCTCTTCAGAACAAGGTCTAGAAATGACTGTGCTTTTTGGTTAAGGTGATGTCTGCTCTGTAACACTCTCATGTGTTGTCGCTTCACATTTGAATTTGAATTTGAATTTGGGATTTGATATTCAGTCAGTAGGCAGCAGACTTTTCTATTTATGTGAGAATTAGTTTAAAATAGAAATCCTCTCTCCATCACTCTCATGGGTGTAATTAGAGTGAAACCACTGGGAGCTCTTTGATGGGTAATTTAGGAAAATTGCAGACAACATCAGCCATGTGTATCTTTCCATCTAATTTGACGGGAAACAGAACTTTCATAATCAGCCTGAAAAGATGTCTTTCCAGAACTGACAGCTATAGCCACGACAAATATACATCTCTTGCTAGTAGTGTCTCAGTACCACAGCCCTCTCCTGCCTGAGGAGAGCTCATGTCCCAAAACAGATATTGCTGAGCTGGTTGTATCTCATTGAACTAGTCCAGCCCCTTGTTAAGCAAACCAAGGAAACACTAAGCCAATATTCTCAGCACACAGAAGTCAAAAGGGACACCTTTAAAGGGGAAAAGGAGAAAATATTTGGTCCCAAGAAAACCTGAGTCCCTAGTCTCACATAAGCTGAGTACAGGGCTGTTATGTTACAACACACAGATAAACATAACCTTGTATATCATCTATCATTCATCATCAGAAGGCAGTCTCTGCATAAAGCACAAAAATAGACCCACTTCAGAATACCACTTGAATAATACATACTCTCAAATGAAATGGTTTCATATTAAAAACTCCTCATACTGACATTCACTGTTTAATTCTGGGTATAATATGAGCTTTATTTCATAAAACCTTTCAAATTAAGAAAGAAAAGTATAAAAAAAAAAAGTGAGAAGAGTAGTTCTTTAAACCAAGGACTGAATTCGATCAAGCTTAAAAGGCAAGAACCATAACTTCATTTATTATGAAGATGCAGATGATAGATCCACTGTAATAGACCAAGAATCAGTGTTTAAATCCTCTTAACACCTATGACCAATTACAGAAAGCCCTTAACTTGCAAGCGAATTCTACTCCAAAAGCTTATTTGAATTCTATTCCAAAAGCTAATATATAGATTTCTGGAAATAGTTTCCCAAAGATAAAATCTTATGGTTGTTAGTCTTGTAGCCTAGTCCAAAAATGATAATATATTCCATATTATCATTGAAATCAGATATCTGAAATAAAATGTAGTAGAAAACATTATTTCAAAAACTAAAAACTAAAACAAAATAATTAAATAAGTATGTTTGCTTTTTAAATTATTTTCTTTCAATGCTAGTACTTAAGGAAAGGCTAGGTTAGAAAAACATGAGATCAATGAACACGTTTACAATGACTCTAAAGTGAACCCTGAATTATTTCAAATGTCTGACTGGTACTTTATTACATCTAATTCCACTTCAAAATGCATAGCTTTCCTCAGTATTTGGCATTATGATTAGGACTAATTTCAAATCTGAGGCAATGGGAGGCAGGGCAAATATGAGAGGAAAAAGATTTTCTCAATGTAAATAGAGCAAAATAATTGGAAGAAAAACGAATGAGAGAGGTCAAAAACTTTCTGGACACACACAAGAGGAATATGGCCAAACTTGCCAGGTATGGAACCCAACCCAGGCTCCATAAGGCAAAAGTGTGGCTCGCTTCCCATGACTTAAGGCAACTTACAGCTGCCTCAGATTTCCTAGGAGGGAAGGAGGTAGACCAGACAACCCATTGTATTCATGTTCGTAACTAGAGCACGCACCTGAGGGACCAAAAACAAAAAAGCTTTTTCCTTTTTGGGTATAGTCACCTTATGCTTTTTCAATTTGAAAACTTCTAAGACAGAAGCCACACAGCATGTGAACTAAATCTCAGATCTAGAATCTCATAGTAACTTGTAAACTACTGTTCTTTGAATTGACTCAAGAATAGAAAGCCAACAATGAACACAAACAGGGAACTGGTTGTTCTCTTCCAGTATTTACAGAGTTGTTGCTTAGAGAAAGCAGAGAAACAAGAGCTTTGCCCATCAGGCAGGTGTTTGCAGAAAGGATTCAGTGGCAATTTTACTGTGCATTAGCCCAAACTGTTCAAATAGATGCCACATGACAGATGTATCCTACAAGAACATAATATGCTTTATCATTCTTAAATGCATATACTTTTTTTAAGAAGTAACCACGTTCCCTAAATACTTTAGTTTACTAATTTCACAAACAGCAGAACTGAAACAAGTGAAGGAAACTTCAACTTAAATAAAAATAATTTAAATCCAGCCCACAGATCTACTGCATACATACCCAATATGTAATATATAGAAGTCCCTCCACCTTCCCTGCATCTACTGTAAATTTCCCTCTCATTCCGGCTCACTACTGCAGGTAGACCTCACTACTTCCAGAAAACACCCCCTTCAAGAACCCTGGCCAGTGATTTCTCACCACCATCTTTTCATCAGCATCAAGACTTGCCTTGCAAAAAAAAAAAAAAAAAAAGACTTACATTGCAGATTTACTCATAGTAAGGAAAATGAGGAAAAGGGAGAAGAAAGGAAAAGAAGGAGATGAGCAGAGAATTCTCCAAAGTTCTACACACAGGTAATTAATTTCTTCATACAGCAGTTACTGGTACCAGGCACAATGGGTAATATGCAAGAACAGGCAAATATATTCGTGACCTCATGGAGCATCCTTTGTATGTTACTTCAGATCTTCCAAGCCAGGGGATCACAACTGCAATTATTCCTCAGAAAAACCTTTAAAGCTGTTTAAGATTTAGATATCTTGGCTTCTCCCCCCTGAGATTCTGATTTGCCAGATATGACAGGTCTGGCCCACAGGTATTTCTGGTACATAATTATAGTTGAGGACCAATATTAGAAAATGTTATCCTTATAGAAGTCAGAAGGCTCAGTACCTGAATTATATCACAGTACTACAAATATTATTCCCTTAGCTTTAAGTGATAGTTAGTATAAGAAAGGAGGTCTCCATTCTCAATGAAATTCCAACGGCACAATAGGCTTTGCCAATGCCCATGACAACCATGTGACAAATGCACCTCTTCTTTCACTGTCTACTTGTAGACACTGAGCTATATTTTAGGGATATAAAAATGAAGATGACAGGGAAGGCAGACACGTAAATACTCAGACCATCGCGGCATAGTAGCATAAGAGAAATTTGAAACCCAGAGATAACTGGTATCATGGAGACCTTTGAGTAGGTTTCTAAAAGATGAGTTTTAAAAGTCCTTTTAAGTGCAAATCAGATCGTTTCAACTCTAACAGCTTCCCAAGTCATGGAGAATAAAATCCAAACTCTTCCCCTCACACACAAGCACTGGCAGAGACCTCACACCTCGTTGCTGTATCAGCCTTTTCACCCGCTGTGCTCCAGCCGCATCGGCTTTCTCTTGGCTCCTCAGTCATACACAAGTTCAGGCCCACCTTAAAGCCTTTGTACTTGCTATTCCCTCTGCCTAGAACGTTCTTCCTCTTTATCAGCTTAACTGTTATCACCTCAAAGACAGCTTCTCTGAACTTCCAATCTGAGCTACCCAAACACTAGCACACCACCAAAAAGCCATTATCACTGACCTTTTATTTCTTTGTTTGTCTCCCCCAGCAGAATATAAGCTCTATGAGGACAGGGATTTTTATCTCTCTCGTTCATTGCTATATCCTTAGAGCCTAGAAGAGTATCTGGCACAGCTGCTCAATAATTATTTGCTCAATGACAGAATGAACAAATGAACCAGATAGAAGGGGAGAGGGAAAGACTATCTCCCATTAAAATGAATAAAGAGTTTTTATTAAACAGTGAAGGCTACAGGAGTCCTCTACTTCCCTCTTTTGACTAAACTACAAGGAAATTCATTCTAAAGTTTTGAGCTTCAGCAAGTCAGAGCCAGTTTCTGTTACACGTAACCAAAAAACTCCAATTATTACAACATTGCTATTCTATATACCAGCCAATTAAGACAGAAGGAGGGCAAAAGGAAGGGAACAGAGCAACAGGAGAGATGTGATCAGAAACAGAGGAAGGAGAAACAGATGGAAATAGTAGGGGGGAAAAAAGACAAAGACGGAGAGCTACACAGAGATAACAAGGAATGTGAACGAGTAACAGGCATAAAGGAAAGCCAAGAGCAAAGTGTGAGGAAAGAGGTAACTGGTTACTTCATACATGGTGTTAACTTGGCTACGGGTGTCTACCTGAACGGGGGTGCTGCTAACGAAGAGGGGAAGAAATGGAACGCCAGTGATATAGGGGGTTCTTGTCCCTCCCTGTTCTGCCTCTTGTGACAGTTACTTAATTTCTCTAGGTCTCCTAGTACAGTGAGGCAGAGGAGGAGGGAAGGGTACGGGTGGGCAGGCAAGGTGAGGGGAGAGCCTATCTAAGGTCCGTCTAGTTTTGTAACTTAGGGGAGAATCGCTGTATACAGCTCCACTGGAGCAGTTCTTCAGAGGAGAAATTACTCCCTGGATTGCTAGAGTAGACACTCCCACCACCATCTCACCCTGTAGTCTTCGTATTTAACTCAAGGTCTAGGTCGACTACTGTTCCTTTAAAAAAAAAAAAGTCAAATAAAGTTTATCAAGAAAATCCACTTGCCCACATTCTGGGTAAATCCCCAAATTTTTAACTGTAATAGAATGATCTTAATCAACAACTAAAATCTAACTTCCTCTTCCATGAATTCAGAAGTAAAATACTGTCATCAGCCAGTACACATATATAAAATTTAATATCTAATATATTTTTTAAACTTTGTGTTAATAATGTCATAGGCCGATGTCAGGATATTCTAAAAGTTGTTGTTGTTTTTTAATTCAAATATCTGACTTGGAGGCAAGTAAACAAAATGATTTTAGAAACTTTTAAAATATTAAGCACATTTTGTCACTATTTCCATTATTTCACAGATGGGTTTCCAGAAAGACAATAAAACTTAAAATTTGGCTCCTGGCAAAATATGCAGCTTGCTGCCAAAACTACAACTCCCTTACAGACACTGAGAATTTTCTCCAAATTTCAGACATTTCTGAAGGGAACATAACACCACATTCAAACTAATGGGATTTAAGGCTTTCCCAACTCCAAGACAGACAATACCCTGCAACGCTATTAAGAGAGTTACAGCATAACCCTAAATTCTTTGTACAGGATAGGTCCATTCCCATAAGTCTTAATAAGCAGTGGATTTCAAATTGAAAGCACTGCAGCTGAGACCTGGGTTACAGAAGTCAACGGCAGGACCTGGGGGTAGGAGTGGTGTGATGAAGACCTCGAGCTTGGAGTCTGTGTGCATCATTCCTCACACACTGTTAACACAAGATCAGTCACCTTGGGAATCTGAATTCCCTCCACGGCTGTCTCCTATCTTGTTCATTCCTTATTCCTTAAAACAACACAGGGCTTCCCTGGTGGCGCAGTGGTTGAGAATCTGCCTGCCAATGCAGGGGACGCGGGTTCGAGCCCTGGTCTGGGAAGATCCCACATGCCGCGGAGCAACTCGGCCCGTGAGCCACAATTACTGAGCCTGCGCGTCTGGAGCCTGTGCTCGGCAACAAGAGGCCGCGATAGTGAGAGGTCCGCGCACCGCGATGAAGAGTGGCCCCCGCTTGCCGCAACTAGAGAAAGCCCTCGCACAGAAACGAAGACCCAACAAAGCCATACATAAATAAATAAAAAAAAAAGAATGTAAGCAGACAAGAATAGCATTAAAAAAAAAAAAAAAAAAAACACAGACAGGCACTATGTTAGGTACTGAGGATATAAATGTGAGTAACAGTCATTCCTCTACTCAAGGAGCTCATTCTAGTAGGAGAGAGATGGCAAAGCAAGTAATAGCAAAGAGCTCATTCTAGTGGATTATATCACACGTAATTAATTGCAAGACAAGGTGAGAAAAGCTATAATTAAGCCAGGTTCTGGGTCAGATAATAAGAAATGACAAAATAAACAGTTGGGAGGAGAGGAGAGGAGACTGGACCAATTATGGAAAGAAACATCAGAAAGTTTCTCTGAGAAAGGAATTATGGGTTTTTTTTTCAATCAATTTACAAATTTCCCAAAGTAAGCCCCACTAATTGACTCACATACCCACTCACGAACGAACTTTAAAGTCTGATTCATCCTACAGTATGTACCTTCACATGGAAAGGCTTGTCTGTCTGCTCCTTAATTTGAAACTATGAACCACAAATGTTACTCCCCTATTAAATAATTCTCTGAGGTACTACAGCAACTCTAAATATCTCTTTCAGGCTGAACTTACACTTAGCCCGACTATTTACTTTAACCGTGAATTTGCTGACTAACTACATCCCTCGCTTTAGGTTCTCATCATAAGAGCCTGCTTTTCCATAACGAAAATTCAGAAACCCTATAAGCATTTATTATGGAAGGTGAGAGGGGGTGGACACCAGGAAGCAAGGCTGAGGCAGAGGCACAGTGAAGGAGAGAACTAAGAAAGATGCAGGGGCAGAGTGGCGCTGACATGGGACCTAGTAGCCAGCATGGGCACGGTCTCAGTTTATTGCCGTGGTGACCATATTTGGGGCACTAAGAGTCTTAGGAATAACTCAACACCCAGCAACCTCAACGGAGCTGCAGTTAGCTCCTGCTTTATGTAAAATTTCAGAAAGTACATATGGAGAGGGCTTTTCAGTTATTAGTTCACTGTCCGTAATGGGGAAAAGGCCACTATTTTATTCACTATGTCAAAAAGAAAAAAAAGACTTTAAATAAAATTTACATAGATTAAAAGTATGCATTCAAAAACCCTTACAAACCTAAGGTTTAAGATTAGATGTCGTGGGGTTTCCCTGGTGGCGCAGTGGTTGAGAATCTGCCTGCCAATACAGAGGACACGGGTTCGAGCCCTGGTCTGGGAGGATCCCACATGCCGCGGAGCAACTGGGCCCGTGAGCCACAAACTACTGAGCCTGCGCGTCTGGAGCCTGTGCTCCCCAACAAGAGAGGCCGCGATAGTGAGAGGCCCGCGCACCACGATGAAGAGTGGCCCCCGCTCGCCGCAACTAGAGAAAGCCCTCGCACAGAGACGAAGACCCAACACAGCCATAAATAAATAAATAAATAAATAAATTTATTAAAAAAAAAAAAAAAGATTAGATGTCGTGAGGTCAATAGGGCGTTACATATCACGAGCACAAATTTAGAAACTTAACTGGACAGGCACTCACATAACAGACCCAGAGGCAGGCTCAGCACCGGCTCCTCAGGGCCCCCAGTGCTGACCCAGGCACAGACCTTTCTCATTCAAGGTTGTCCCCAGATGAATAAATGCACATTTGGGCTGCCAGGAAGAAGGGGATGTGTAGGAGAGGAGTTTGAGGGAAACATAGTGATTTAAATGGAAGTGCGATAGGCAAAGATAAATTGTATTATTCGAGGGCTTAAAACAAACTCAGCTTTTTCTAATAATCAAGTAGCAAATGAATGAAAATCATGAGAGAGCCAGCTGTACATCTTGATATTTAGAGAGAGGCACCTCTGAGGAGTTCAGGACACTTTAAAATTTACTTAAGCTGTTTGCGTTAATTGTAGACTAACCCAGATGTGCCAAACAATCACCTGCGTGTTCAGTGTCAAAATCGATGCCCTAAAAAACATGCAAATACATTTCAGATCTAAGCACAGCAAGCAGATTCTCCAATGGCTGGGAGCAGCAAAATCAATTTAATGGATAAAGACTTTTCTTTAATAAAATAGGACAGAATATAAAACGTCAGTATACCTCACCCATTGTTAAGGTAAAAATTGTTTCATGAACCTTTTGTTTCAATTATTCATGGGAATGGTATGTGCATGTCTGTGTGTGTGTGTGTGTGTGTGTGTGTGTGTGTGTGTATGAGTATGTGAACTAAGCTGCAATGTAAAACTTGTTTCTTACTGTGGATTATAGTGAAAAAAGCTTGGAAAACTCAGTCCTAACTGCTTCATGTCACTTCTTGGTTCTCCTGTTTTTCTATCACTCCTGACACTTAGAACCACTTTAGGACATCCATAGACATCACTGAGGCGAATGTGAGGAAAACTGCCATTTCACCTGGTTGCTACACAAACTTATTGGGGTGTTAGCTCCATCAGCCAGAATTAACGCTTAGATGCTGCCTGGAAGAGAAACTGCATGACCAGTGTATTTGAAACATTGCTTCCAACTGGAACATCCTAACCCTTTCCACACTACCATGCTGTTTTGGATCTTCTGCAGAATATTGTGGTTTAGACACAGTATTATTACAAGACTAGCACTGCTCAGCTATGCGCTGTGGGTGGATATACCTCCAACTGGGAACTTGGCGGAGGGTTCTAGTCTCTCTCTTTCACTAACTGGATTTGACCCTGGGCAAGACACTTGACCTCTCTGGTCTCAGATTCTCCATCTGAGAAAGCAGGACTGGAGCAGGATTTTTTTTTTCCTAGTCAGTTTCTTACAGAGATACTTCAGTGGTTCTGCAAGAGTGAGTCTTTTGGGTTTTTTTTTAGCACCAAGTCACATGATTGATAATGAATAATGTCTTCAGGGCATTCAGTGTCTCTTTCTAATTTTTTTCCATAAAAAATGAATACAGTTAAATTTTTTTTAATGCAACTGATTGAAAATTTTTCCAGTATTCTTTTTTTTTTTTTTTGAGCATTTGAATAGTTCTATTGAAAAGGTAGATGGAGTAGTACAGGGACAACTGTTAAAAAACTGTGAATTGACATTTTTAAAACAACTACTTCATATGCATAAATAAGGATTTTCCCCTACTGAGAAAAACAGAAATAATGCTGGGTGCTAAAATGAATGACTATCATCCAGAACACTGATTTCAAACGTTTATATATATTAACAAAGTCCATTTCAGTTCTCAATTTTAGAGAGCTATTTAAAACACCTCTTTTACTCCGTAAATTTAAAAAAGTAATGCCTCAAACACTGTGATTCCTGTTATTTTCTATAATTAGTACTGACTTCCTAATTTATTTCTAAGCACTCCAGCTTTTAATTAACCCCATATCAAACTTTCAAGAATCGTGGAAGATAACTTGTTATCATGTTTACTATGTTATTTATCAATTAAACATTCGGTCATTCATGCAAGTAGTCATTGAGCACTTAGGATGCATCAGACACTGTTCTAGATGCTGGGCTGCTGTGGGAACAGACGAAATTTCCCATTCCGAGCATTAAGAAAGTACATCCCGGGCTTCCCTGGTGGCGCAGTGGTTGGGAGTCCGCCTGCCATGCGGGGGACACAGGTTCGAGCCCTGGTCGGGAAGATCCCACATTGCCGCGGAGCAACTAAGCCCATGCTGCCAACAACTACTGAGCCTGCGCTCTGGAGCCCCGAGCTCCACAACGGGAGAGGCCACCGCAGTGAGAAGCCTGCGCGCTGCAACAAGGAGTAGCCCCCGCTCGCCGCAACTGGAGAAAGCCCGCGCGCAGCAAGGAAGACCCAACGCAGCCAAAAATAAAATAAATAAATTTTTAAAAAAAAGTACATCCCCTTAATTCAGTATGGAAATGAAACAAACGGACATAAGCTTTTCACATAGAAAGTATATGCCTTTTCAAGGCTACTAATGAGATTCAAAACTGTGTGAGCAGACACAGTATCACCCTTGAAATATACTGTCCTAAATACAGTGTGTGTGTGTCTGTGTGTGTGTGTGTCTCTGTGTGTGCGTGTTTACAGCACAGAGGAAACTTGTTAGCAGGAGAAGGGGAAAAAAAAAAGACTGAAAAGACTTAGTTAAACTTGAGAAACAAACCTTCCACAAGTGAAAAGCAAACAGCTGATTTCTCTAGCCCACAGTTAAATGAAACATGCAAGGAGAGTTGAAAAAGATAATATCGCTCTATCCATATGCAGAAGATTAACAGAATTTCCAAATTCAAAGAGTTTGAAATTGAAAATGCTTTATGATTTTAGGGAGACTGACCTGCTTAAAGACACCAAAAATGCAAGCCTGCGAGGATAAAAGCCTCTCTGGCCCACTTACAGGCACTAGCATTCTTGCCTATCAAGCTATAAAAGGAAGGAACTGCAAACAGGAAATTGCCCTGCCCCAGCCATAAGCCACTCCTCCCTTCCTCTCCACAATTTCTATAAGCAGAAGCAAACGCTACCTGGTAGGTTTACCAAGAAGCCACAGAGGTTGACAGAACACTGGTAGCTGACATCCACTTTATTACTATTTTAATAAATATTTAAGGTAAACACCTTTATTATTTTGAACCAACTATTTTCTTGATAATTTTACCTACATTTTAAATAACATTTGTTTAACCTATAGTTTTTTAATGATAATTTAAAGTAGTTCTGAAATTGCAATTTATGGATGAACTGTGAGTCAGAAATAAGACAGAAACAAATTCAGAGTCAGTTGGCCTAGTTTACCATTTTCCAATGATTTAAACACACACACACACGTTAACCACTTTTAAATAATACTGTCCCAAATATCATTTTTTGTAAATTTCAGTAAACCACTCAGTGTTAAATAATCAATAAGTCCATTATCAGCAGTTCCAATTAACCATCTTTGTATTCAACCACACAGAAGTACTTATTAATACAGCATTTTGATAAGTAACAGAACTTAAGGTATACGGACTTCCTAATTTCTTACAGAAACTTGGACTGGTGGGTGTGATTTCTACGGGTCTACATCTATTGATACAAATTAACACAGGGAAATGACTTCTTTTTTTTAAAGGAAAGAGACTGATAGTCACTTTTCAACTTTTGATGGTCCAAATACAGTAAACAAATTTAAAAAACACAAGCCATTCAGAATGTTAATAAACCTACAAATAAAACTACAGGAATAATCAACCTAGGTACTAATCATTAAAAAATGATTAGTGAAACAATGAAATATTTTCACCAATTAAATTTTTATGTTTTTTTATTTTACTGAAGTATAGTTGATTTACAACGTGTTAATTTCTGCTGTACAGCAAAGTGATTCAGTTATACATATATATTCTTTTTCATATTCTTTTCCATTATGGTTTATCACAGGATATTGAATATATTTCCCTGTGCTATACAGTAGGACCTTGTTGTTTATCCATCCTATATATACTAGTTTGCATCTGCAATTCCCAAACTCCCAATCCTTCCCTCCCCCAGCCCCACCAAGTAAATTTTTAAGTCTTTAGTGTTTATCCCCATTATGCAAAGGTATATAACACTGAAGAGTCCACATGATACCAGATTTAGTGGAAATTGGCTTAAATATGGTAATATACTCCAAGAGCCTGAAGTTATGCTGATTTTTTTTTTTTAAATCTATTAATCACACTTCTGGCAATCTAAAGACAAAAATCCACAAAAAGAAGCGTTTACCATGCAGAAAGTTGTTTGTCACATTATAAAAAATTTTGGAAAGAATCTAAAATGTTAAACAATGGTATGTACTCTAAAGGGAATATTATTTGGTCACGTAGGTAGCAAAAAGGCAAAACATATGTAGGCCAAGTGAAAAAAGGTTCACAAAACTACACTGCAATTATACCTAAGTAAATAGTTCAAACTTAGAGAGATATAATTACAAGAGAAACTTCCTACTTTTCTTCTATAATGTGGTTATGCCAATTTGTTAGATTAAATTCATGAAATTATCCTTTTTTCAAACTAGATGTTTAAAATAATTTAATCATTTCCCAACCCCTCCTATCCTCCCCGAAAAGCATCCTCCCCTCCATGCCATGCCCCCCATCTGATATTCCCTTCCCAACTTGGCCTGCTGGGGTTGGTCATCCTTGATCCCTCTCAAATCTCTCCAGGTTTGACCCTAGTCCCCCAACACCGACACCAGAAGGCAGGGAGCTATTCACCTTAGTATCCTCAACTCCTAGAACAAGACCTCATGTATGACAAGGCCTGGAAAAACACTTGCTGAATGAATTTTATCCAAATTTGGCACTTATTACTACACACTTTTCCCAATTACTTGTTGCTCATCTGTTCCCCTATTTTAAGCTAGGCATTCATTCTTTCTTCTTTTTTATTTATTTCTTTTTTTTTTATTTTATTTATTTCCCAGAGCCCACCACAATGCTGAGTCGAGCTCATGTGAGCTAAATAAATGCTCACTGAACTAACAAATACCTGAATACACATCTCAAAAATGAGAAATTCATTTGCTTTAGACAGGTTCTTCCTTTAGAATGCAGATAACATCCTAGGAAGGGGAAAAAAACTCATACGCACACCTTCACACCTTCCAGTGAATTATCCTAAGCAATCATCACGTTAACAACCATCTGAGTATTACTGAGTCAAGGAAGGATCTAAGTGTGAAATGGGATGGAAAGGAGGGAAGACAAGCAGAGAAAAAGAGGCGAGCAGCCTTTGGCTCTTCAGGGGAAGTAAGACAATGGCTCAGAAAATGATTTGGAAGGCCACACAACTTTCCTGCCTAGAACACCAGCCATTCCTAAGTGCCTAAAATGCCAGGCACTGCCCTGACACCTTCATGAGCATGACCTCCTTCAGTCCTCACCGCAACTATGTTAGGCGGGGTGTTATTATCTCTGTTTTAAAGATGGAAAAAAAAGGAGTTTGGATGAGTTAAATAACTTGGTCAAGACACACAAAAAAACAAGTGAATTCAAGGCCAAGCCTGTGGCTCTGCTGAAGTCTTTGCTCTCAACCACTACACCAGATGGAGAATGGCTTCTTTCCAATTAGTAGTAGACTTAGAGGTATAATATAACTGCTAAGGCCTTAAGTACAGTCTACAAAACAAATAGCAGACATAGATATGGTTAGAAAGTCTACAAACCTTAGACTTGTCATCCCTGATTCAGACATGACATCTGGTTCAGGCCAGTCCCAGTTAATCCATAATTAGACCCCTTATTTAGCAATATGAGGCCTTAACAAGTGCGTTAAGGAACATACAATGTGGTAACCAGAATCCTCCACATAGCTGAAAAAATTCTTAATTCTTTAACTCTGAATTATTTTCCAATCCTTCAATCATCATGGCCTGCTCCAAATTCTCCTTGATCTCTTTACCATAGTTCTGTGAACCGAAAGCAGTACAGAAACAAGTGAGGATTTGGTCTCTAAGCATGTGGCAAGATCCTAATTAATTCATGCTTTTAATTTTTTAAAAGCCATCTTCTTCAAATTCATATGAGAGTATTTTGGATGCTATGATAATCTAAGCATCCTAACTCTAAAACAGAAACTGTACTGAGTATTGTCCTGGAAGGGAAACATCTCTCCAACAAAGTTGATCTGTTCTTAAAATCTGAGCCCTCCATCTCAAGGAGCACAACGTCACAGCTTAGGGATAAAGAGATGCTTCATGAGTGGGGACTGCCCCGAGATGGGTGCCTGTCATCTGCTGAGCGCCACTGTGATCTCCAGTGGCCACATCATTCCAGCAACTCTGGCTTTCAGATCACCCACAGAGAAGGGTTTGTGGATTTCCTACTGAACATGATGTTCTGTATTTTATCTCCTTTTTGATACTCATGACACCTCTAGGAGATAAAACATAAAAAGGCTCTCCCTCACTTACAGATAAGGAAATAGAAACACAAAAGCTTCTGTGACATACTTAAAGTCATGATCTAACAGAGAAACCACAGGCAAAGCCCTGACTCTGTAGGTACATAATGTCTGCACAAGATGTCACACTCAAAAGCGAGGTATGATAGTTGCACAACAATATGAATGTACCTAATACTACTGAACTATACACTTAAAAATGCTTAAGACTCATCAAAGAAAAAAAGATTTTTGGCAACTATGTATGGTGACAGATGCTAACTGGATTTGTTGTAGTGGTCATTTTGCAATTATTTACAGATACTGAATCATTTTGTTGTACCTCTGAAACTAATATAATGTTATATCAGTTATACCTCAATAAAAAATAATAAAAAACAAAGAAAAAATGATGAAGATAGTAAATTTTACACATAGTATTTTACCATAATAAAAATAATTGAAAAAAAGTTTATCAAAAGAGAAGCAAGGTAGTGATGTGCCTTTGTATACAGGTACTGCCCTTGGTCTATAACCTTTGCTTTGATTCTGCATCTTTAAAGACCATGGTTGAGGGACTTCCCTGGTGGTGCAGTGGTTAAGAATCCGCCTGCCAGTGCAGGGGACACTGGTTCGAGCCCTGGTCCGGGAAGATCCCACATGCCACGGAGCAACTAAGCCCCTGCGCCACAACTACTGAGCCGGCGCTCTACAGCCCGCAAGCCATAACTACGGAGCCCGAGTGCCACAACTACTGAAGCCCTCACGCCTAGAGCCCATGCTCCACAACAAAGAGAAGCCACCGCAATGAGAAGCCCACGCACCGCAACGAAGAGTAGCCCCCGCTCGCCACAGCTAGAGAAAGCCCACGTGCAGCAACGGAGACCCAATGCGACCAAAAATTTTTTAAAAATAAATAAATTTAAAAAAACAAAAAACATGGTTGGCTCAATCATTATTGCAAATATTTCCAGTAATGAGGAAGACATGACTTTAAACTTTATGTCCAATTTGATCCAATTGATCATTTTCAGTTTCTCTCTGAAGTTACCCAAAGAAAGTTACCTTCCTTCTTTCTTCATATTTTATCGTTCCATTATTCATTCATTCAGTAGATATTTATGGAGCATCTACCATAGGCCGAGCACAGTTCTGAACTGATGCTCAGTGTTCAGTACTGAAATAGTTCCATTCCAGTTGGTAAATCCTCCAGCCCCCTCCAGGCTGGCCAGCTCGTCTCTTCCCTGGGACCCCCGCCCCTGACCTGGACTTCCCCATGATTCAGCACAGCAGGAAGGCCCCACTGTGGCCAGCTTCCAGTTCAACTGGTGAATGCCTGGGCCTAACCCCTGATTAAATAGTTTATCACCTCTAGACACAGCCATGAACAAAAACTGACAAGGTCCCTACCCTCTAGTCTAGGAGAGAAATAATAAACAAGTAAATACACAAATGAACCAGATAACTTCAAGTAGTAGAGTGCTACAAAAAAAATGACCTACTAAACAGAAAAGGGCTAGAGGGTGACTGGAGGTGGAGAAAGCAAGGTAAAACTCAAGAGAAAGTCTCTCTGAGGAGGTGACATCAGATCAGAAGGAAGAAGCAATGCAAGAGTCTGAGGTAAAAACCTGAGGTAAGAGAGAGAGAACAGAAATATCAAGGCCTTCTGGCAGGAGCACACTTGAGATTCCATGGCTAGAAGGCCAGTGTGATGGGACCATCTTGAGTAAGGAGATCACAGAGGGAGAAAGGGCCAGATCAGGGAGGACCTCAATGGCATTGGTAAGGAGGCTGAATTTCATGCCAAGAAGAGTGAGCGATCATTAGACAGATTTGAAAGAGGGCAATGATCTAATTTATAGTTTTAAAACATTACTCTGACAACTGTGTAGCAACTGGGTTAAAGGGAAGCAAGGGTGTGAAAAGGAGACAATGTATGAAGCTGTGGTGGGCACCCAGGTGAACGGTGACAGTGGCTTGGACGAGGTGATAGCAACAGAGAGGGAAAGAAGTATTCTGACTCAGTATGTGTTTTAGAGTTAGAAATTACTGATGAGTATAATGTGGGAAGAGGAAACAACAGGAATCAAAATGACTACTATCCTTTGATTCAGTAAGTTGCTGATGGTAGCTCATTTACTAAAAAGGCAATGAGTAGGGGAATAAATAGGTTTGTGGAGAGAAGGAATAAAAAATTCTGCCACAGTAAATGTGACATATCATTTAGATATATTGAGCTATCAAACAGGCAGTTAGATATTTGACCTTGATAATAATCCTGTGAAGTAGAACAGAAAACCCTGGTATTAACCAAATTTTACAAATGAGAAAAATAAGGCTCAGGGAAAAAGGCTTGTCTTAGTACAAATTAGTCGTCAGTGCCCCTTGATAGAGGGCTGATATCACATATTAAAAAGAGGAACACTTTCACTGCTGGGGATTCTGAAAAATACACATGTACATAGTTCACTCCATTTGGCTACACAGCTACTCCAAAAGTAAAAGTCTTTTATGTCCAAGAAGATTCCCCCAGGAGATTATGATTTATCCAAATAGCAATATGTAATACATATGAATCTTAGCTGAGATGTATGTATAATGCCATTACTGTCTTCTTAAAATACTTGAGTCAACAATTAAATGCATACATATAATACAAAGTAAGGCTCAAAATTCTCTTTAAGGAAAGTTTACAATTGCTGGTTCTCATTTTTATTAAGGGTTGTGTCAAAAAAGCTTTCTGGGGAACACATTTCTAAAATTCGAAAAGAAAATCAACTGGGAAATGACTAGTAAAATAATAATTACACCGCTTCTCAGGACGGTAACCAGCATGTAAGACAAGCTCATGCTGCCCTCAGCACTCCCTCAGGCTGCTTTTCTTTCATTTGGTTACTTTAAAGTGGTGGAAACTTCTGCATTAGAAGATATATTTTATCCCCAAGCTCAACACATCTATTAGCACTAAACTTCCATTCAAAATTCCAAAGATGCCATGCTGAAATTAAGGAAGACACTAAAAACAGGAAGGACGGGCATTAAGAAAGAAAAAAAGAGAAAGAACGGGTGAAGGAGGGGAAGAGGGGGAAGCAGCGAGTAGCAAATGACCTCTTCCTGACGGCAATCCCTGTGACAAAGGACTCACGAATAACACGCTCAGAAACATCACAAAACCCCTCAGGAAGACACGCTTGTTTACGTGGCTTGAATCCAGAGGTTATTACAGACTCTCCATATTTTAAACACGGTGTCAATTATCAGTTTCAAATAAACAGTAATTATCAAAGTGAAAAATAAGCATGCCTGCTTAATTCAGCTTACCAGCACTTCACTGAACCTTCATGCCAACAGCCAGCTTTTCATGCATGCTCTTAAAATAAAAGCAAGAGCCTGGCTGGCGCTACAAATAACCCTAGTATCCTCAGAATTGGAAGGAAACTTAGAGGTCATTATGTCCAACCCTCTCATTTTACAGATAAGGAAACTAAGTAAAGCTAAGAAAGATAAAGTGGCTTACCCCTCATCCCAGAGCCACTTCAGGATGAAAAACTGTGTTTCTGATTCTTAGTCATGATTCCAAATACTATAGCATGCTGTCTATGGAGCAGGAAAGAAAAGTACCACAGGGGATGGCCCAAGGCTTTACTGTAGCCACATCCTGATGAGAAAAGGTGGACAGAGCTGGGCATCTCAGTTCTGGAAAAAAGGCCCCGGGCTGCAGTCTGGCTGTCAGCCTGCCGCTATCCTAAGCCTACACCCTGCAACAGCTGACAGTCTTTTCAACAGCACAGCTGGGCTTTTTCCCCCAAAGCTTTTGGGTTGATGTGGCAGAGTTTGATGTCTAGTAGCTGGTGCCTCCTTCCATCAAGGTCTTCAGAAGGAGGCCGTTGAAAGGTCATGCAGCAGTGAGCTTCCAGGCTTTAGAGAAACACCGACCTTCCTGAAGGATGAGAGGGAAAAGGACACCTCTCTCCCCTGCCTGCCCAATCCCAGTATATATAGAAAATTCTAGAAGTATTCACAACAAAATTGTGTAGCACATTCATGTGGAACTCACACTTACATTTTAGTGCTTACAGAGAACAAAATTTCTAATCAAAATTATTTTTGAAAAGTCATGTCTAGTCATTAGGGAAGTTGTAATATAAGCAGGATTTATATTCAGTTTGCTTACTGCAAACACTTGTATAGATAAATAAATGGACTGATAATAATAATAATAATAATAATCCTCCCCCATGCAACCAAGGATTTCCTCTTATCCCCAAAAAAAGGAAACCATTAAGTCTTTAATAATCTTCCACTATATATTGTTTTTCTGTAAATATCCTTTCCGGGTATTCTTTTTATTAAAAACACCTATACAACTGTGGAATACAAGCTACACATTGCAGTCCCAAGATTCTCTCATTAGCTAATGGAAAATAAGATCCAAGAGTAAACAGACGATCAATACTGGTCCACACTTTCCATTCCAGATCAACTCCCAAGCTGCTAATAATCTTCACCATCTCCCAATTCCACTGAAAAAGTGGCCTGGATTTTGTTTGACAGTGTTAGCATTCCATTGGCCTGATTATAGAAAATAATCATGAAAAAAGTACTTACGGCATAAGCACCGATCAAAAATGCTGCATTTGCTCTTTTCCGTTGGTCAAAACAGGTGTAGTGCACAATTTTCTTTCGTGATAAACTGTATGACTAGAAAGAGGGAATAAAAAGAGTTAGTGTAACCATAGAGACAATGTTGAAATGTACAGAAAAACATCATCTCTTAACTTTCAAAGACATGTCACAATCAGTGAAATTTAACAACTTTCAACTTCAATTTCTATGGCATTCATACATAAGTAGTACGGGATGGAGGGTTACTAGCTCATACATTTTACAGCTCAATCAAAACGTAAGAATTAGCACTATACCAAATATATTTCTCTCCAAGAAAGGAGACCGATACAATGGGAGATAAATTATTGGCATCTTTATTATAGCAGGAATCATTTTTGAAGATTTACTCTTGATCTTATATGTAAAGTCTATTCATCCTTTTTCATTCCCTAACACACCACACCCACTCCCAGAAAATTTATCTATGCTTTTCATATTATGCCATTTGTTTTTAAATGTGTCAACCAATCTATTTTCCTCTCTGAACATTTTTAGATGTCTATATTAACCAGAGCACCAATATTAATATTTTCTTTTTATAATGTTCTATTAAAAAATCCCCTTTTGGGCTTCCCTGGTGGCGCAGTGGTTGAGAGTCTGCCTGCCAATGCAGGGGACACGGGTTCGAGCCCTGGTCTGGGAGGATCCCACATGCCGCGGAGCGGCTGGGCCCGTGAGCCACACCTGCTGAGCCTGCGCGTCTGGAGCCTGTGCTCTGCAACAAGAGAGGCCGCGACAGTGAGAG
This sequence comes from Balaenoptera musculus, assembly GCF_009873245.2. Lineage (NCBI taxonomy): Eukaryota > Metazoa > Chordata > Mammalia > Artiodactyla > Balaenopteridae > Balaenoptera > Balaenoptera musculus. Next base: position 88,482,281 of record NC_045785.1, on the reverse strand, counting down.
GCCCGCGCACCGCGATGAAGAGTGGCCCCCACTTGCCGCAACTAGAGAGAAAAGCCCTCGCACAGAAACGAAGACCCAACACAGCCATAAATAAATAAATAAATAAAATTTAAAAAAAAAAAAATCCCCTTTTAATTACCTGAAAATAAATGGTTAACGGGAAAAAATGAACCATCAAAAGGATTATGTCAGCAAACATCTTAATACAATAGCCATATATTAAATTCATGGACTCAAACGAACAGTTATTAAGCACCAGCTGCTATATGCCAGGCAATATGCTGCATGCTCAACTAAATCCAAAATAAGCAACATAGTATGTTGTATACATGCTAAACATGAAAAGAAGGTAAAAATAAAATGATCTGTTAAAATGAAATCAAATTATTAGTAAAAATTCAAACATAAAACAATGAGAACATGATACAACTCAATGAAATCCACTCCATTTCCTCATATTTCAAAACAGTTATATGGTTTTCCTCATATTTCAAAACAGACAAATGGTTTTCAAAATACAGACACATAAGTACATTTTAATATTTATCTATAAATTCATACCGACTAGAAAGGCAGCTTTTTATACTCTACACACTAACCACAACCCGCAGAATATTTGCTTTTAGAGGCCCCTTAAAAATATAAGAACTCAACTACATACCTTTCTTTACCCTGCTATTTTCTACAAGGAAAAGAAACTCTTCCACAACTCTGAAGTTTATTCTAAGATGAAACAGCAACATTCTGGCTTTAATGTGTAACCACAGAAAACGTAGTTCTATGCATCATGGCTGTAAGCCTAGAAACCCTCACCGCCCCAAGTCAGGCATTTCTTTGATAACCAAGAATCACGTTCTGAAAATGGCATTGCTCTTTTATTTTATTTTTTTAATTTATTTATTTATCTTTGGCTGTATTGGGTCTTCGTTGCTGCATGCGGGCTTTCTCTAGTTGAGGTGCACGGGCTTCTCACTGTGGTGGCTTCTCTTGTTGCGGAGCACGGGCTCCAGGCGCGCAGGCTTCAGTAGTTGTGGCTCGCGGGCTCTAAGGCACAGGCTCAGTAGTTGCGGCACACGGACTTAGGTGCTCTGCAGCATGTGAGATCTTCCCAGACCTGGGCTCAAACCTGTGTCCCCTGCATTGGCAGGTGGATTCTTAACCACTGCGCCACCAGGGAAGTCCAGCACTGCTCTTTTAAATTGAACTTTGAAAAATAAGTGTTTGCCTCAAAACACTTTGAGGTTTGGTCTCTTATTACCAAAGTCCTTATTTCCAGACAAGCTTACTAAAATACCTCTATGATATAAAGTTTAAAAGAGTACATTTAAAAACGATAATAATAAAATTTTTAAAAAGAGTACATTTTATTCAATTCAGGTAGTGGAGTTAAAGCACACAAGTTATCTAAAGACTTCAAGGTCACCATCAGTGGTGTTGACACTTGTCTACTTGCTTTCTCAATTTGGAATTGTTACCTGCTGGACATTTCTCATTTGCTTGTTTTTGCCAGTGATTTATCTCCATCAATAAGTTATGTTTGATTTATTGAAAGAAGAATCAAGGCTCTTAAGACCTAAGCTGCTTCTACGGTCTCTAAATCCTACACTACCTAAAGACTGCCTTACAGAGGCCAGGACCCCGTTAACATGAGTCAGATGGAACACAAGGACTCAGCTCTTCTGGCTCTCAGCCTCTCACTATTTTCATTTCCTGGATCCCTAACACACCTCTGAGGAAGTTTAAACTATCTGTTTCGATGCCCTTTTCTACTAAGAGTTTAGGTTTCATAACAAGCTACTCTTATCATTAAATAGTGGAATTAAATTTATTTTACAAATTTACTCGCCAACAGTGACAAACTCCTATTGCTGTTCTTTCAACGCCAATGGTCTTTACTGTTGGATTGTTTTTGAACTTTTTATGTTTGCTTCTTTTTTGTTTTTCTCTCTAATTCTAAAGTATATGGAATGCAGAGAACCATCCTACAATGGGAACCATGAGGACAGAATTCTGAAGGAAACTTTCTTTTCACTGTATACTTATACATTTTTTAAAGTAAATATAATACAAATTAAAATTTTAAGGGAAAAATTTTTTTTACCTTTACAAGCTTTCAGAAATTATATCAGATAAAGAATATTCTTCACAAAATCTACCTAGAAATTTTAACTATTTTAAAATACCTGGATTTCCCTGGTGGCGTAGTGGTTAAGAATCCGCCTGCCAATGCAGGGGACACAGGTTCGAGCCCTGGTCCAGGAAGATCCACATGCCGCGGGGCAACTAAGCCTGTGCGTCACAACTACTGAGCCCGTGTGCCACAGCTACTGAAGCCCGTGCACCTAGAGCCCGTGCTCCACAACAAGAGAAGCCACCACAATGAGAAGCCCGCGCACCGCAACCAAGAGCAGCCCCAGCTCGCCAAAACTAGAGAAAGCCCGCGTGCAGCAACAAAGAGCCAACACAGCCAAAAATAAAATAAATTAATTAAATAAATTAAAAAATAAAATAAAATAAAACGAAATACCTCCTGTTGGAAGCTGCCTACAGGATGCAAACATAATTGACATTTTTTAAAACATCTGTCACCCTACCTACTCACAAAATTTTTTTTCTTGTGATGAGAACTTTCAGGACTTACTCTCTCAGCAGCTTTCACACATGCAATACAGTGTTATTAACTGTAGTCACCATGCTGTACGCTACAATAACTGACTTTTTAAAATGAGAGTTCTCTATCTGACTTTTAGGAAAGCTTTTAAAACTCCTAGCATTTACCTTGCTTAGGGTTAGCTATTTTGGAATTCAAGTGTTTTTCTCAGCACTGCAAGTCAAGAAATGATCTTCTGTTTAGTGAAGCTTGGCCAATATCTCCTAGGTCAGATCACAGAGAGGTGAGTTCTCACTCAAGGAATCAAAACTAATTCAAAGTGAAGGACAACAGAGAAAAATCTTACATATTACAAGCCTTGTCCTAATGTCCCTCCCTGTCACAGCCAGGCCTTCGCTTCCTCTTACGGGTCAGCATTCCCCAGTCTTGCAGCAGTAACGCTGTTCAACAGAGGAGCTATTCTGGCACTAGGATGAAAAATTTCAGGGATAACAAAACATCTTGCCAATTGTTTAGCTCTTGCTTTATATGACTGAGTTGATCTACACAACCTCTTTAACGTTTTCTCCTTCCAAATATTAAACATGTCCTTATCTTAAAAACAAAAACAAAAACTACCTATTACATATCAAAGCACACTGATGACTAAAGAGCCTTTAGAGGAACATTTGGCTCATTCTTTGAGATCTTTCATATGGAAGAACTTTACCATGTAAGAAAAGAAAGTCCTGCAGACAATAGGACTCTATTTTATAAATGAGCCCCGTAGATATTTTTTCAAGTTCTGCTCTATTATCAGGAGAATTTCATGCCTCCAAACTGGACAGTTGCCTCTTCCTTACCTGGCTGTCACCTCTACAGTCCGGTGTACCGGCCACGCCCTTCATGGAGATTACTTGCTAAATCATACCATCACCTCTGGCTCTCAGTGAGCTCCTTGCTCTAATACAGATTCTTTCTGCTTTACATGAAAAGCTTAGAGATTACAAAAGCACTGTGTACAATAGCAAAGTAAAGTTAGAAATCGGTAAAACAAATGAATATAGTCTTAAATATAAAGAGGAGGATGTCACAGAAGGAATACTAAGACCTCTGGACTAGTTGTCTGCTCTGCAGCGAGGCTGCACATGACCCATTGCAAATTATAACATGCAGCCACTATCCACACTATATTGTAGACTTCTATCTGGAAACTGGAGTATATAACCTTCTGAATCTTCTTAACCGAAGTGGACACAGCCAGCCCTCTATAATAACAACAACAACAGTAATATTTATTGGTCACTTGCTACATGCCATTATTTCTCAGAGCAGTAGGACAGTGCCAGAGGGGTCCAGTTTGACCAGACACAGAGTGACTCCCAAACCAGAGGTCCCGGGCAAGGCTGAAGTATAATGAGCATGCTGTGCCTCTCTTTTACCAGGAGAACATAAGCCTGGAGCCATGGAGGGCCTGGCTTACCACACTTGGCCAATAGCTCCCAGGTCAGATCAGAGAGTTTAGTGCTCTCCACAAGTGTGGTAGACGGAAGGAATCCAGAACTCTCTCACTGAGCTTGATAACTTGTGTAAACCTTAATTCTCAATTACAAGGCCATAACAAGTTTCACGGTTCAAAATTTAAATAATTCTCAGGTTGAATTGGTCAATAATTTTAAAACTTTTCAGAAATAAAAAACAAACTAAATTTCAATCTAAATTATATTTTATTATATTACTATATTGTATTTCATCCTCTTAACAGACTGATTCAGAGTCACTTAGAGAGCTTATTAAAACACAGATTGCTGGGCCCCGCCCCTAGAGTTTCTGATTCAGCAGGGAAGGGCCCGAGAATTTGCATTTCTAACAATTCCTTGGCAATTAATACTGAGGCTGCTGGTCCAGGGACCACACACTGAAATCCACTGTGCTAAGATATTGCTAAATTTTGGAAAAGAGCTGCATGAAAATGTGGGAAAAGGCCCCATTCCTGGAAATGCTCTATATGGATCCTAAAATACCATCCATCTGGTCAAGTAGCCCCAAAAGACATTTAAATTCTTTTAGGAACTCCAAATCATGCCATGTGACTTTTAAAAGCATGTTATAGAAAACATATTTCCCCAGATTCCTCAGAAAACTTTATTACAATTTGTAAATTCTTGCATTCCAGCTGATAACACCTACGGAAAAAGTTCCTTTAATGTTTCAGCAACTAAGCTGCTTTAAATGGTGTTATTCCAGGGCTTCCCTGGTGGTGCAGTGATTGAGAATCCGCCTGCCAATGCAGGGGACACGGGTTCGAGCCCTGGTCTGGGAAGATCCCACATGCCGTGGAGCAACTAAGCCCGTGAGCCACAACTACTGAGCCTGCGCTCTAGAGCCTGTGCGTCACAACTACTGAGCCTGCTCTCTAGAGCCTGCGAGCCACAACTACTGAGCCCACTTGCCACAACTACTGAAGCCCGCGCACCTAGAGCCCGTGCTCCGCAACAAGAGAAGCCACGACAATGAGAAGCCCGCACACTGAAACGAAGAGTAACCCCCGCTCGCCGCAACTAGAGAAAGCCCGCGCACAGCAACGAAGACCCAACGCAGCCAAAAATAAATAAATATAAATGATGGTGTTATTCCAGAGGTTCCAAATACAGATGCTCTCAGGGGCCAAGAATTTAAAGTGGGTCGGTTGGGAAACTAGAAAAGCATGCCCTACCCAATGCAGACCTAGCTCTCGTGCAGGAATCTGGGCCCAAATCAGATACTGTAATATTTAAAAGAAGCCAGGAATCTATAATTTAATGAAAATTTTCATAAATTACAGATGTGGACCATGAATTCAAAATTTTTAAACAGCATTCATGCCAAAAAAAAAAACCCAAACATGTCTGTGAACTGAAAGCAGCCCACAGGCAATCAGTTTGCTGAATCTGAGTGCTGGGATACTGCAGCTGAAGAAAGTTCTAATGGTTCAATCAGCATGAAATGAGCAGCTGTCGTGTGTCAAGCACAGTGCTGAGCAACATGGTAACAAGGGAAGCAGAACCCCAGGCTCTAGCCTCCTAAGTGCTCAAAGTCTAATGAATATTTGATGCTAAACAAGGGGAAAATATTGGCCAAGGCTTATTACAAATGGAAGAGAATAACTACCTAGGGATGCAGTCACAGCACAGCAAGGTCCAATGGAATGATCTTAATTACAGGTACAATAATTGTTTCATTTAACAAGGTAAAAAAATAGTAACTAAAAGATGGGATTTAGTAATGAATATCTATCAGTTAACATAAGCAAACCTATGGAAATTTCCAGACCTGTACTGCTTCCCTGAGTGAGAGTTAAAGTTCTACCACTCTTATGTAAATCATGACAAGTGTGTAATATAGCATATAAATGTTTGATGGTACTTGTAAACCAAAGTACAATGACTGCCATATTAGAAAAATACAAACTAAGATGAGGATATTGACCCCAGACAGACATTTTCTATCTCAGAAAGGAAAGCTATGTGAAAGGTTGCATTCTAATGGGATCACTCCTTGTGAAAAACAAGCCACGGCAACTCAGAGAGAGAAAATGACGACATGCTACACAAATCACAAATACCTCAGGCTATCCTTGAATTATGGTGACAGACACAAATCATGCACTTGTTCAGTTTAGGTCAGGAGACCACAAACTACTTAACCATTCAAAATCAAAAGGTGATGCAATTAAGCTCAAAGCCACAAAAACAAAAACAAAAGAGTTAATGGCCAATTTAAAGGAACAGATTTTGGGGGCAGCCTTTCGGTAAAGTTGTTTGCCATGCTTAAAAGTAAAATCTTCAAGTCGTGTGGTTAGAATGTGGTGTTTAAGCTATGTCAATCAGCCTGACTGAGCTAAGGAAGACATTAGTGCAGCCTGGATTATATGCCCTTTAATAAAAAAGAAAACTGAGCGCATGCACTTCCCTAAACACGCAAGCTCTGCCAATGATGGTGGTCAGGTTAAGTAGATTACAGCACAGGGACCATGGTGACCAAGGCATCATTCTCTTACACTGACTAGGCTAGCCCAGTAATGGCCGCAGCAATCAGCGTCTCCATGGCAATCAGTGGTCATTCCATTGCAAAAGCGATAAAATGAACAGGTCTTCCTGTGAGCAGCCATGACCTCTACATGTTTTACCTCCAACTCTCCCAGGAAAGGGATATTCTTGAAAATTTTCTTTGGCTGTACAAAACAAAATACGGTTGATGTTTTTATTTAGAGCTAAAATAAAACAGATCGAATAGTTTATTTAAAAAGAAAACGGTGTCTCTTACGGTCCATTTTGTTTCAAACCCAGTATGTTTCATTTAATGAAATGGCACCTTTGAACAAAGTAGAAGTCAAAACGTCAAGAAAAGTTGCTCATACAGGTTACTCGATCAGGCTGATAATATAGTTGAAGGCATTTGGGGATTCTCTATAAAAGGGGGTTTTCTTGCCTGAGGCTTCTGAATGGGCATAAGGGCTCCAGGCCTTGCAAACTCTACATACGCTCACTCCTGTGGGAATTAACACTGTTTTAGCACCCCTGATACCTCTTTAAACTACATGAACACTCTCCAGAATGTAGCTTGCTTTTCTTCCCCCAAAAGCCCATGAACCTGCAACAGAAGATAACCTCATGAAGAAATCTTCAACATGTTTTTGTAGTTATAATAAGAGGGTGGTCTGATCACTGTATCAAAAGAGTGCTTGTGTACAACCACCTGATACTGTGGCAGGTACCTGGTTACCAGATAGGATTACTGCACTGATTCATTCAGCAACAAGGACATTCCCTGAGCCCCACCATCTGCCAGGTACTTTCAGTGCTTTAATATAATCATCCATTTCACCATGCCCCCCTCCCCTTTTTTCTTTTACCCTGAAAGGGCCATGTGGGATGTTTTGTACATTTAAAATTACATTTCTGTCAGTATTCTTTTAAATCTTTCTAAATTTACCCCAAAATTACTGTGATTGTCCTGTTGATTCATAAGAGCAGGTATTAAAAAAAAAAAAATTACTGCCCTAGAAAACATCCCCTTTTTTCAGAGACGCTCTTTTTTCCCGCAGGCTGGGGTTTTATTTTTCTCTGAGAAAAAGTGAAATCAACAGTTAAAACTGTGTTGATTATTTTAGAAAAAGCCAGTTCAATCATATTAGGTTTATAAAACTGTCAAATTATTGAATCAGTAATTGAAAGATTTTCTTAACTGATAAACTTTGAAAAAGGTACTCTGCTTTTCAAAACACCACTACCTTGTCCTTAATTACTACCGTCTTCTCTTTTAGAAGCTCGTATATTCCAGCCCAGTGTTCTCAGCATTGTCTGTGCCAAAAATCCCTTTGAGAACCTATTAAAAAGTTATGAATCCTCTCAGAAGAAAAATGTAAATACATACAAAATTTTATATATAATTTCAGGAGTTTATGGATTCTTTGAAGTACAAGATTACAATTCTTGGTCTAGCCTATCAATCACAGATGACATTTTAAATTAAATAACATACACAGTTTTGCAAATTGTCCTCACTTCATTAAACCTTCTTTCTTTGACTGATTCCCTTATTATGGTAACTCTTGACCAGAAATAGCAAACTACAACCTGTTACTGTATAACTCTTAATACTTACACTTTTTAAAGTATAGTTTAAAATAAGAAACAGGGTTTTTGCTGGTGGTAGTGGTTTCTGATTTTGGTTTTTTAATCTAAGTAAATGCGTCATGGATAATTTTCCATTTTAATTCATATAATTAAGATGAAGGCCATTGGGAAAATAATGCGTATGAACACACACACACAAAAATATCAGTAAATCATCACCTCAAACCATCAACTTTAAAAAAAACCTTTTAACATATAAAAGATAAGAAATTCGGGTTGGGTTTGGAATAGAATGTACTGTAAATATTACCTATCTACCTAAGGTATCAAATAAAGGGGAAAAAATAATAAGAGCTTTATTGGAAGAAATAAAAATTTCCAAAGTAGAAAATGAAATACGCCTCAAAGAGTTAGGAAACCACACAGAAAAAGAATTCTAAGAAGTTCTTTGTTAAAAGAACAGAAGTTATTTAAGTTATTTTAACAAAAGTTATTTGTTAAAATAGTGCCAATTATTCAGAGAAGCAAAGGAGTTTGAGGACCAAGTCAGTGGCATCAGATTGGGTATTCAAGATGTCACTAGAGCAGTTTCAGTACAGTTAGGAAGACAAAGTTGGGAGAGCAAATGATAAGAAATCAGTGCAAAGTAAGGATGTAAACATGCTGAGGGTAGGATATTGAAACCTCTAGAGGCAAAAGGATGAAAGAGGATCTGTAAGTCATGGGGATCATGATAAGGCCAAAGCAGTTTCTGTGTGTTTAGTGACCCTGTGCTGGACACTTGGAGACAAAAGTCTCCATTTTTTGATAAGGCATGCCTCCATCCTCTAGGGGCTCAAGGTCTAGTGAGAAAGATAGATGCAATTGAAAATTGCAAATTATAACTGAAATTATAATTTCAATTAAAATTAAAATTACAACTCATCAGTAATAGAGATCTGCACAAAGAATTACGGGAAAACAAAGGAGGCACCTCCCACTTTGTCCAGCAGCACAAGGAGATGCTTACTAGGTGTGGTGGTGCTTGCACAAGGTCTTAAAGAATGAGGAGTTATCAAACCAGAGGGCAAGGGCACTCCAGCCGTACTGGATGTCACACGCAATTGTGTGGAGCAGCGACGTGGTTCGGGGTAAAGTTCAAGGCTAGGAGTGGCAGGGGTACTGCAATCTTCAGTAAATCAGTAAGTTAGTGCATGAAATCACCTGCTGGGAAGATACCAAGGGTGGGAGTTGTCAAAGTGAGCAAGACAAAAGGCATGAAAGTATGGTGCCAAAGGTCTTACCAAAATGAGTGACCGTGGGCTGCAGACAAGAGACTTCGGAAGGGAGCTGAGAGCCTAAAAGAATAGGGAGACTGAAGGTCTGGAGATTACACAAGGGTGAGAGAGACGATGTGGGAGGCGTTTTGGTTTGTTGTTGGGTTGTTGTTGTTGTTGTTTGTAACAAGGAGGGTACGTTCAAAATCGGAAAGCCTAGAGTCTGGGCTCCAGGAGACAAAGCAGCTGGAGTGGCAGGAACGGTCACTGGAGCAAAAAAGAAGCAGAGGAGCTATGAGGCCACCATGGGACAACAAGGGGAAGTTAGTCAGGGCAGTGCTGTGGGTAAGTGCAGGAAGATGATAAACCAGAGGCTGCAGCTACCAGTGAAGGTGGAGAGAAGTGTATGAATGACGCAGTCAAGGGCCTGAGAACCTGGCCCCGACCTTACCTTGCAGCCTTGGGCAAGTCACATGCCTCTCCTGGGCTTCCCTTTCTGCACCTATGAAATCAGGAGGCTGGACTAAATGGTTATTTGGATTCCTAAAATGATATCGGATAGCTTTCGCGTATGTAAATGATAGCTATGAGGCTGAGAAGGTGTTCATAAACTTTGTTGAAGAACTGTCTTTATTGTAATTCCTATCAGAATTCACCAATGTTACCTTAGTAACTTTCTTTTGTATAGGACTTCAAAATTTACAAAGCTCTCTTACACATATTTTCTAACCTCTGTACATATATAATCCTAACCACCTTTCTGGGAGAGCTCTATAAGCCCTATTTTAGAGCTGAAGAAACAGATTCTACAAGGCTGAAGCGACTGCAGCTTTGAATTGGTAACGTAAGTCTTTTTCTCCTGATAAAGCGATTCTACTTGGTATGCTTTATTGAGATAACCCATGACTTACTAACATTTAAAATTCATTCCCTCAGCAAGTAACAAGGGGCCCACTAATTGTACTAAAGCTAAAAATGTCATTCATTCCAGGCATCCATCAGATTACCTGATCACTGAAATGAACCGAGGGGACTGTCTGAACTTTATTAAATTTGTATAATGTTGAAAGAAAGCTTTGTAAATGAAAAAAATCAAAGCAAGCCCTTGTATACGCTTACCCATACTGTTTAGTATAGACCATGATAGTAAAATAGTCTTAATTCAATCCATCTACTCTTATGTACTTGTTATATAGAGCACTGAGTCAGACCAGAAAATTTGTTTTCCTGATAATGATTCCTTTCTCTTCAATCATTCCAGATAGTAGACAGGTTCCACACTGTTGATTATAATACCCAGTTCATACCAACTACATACTAACAGGACTAATCAAGAAAGTGAAGAAATTCCTAGGTCCTCAAAAGGAAGAAATGGATTTTAATTATTTATGAATTATCCTTTCCTTGTTAATTCATCCATTAAAAGTCCATTTAATATTTTTTATTGAATCCTTTTGGGGATATTATTTGCTTCCTTGGTGATTACAAAAATTTTAACTTTATCTTTTAAACGATAGGCAGTAGCTTCTTTTCTGAAAAATGTAAGTAGGTTTAGAAATTGAGTTATTTGTAGTGAGGTGGATGGACCTAGAGTCTGTCATACAGAGTGAAGTAAGTCAGAAAGAGAAAAACAAATACCGTATGCTAACACATATATATGGAATCTAAAAAAAAAAAAAAAATGGTTCTGAAGAACCTAGGGGCAGGACAGGAATAAAGACACAGATGTAGAAAATGGACTTGAGGACACAGGGTGGGGGAAGGGGAAGCTGGGACGAAGTGAGAGAGTGGCATGGACATATATACACTACCAAATGTAAAATAGATAGCTAGTGGGAAGCAGCTGCATAGTACAGGGATATCAGCTCAGTGCTTTGTGACCACCTAGAGGGGTGGGATAGGGAGGGTGGGAGGGAGACGCAAGAGGGAGGAGATATGGGGATATACATATATGTATAGCTGATTCACTTTGTTATAAGCAGAAACTAACACACCATTTTAAAGCAATTATACTCCAATAAAGATGTTTAAAAAAATAGAAAACGAAATTTAAAAATTTAGCATGAATAAAAAATAAAAATAAAATTTTTTAAAAATGTAAGTAGGTTTAGTTAAAGGAATGTACATATTATATTTCTGAGTCAGACACTACTTTAGAAATTAATCCCCTAAAAAGTTGATTACAACAGATCTTATGTTATGTGATTTTTGACTTTAAAAATCTCTCTTTGGTATCATTCCATGTCCATTTAGCATTTTGAGATCAATGGCAAACATCTGTGAATTCATATTTTACAGGAAATTCTCCACGATAGACTGTCTTTTATACCTAAGTACAATAAAAATCAATCAAATCAAAAAATTATCATTAAGCAGATAATATATACAAGGCACTGCACTGTGTCATGCCAGTAACATTTTACCCAGCAGAAAGATTAAACTATCCAAGCATTATAACTTAGTGGTTATCCTCAAGAGCATGCTGTGTAGATTTCACCTTGCAAACTGAAACATTTATTTAAGATCCTCATTTAGAAAATTGAGAGAAAAAGATAAATATTTCCTTCTATGTGATGAAGTAAGTTTACCAAAACTAGGAATATAGATGTCACTCTTCCTCATATATGCTTAGAATTTAAGAGGGAAAAAAAGCCACATGTAAAATTTAAAAAATAGCGATGAATAGTGAATGTATGACCCAAATTTTGTCATAACAGGTAAAATCCATGCTCTATTGCTGCTAGTTGATCAATCTCACTTGGCTGTTAACTCTACAGAGATGACATTCAAGCAATACACAAAAATTTCAATCTTGATCAGATAGAAAAAGCTTATGCTCGAGCTCCTGCCGTGCAATGATGAGCCAGCCCCCTTCATCACCTGGTAACAGTGTCCAGAAGTGGATCTGAAGGTTTCAGAAAAATCATCCTAGGAGGGAATTTGATAAACCCATTAACAACAACCTGAAAGGATTTGTGTTTTCTTTCTTAGATCACTATTTCAATGACTTCATTCAGCTCATGTTTCCATTGATCCTGAAAAATGAACGAGGTTAACATGTCCTTTGTGGGGTAATCAGGTAGATCAATTTCAACTTCTAGGTGAACTACTCACTTAAATTTCCAAAGATCAAGATTACCTAACTAAATGGTATATGCACAGCAACCCCACCGGTTAGATTTCACAGTTCAGATTTTTAACACCAAAATATAAACATCACCACAATACTCACTTTTAGTTTCTTGTTTAGTTTACAGCAGTATCTGTACACCATTGCCAAGTTCAGAGGTCCAAAATCTGCATAGAAACTGAGATTTTTTTTAAAGTAGTATTTAGTAAAGATATTTTCAGTAACATCAATGCTAATTTTTATTTTCATTAAAGTTACAGTCAAGTTTCAATTGTCTTTGGGAATAAAGGTTAGTACACGACTGAATCATAGTAATCCAAATAACTAGTGACTTCACCCTGCCAATGCCCTCCAGTTACTATAACCAGTCTCGTAACAGGGAACTATTTGGACAGTTTTGAGTTCCACCTCCTTTTATCTCCCTGCCAGGACATTAAGTAAAAGAATTAAAAAGCAAGCACTGAAAGAACCAACATGAGCAAAACATATATGTGGCCTACACTTCCTGGTTTTATTTATCACCTACTTAGTCATAAAGCTCATGTACCCTAAGTTCTAATTCCAACTATTCCACTCAAACCTTGTTCTCAATTTTCAAGTACCTTAAATCCAGTGGTCTTTTTTTCAGTTTCATTCTCCTTGGACTTTCTGTATTATATAACACCCTGGCTCGTCTCCTTCTCTCCACCCCTTTACATCTCCAGGATACATGCATCAGTCTGCAGATCATCTGCTGTCATGAATTAAACGATAACACTATGGAAAACAGACGGCTCCTAACCCAAGACCCAACATCAGTTTTTCCCATCTTCAACTACCTGCTGGACTTCCCATCTATGGGTCCTTCCATCACCTGGAACTCAACCCATCTTTCCTTCAAATCAGCCCTCCAGGCTGAAAACCTTTTGTTTCTCCCAGTTGCTCAGACATGAAACTTCCTATTAATTTAGTTCAAATAAATATTAATTTAGTTCTTATATATCAAATAAGCTACTACTCTAAGTCAGCCCTTCCTTTTCTATTCCTACTTCAGCAACAAAAGTCCAGATCTTTCTTCATCTCACATCTTTAGTGTTTTAATTCTCTCTCTCCTGCCCAGTCAACCTATATTCCACACTAGAAATTAATCTTTATAAAATCTCACTTCTCACATATCCTCTCACTGTTCAAAAATGTTTAATGGCTCTTTACTCCCTTCAGAATAATTCCTTGGCTCAGAAATCAAAGCCCTAACCATCACAGCCCTAGCTTCCAGGCTGATCTCTCCTAATAGTTCCCATATGGAATCTTCATTCCAACAAATATGTCCATTCCTCATTCTCGAATACTCCATGCATATTCTTAATCCAAGCCACGGCTCAGATTGGTCTCCTTGCCTGGAATGCTCTCCTTTTCTCTTTCTACTACCCTCTAGTTTCCTCAAAATCCAGTTCAAGTCCTACCTCCTGCACTCACCCTAAGAGAAAACTAACCACCTTTCTCTCAAAGTTCCCAAAACTTATCATCTGAGCCACTGTTTTGGCCCACGACACATACTATCACATACTATGAATTATCTTTTTAAGTGTAGATCCTACCTGGCCAGCTACAGTGTAGGCTTCTCACTCAGGGACTGGACACCTTGAGAATGCCCTGCTCATAATAAACTTCAACAAATAAGTCTTCATTATGACTATTTTGCTCATTAATGCCCAAATTCAATTTAGCCTAGACTATAAATTTACTAAATATCAACACGTTTTCAAAAAAAGTATCCCCAAAAGACATTTAATTTTTTAAGTAAAAATTAGGATTTATTTAATTTTTTCTGCTACCCAAATTACACTACAATAGATATGTCATTACAAATCTGCCAAAAGCCTCTTGCCTTACTTAAGAATACTAAACTTCTATATTTTATCCATCTTAAACAAGTTGACAATATTTTGGCCCTTACATTCAAGGTAACATGAAAATTAGCCGTTCCTGCACACAGGTTTCACGAGAGTAAGAGTAGAGTTGCCAAAAAAGGAAACCTGCAACGATTTGAAATTAAAAGTTCTTCTATTTCTAGTCCTCAGTGTGATGCTGTGCTCTAAGTATAAAAAAATACCCATGAATCCAAAATGAACTATGCCTACGACAATTACCAACCAGTTCAAGCCCTGTCGACAAGAATCCACTCAAAAGAACCAAAATGAAAAGACTGTACAAATAAGTATGTACCAGCACTGATTAAGGCAGCCTTGTTTCTATCACAGAGATTTCCTTATCCTTGGGTTATTGTAAGCAAAACTCAACTAATATATCTTATTTTTGCTACTTGAACATGAATATTGAGACATAAAACTTTAAGGTAAATCTGGAATTTTTAGTTCGGATTATTTCAGCTTTTTTAACCCACTGTGAACAAATTTTAGGAAAGCATAAAGAATTCAGGTCATCTAATTCCAGTTTCATACTAACCATTACAAGCCAACTTCAATTCCAGACTCAAAGCTATTCCTAACAGTAGAGCCAGCTTAGACACATATACTTTTGGAAGCAACATGATTACTGAACACACCTATTTCACCAAACACCATGAAAATAAATTGGTATACTCCAACAACACAGGAAAAAGTAAATCAAATACAGACCTCATCCTTAAGTTGATCTGCACTCTCCAATATGGCAGCCACTAGCCACATGTGGCTATTTAAATTTAAATTAATTGAAGTTAAATAAATTAAAAATTTAGTTCTCCCATCATATTAGCCCATTTCAAGAGTTCAAAAGCCACATGTGGCTAATGGCTACCAAGATGTACAATACAGATATATAACATTTCCATCCCTGCAGAAAATGTTCTGTGCTGATAGACAACACTGATCAAGATTTAAAAAAAGAAAGAAACAAAAATAACAAACAACTAGAGAAATATAAATAAATAACTTATTTAAAATAACTAGAGGAATAATCAAGTACCATGAGTGAGGTATAGATGAAATGTTTAAGGACAATGTCCTTCCCTTCCAGGGGCCCACATTTTTCCCAACAGTGAGATTAGTCCCTGGTAATTCTTGTCCCTTCCTGTTCAAGGGGGTCATAGTTCCAGAAAGCCAGTTTGGGACCTAGGACAGGAGAGGGTGGAAAAATAGAAGAGGACCTAGTCCCCACTCCCCTTCACAGTCCCTCAAAGAGACAGTTAGCTCAGAGTATCAGATAGCTGCAGTGAAAGATGTATACCTCTATCTTGACCACAGCCCCAGGTTAAGGGTAGAAGAAAAACAGGCAATCTTAACCTAGAAGGTTTCTAACCTCACAATATCTTGAAGCTCAATGGGCCAGCGTTTATATCCTACAAAAGGAGGGATGGCCTTCAAGTCACACTGAGAAATTCAGTTAAAAATTTTGCACAGCCAAGAGCAATTTAGAACATGTTCTCAAAAGTCAGAATTGTCACAGACAAATATAAAGCCAACAAACTCTATCTTAAGGTCGTTTTATATATCCTTTCCTTACAGTGTTTACAGTTCTAAAAATATATATTTATAATATAGCTTTATATACATATAATTTTCTAACAAGCTAAATACATTTCTGAAAATGTCAAGAGCATTGAAGAAAAAATGGTCACAGCTGCTCACACCATGCTAGGTTATCACTGACTTAGGTATAATAAAATGCCATGAACAGAGAAGACACCCTCCAACAACATGCCTCTTTGTAAGAAACTTCCTCACCAGAGGTGGGGAAAATGGAAACACATTTACAGGCCAGACCATTAGCTAGAGGGAAATGTTAAAATACAAAAATCAATTGATAAAAATTGAAATAACTCAAATATGCTAGAACGTATAAAATATGTACTTGAGCAACTTGGAACCAAGGCAGGAGAATAAAAGAATTGGGCTCAGGGCGGAAGAGGAGAACTGGAAAGTCATCAACCTGGGGACAGTGAAAATGGGGAGGAGAAATGGCAGAGATAAGCCGTGTAGAGACACAATAAAGAAACCCGAGGGCTGAGTGGGCTCCTAAACCTGAGGTTAATGATACATGATAGTGTCTTCTCCATTCTGGCAATTCCCAGGAAGAGGCCTCCAGAGCCACAGCCAAGCAAGGGCCCCCACTTTTTCTAGTGTTGGGGGAAACTTGTCTCATTTGGACAAGGAAAACCATGGATATATTATTTTATTATTGCAGGGTACCCTGAGCTTCCCCTCCAAATGAATGCACGAATGAACAAATGAATAAGTGTCCCTTATATATATATAAATTTCCCCTTGTAAGGTTGGTAAATTATGGGTCAATACCTAGAATGAAACTCATGAATTATTAAGTGAAAAACAGTCAATCTGTCTTTTTATTCCGTGAGTGTAGATAGCTAAAATCAAATTCTTCCCTGTTTTGATAGGAAAGAAATGAAAAGAATTGGAGTCCTGCAAGTGGGGAGGGAAGGAAAGATAGGGTCATCTTCTGGGGAGAATGAAGAAATGGGACCAGAGCAAATGTTTACCAGGGTCACCCGCTACCCACAGAATTTAAGGGAAATAGAATTTGGGCCTAGAAGCCTTTCTGTTATACCCTACATGTCCAGCTCTTCTCACGAGATTTATGAAGTTTATGATGTATCATTCTTTTGTGTTTGGTTTTTCTAACAAACTCTAATTTAAGTGGGTCCATTCCTAGAGGAATCATTATTTAAAGCACAGTTGTACCTTATTCTACATATCGAAAGTTTCCTCTGAAAACTGTCAACTCCTCAGCAAAAAGATAAACTGTATTCCAAGCAATACTCACTGAACAAAATTTATGACCACCTACTCTGGGCAAGGCACTACAAGTTAACCTAATAATCAAAGAGTGCTGACAATACAAGAAAAAAAACATGAAAAAATTCTGTAAGATCATTATAACGCATGCCAACTCTTCCAATTTTTTGCCAGCACTGCTCACATGTTTCATCTATTCATTCATTCAGTCACTCACTCAAATATTACTGAAAACCTGCTGACTACCAGTCCCTACCCATAAGGAGCTCACCACCCAATGATAGACAAGTAAACATAATTACCGTTGATAAATGCTAAGATAGCAGTATCCTCCAAAGCACAGTGAGATGTGTGTGTATGTGTGTGTATGTACATATGTGCAAAATTTTGGTGAAATTAATCAGCACTGATCTCTGGGCTATACGCTATACCTAATATTTTCCCTATCACTAAAATATTATCAGCACCCCTCCAGTCTGATGATAAAGATCCTGTACATGGCTGAAACACAATGGTCACATTTCAAAAAGGCCTCAAATGCTCAGCAAACATTAATCTAAGATCAAAGTACAAGCTTGAGTTTTTGCTCAGGTGTAACAAACCACAGTCACATTGATGTCTACCTCCTAGGGGAGAGAGGCTGCACATCTAAGAAGCTTCCTGCTCCACATCAGTCACCTAGAGACTGATGGAAAACTAAAGACCATTGGGAAGCAAGGAGTTCGTGTCTCAACTTGATCCCTCAAAGTCCCTGGACTGATGTCTTAGCCTCTCTGGGACTCCACATCCTCATCTATCAATGAAAATGCTGCATTAGATGGCTTCTAAAGTTCTTTCCAGCTATTATATTATATTATATTATATTATATTACCCTATCATATCACATTCCTAGCCATTATATAAGACTATTATATATATTATAGTGTATATATATATTTATATATTTATATATTAATATATATATAATTATATATATATATTATAGTGTATATATATATAAAATAGTCTAGATTGTCTACGACTCTAGTTATACATACTGGACAAACCATTCAACAGTTCAAATGTTTCTCAAGGGCTGCTCGCCCTATCTGATGCACTCTGCCCTCTCAATGTGTTTGGTCTAGGTACAGAAGGCATTTTCCTCAGAGTGTCTCCTCAGAGAATAGAAAGAACCTCACAGCTTTCTTCCTGAAATTCACTATGCTTTCTACATAGCCGGAAAACAAACCCACAGTCCAGAGAGCGGCTTCATAAGGTAGGAACCTTCACATCAGTACTATTTACTTACCTATGTAAGGTAAGTAAATACCTTACGTGACATAGGTAAGTAAATTTGTTGAGATCACAAAGGAAGGAGAGAATCCCAATATCAACTCTCACGCCTGTCCTTTGGTACATTATCTAGGTTTTTAGGAAAGTCCAGATACACAACTGGGAATACGAGGAACCCTTCTCCACTTACCACCTTATTAACCTGGGGCAAGTAGAAGGGCCACCGAAGCCTTCAGCTGCTGCTTCTGTAAAATGGGTTGCTGCTTTGCCTTAAAGCCAAAAGACAGACTAAATGATATCAAGGAACCTTCAGCACCAGGGTCTGTAATTCTGTAACTTCCCTCTTTGGAGCAGGTCAATTAATTAAACACCCCCTTTGACTCTCAAACTAATGTAAACAAAAGAAAACTTTTTCAGGAATGCACTGGCAAGATTAAAATTCACTCCCACAGAAACATTCTCAAGCAGTGGAAATTAACCCCTTTGTTTAATGACAGGTATTGAAGGCAAGAGGGCTATGCAGACAGTATGCATGTGACTTCCGTAAAAAAACAGAATGGGGACTGATCCCCTTTACACAAAAGACTAACCTTCCTCACATGTCATAAAGCAAGTGAGGTCCTGAAAAGGAAAATAATTACTCTAAAACCTGGCAATGATCACGTTACCTCTCTAAGCTCTTGGAAGTAAAACCAAAACCCTCAAACTTGTCTGTGAGGCCCAGGGTGATGCAGACTCTACCCATCTCTCCTTGGGGCCTCATTTTGCACCATTCCCCCCATTTTAGTACTAGTAAGCTCCAACCAAGCTGTTTCTTTTAATTCCTGCCTCAGGCCCTTGGCACTTTACCCTCCCTGGCCTAATTAACACCCACTTATCCTCTAGGTCTCAGTTCCAGTCACACTTCCTCAGGGAATTCTTCTCTGATCCCTCCCCCACCTCTACCTCCACCTCCGCCCTCACCCCACTTCACGCGCACACACACGTACCCCTTTACCCTGCAGGCCAGTTTTCGTTGTTATGTGCTTCCAAAACCATAGGTCTTTCCTTCAGAAAACTTACAAACAGTCCTATGTCTAAATATTTGATTAATAGCCTCCCTAAGCCTCACTGGACTATAAACTCAATGAGAACAGGGTTGGGTTAAAATTTGCTCATTAATGTCTCCCTAGCACCTGGCACGGAGATGACTGAGCAAATGAATGAAAGATTGACATGGCTGGTTCATCTGCAAAAATACCGCCTTCTTCCATTTAATCCTTCTAAGCTATACACCAGGTCAAATCTGGGGAAAGATGTCAGATATCACGTTTTACTAGCTTTGGGTAAAATTGAACTAAGTAGACAAAATTGACAAAAATAACCTAAGAAGGAAAGGACAGTGAGGGCGATGGAGAATGGCGAGGTCATCCGCCTCTCTAGAGCAGGGAGAGGTTGGGAGCACCCACCTCCACAGTCTCCCCCACGGCCTGCATCTTTATTACTGGCTTCCTCCCAATGTGACCTGCTCCAGAAGTAACCCCCAATCTAAAAAGACTCACCCCAACTAAGCGCCATCCAACTCCTTTTTTGCTTAGCAGCCCCTTCAATTCTATCTGAGAGCTTTGCCAAGTTAAAATCATTCTAAACCTTTACTTTTGGGTTTTCTAGAGCTGTAGGCAATCTGCTATAGGCCATATAAAATAAAACACATTTGACACTAGTTAAAGCATCTGGCAGAACAGGAAAGTCACTATTTTAAAGCCCACTATTCACAGCTCCCTAGAAGAGACCTTTTAACCCTTTTCTTTATCACACACTTAGAAAAAAATAAAATGTTTTTAGCATTTCAGATTAATTCAGCTGCAGATGATCAATAATTTGATTACCAGGACTAATATAAATGCTGTATATATTCCACACTCTCTTAAAAGGAAGATAAATGTATAGAATAAGAAATCAGTTATACGAAGATCCCCAATTCAGAAATCTCAATCTGGAATAGAAGTGAGAATCACAAGTAAGCCAAAAAACAGTCACATTGTTTCTTCTAAAGCCTGTCACAAACCCATGCCCTTTAGCGACGTTTATAAGACACTCTCAGACTCACTTGGAGTCTATTTAGCCTTATTTTGTATAAAATGTAATATCTAGTTCCTATGCCCATAGTATATTAGACTCATCAGACAGATCATAGGCAGGAGGCAGCTATTGGCAGCTGCTACATTGATAGTAATGTCAAAAGCTAACCCAACAGTAAGTATCACCTAGAAAGTGCTCATTGTAGTCATCAACAAAAACTGACTGAATAAATTAAAACCACTAAAAGACAAAAGACATTTAGCAAGCAGGCACCATCTGCTACATAAGCAGAGATCACTTTATTCCTTAGGAGCTCCTAAAACTATCCCTGAATTACAGTGAAACTGTACAACCAATGTATTCATAATAATAGAGTCTGAGTATTACAGAAAAAAAAGCAAATCATAATCAGTAAATTCTTTAACAAGGCAAAAACGTACATTCATTTTAGGAAGGTTTCCATAAATTACAAAACTGCTTTGATATTTTAAGGTGTGATTTTCTAACTCTTTGTAGAAGCTGCCCCAGTGAAATGCCACACTCCCAGACAAGATAAATGCATTACAAGAGTATATCTATCAAGGAGAGCAAATCTGAAATAAACCATCTTTTCTGGTTCTCAAAAGAAAATTAAATTTTATAAGAAAAGAAGAAGTCCAAACTAGCAAATTCTTTAATTTGTCAATAGGACGTGATCGTCTTTAAGACCAAAATATTAAACTAATAAATTAATAAATGAAACATTTTATTCAAAAACTCTAGTTCACACAAACTATTTTCCATAAAGGAATTCCCTATCAATCACAAATAATCGTGATCCTTTACCAGATGTTTCCAAGTTGTCGAGGACTGGGACTGTTACGTCCTTTAATAAATACGGCAATATTTTTGATGGTTCTCATTCAACATCTGATTCTTTGGTGGTCCCGGAAGTATTCAGGTGATTAACAAAACCAACTTTTTAAATGTAAAAAAATTTTTTAAAGAAACAATGAATTCCACACTCAAGCCCAACTCAAATCAGTGAGCCAGAAAGGAACTTGAGATCAGCTGTCCCACCCACCTCCCCAGATTTTAAACAAGTAAGTATCTAAATATCCACAGCAGACACTGTCTATTTTCTGCTGAAAGATCGCAAAACACAAAGACTCCTCTTCTACTTTCATTATAGACCCCCCCCACTTTTTTACTTCTCTTTGCCATCCCCAAAATAAAACAAGGCAACAAAAAAGGCAGCTCCCCCTTCTGATTTACAGACATGGCCTACTTTAAGGTGTCCCTTTCTCCCAATCACCCAAGTCAGAAACCTTGAACTTAACCTTCAATTCTCCCATCCCCTCATCTGGTCAGTCCCAAATATAGTCACTCCATCCTCTCTAGCCTCTCCCCCACCGGGCCTTTCTGTTCCCATTGCTACAACCATAAACCAGCCTGGCCACAGACAACAGACACCCCACCTCCCAGCCATGGGAGTACTTGCCCTAAGCAGAGCTCTGCTCTGTCTCCTTGTCATTCATAAACCAGCAGAACTGAGATCCAAACAGCTTTCCATAAGCCAGTCCCCAACCATGTTTCCAGCCTCACCTGTGACCTCTCTGCACTGCAAGTATTTTGTCTCACCTGACAGAATCTTGCTACTCCCCAACACTGAAATCTTTCTTTCTTTCCTCCTTGTTCACTCACTCATTCATTCAGCTAAAATTTCTTGTACACCATCTCTATGCCAGGCACTGTGCTGGGTATAGGGATACAGTGGTGAGCAAAAATAGGCAGTACTCGTCCTCACGGAGATCATAAAATTTACTCTTTTGCTCTTACACACCCTTCAAAAGCTAGTTCAAATATCATAGGCTTTATATCTCTTCCTTTCTTAGATTTCTAATATGTACATTTACAGCTCTTGTCATATATTGCCTTCAATGTGTTGTTTCCACTTCCTTCTTTATGTATCTGTGTGTCCCCAAAGCATCAGCACAGTGCTCTGCGCCAAAATCTATCCCATCTAAATGTTGTTTCCTCTATTTCCAACCACTTACAACTTTCTTTCAAATTTTGCTTTTTTCACTTCCCATAAAGATGTGTCAAGAGTCTTTTTTTCTTTTTCTTTGTCTTTTAAGCACAAAGGTGTATTAAGCTGTGGCTAAGTAAAGGTCATTTACTTTCAGCTTTGGAATGTGTTTATGAACTGACAAATGAGAACATCTGATGTCTTAGGGATCTACTTCAAACACAATAATGAAGCCGCCCTGTGGTGACCTGGCCGACAAAGAACTTGGACGGCAGACAGCTCCTCAATGGACTCTTGTACGGTCCATTCGGATCCCTCTCTCAGGCTGCCCGACTAAGACTAGCCCTGTCAGTTTTAACTGAGTCCTCAGCACCTCCGTTAAATTTTGCATTTTCACCAGGCTTATCTCAAGCAAACTGAAAGAACTGAGTAACAATTTGTCCTTATGAAGAGCAGAGACTGACTACCCACTGTGAATGCCTGGGAGGTCAAAACAGCAAATATTTAATAAATCAATATCCTGAAAGTAACAGTGGACTCCAGTGGGTCACGGAATTAAGAACTGACCAGTGAATGTATACAGATATGTCTATTTCCTCATCACGTACACAGCATAGTACTCTTGGCTGTGTACACAGGTGTACACATACACAAGCACACGCCTAAAACTCATGTGTTCAAAACAGAGAGTGGAAAAAGTGGCCCTGAACAATACTGGGTTATTTCTGCAAGGTTAGGATGGGAGGAAGGAGAAAAGGGGAAGAAAGTAGAAACCTATACCATCTTTTAAAAGCTAAAGAGTTTTCCAAGTTTTTAGGAGAATTCTATACAGAAATCATTACATCTTACATTACACCAGTTAAGCAGCAAGAACATTTCACCAGACAGCCTGCAAAAAGTTTTCACAGGCTTATAAAAACTGGGCTTCTTTTGTTCTCATCTCTCCTATTAATATATAATGATAATTAACTCAATTTACTTTCTCTCTCCTTTTTAGGCGGGGCAGTCTACTGAAAGGAGAAAAAGCAAAATTACAGCCACAAAAGTGGAGCCGTGGAAAAACATTTTAATTACTATCACACATTCCCAGATACAGCCTGCGCACAAATTTGTGCACACAACGTCAGCAGCACATTTATTGCCAAAGCCATAACCACCCAAGTTAGAAGGGCCACGTGAGCCAGGGAGGGGCAAAGCTGTTCTGCACCCTCCCCACCAACCTCAGGCTCAGGACAACTGGGAACTTGCTGGAAGCATAAGAGCAAGACTTCAGGGCAAATTTACTAGCTCAATGACCTTAAGCTCTACATAACCCTCTCTGGGCCTCAGTTTCCTTATCTATAAAGTGGTGACAATAATAGCACCTAACTCCTAGGGTTGCTCTGAAGATTGAGTTAATGTGTATAAAGGATATAGAACATTGCCTGTCACAGGACTATAAATATCTGTCTATATCATAGCAATTTATAATGAAAGCTAAGGTACCAAATGATGGCCCCAAGGCTCTATATAAGATCACATATCTGTGTATGTATACATGTGCTTAGATGGCATTCAGCTGTCCGTTAAATAAAACTACATTAAATTTAAAATAAAAATTGAAAAACCAAAAGTGTTTCTTCCTACCTCTATCTAACCTAAATATCCATTCCCACAAGTATTTCCGGGCAAGAGAAGTTTTTCTGTATTTCTCTCAAAGATGTCCTAGGCTCGCATTTCAACTCAAACCTATGCTACAGGCTACATAAAAGAAATCATTCTTCTATAAATTACTTATCTAAAAATTCCCGGTTGTATTAATATCTGGCTGCTTTAATAAAGTTTAAATGAAAATTGAACATTTTAAATTATTTAAATCTTCAAGTTAGCTAATTAGTCCTCATTAGAGGCTGCTCATTCTTCCATGCTAAAACATTTGGTGAAATCCTTTGAATCGTTTCAGAAACTGCTTAATATTCAGTCCCCAGAGTATGACTATGAAGGGTTCTCTCCTGCATTTTCAATACCTTTCCTTTGCAAACACAAGGAGAGAAGAAATGAAAATGGACAAGACCTTTACACTCTCCTTTATAGCAAACTGGCTTTCTATGCATAAACATCCAACCCTACACCCATCACCATTAAGAGGGGCACACAAAGGTTAAAACAATTAACGTATTTGATTTTGCTAACTTTTGAGCCAAAAAAATTTGAGCCAAGTTATGAAAAGTAAGCCTCTATTTAGATTACACGGCTCAATTCCAAAACCAAAGAACTAGCCTTTCTGGAGGGTTGTACATTATTTGTAGCTTAATCAAATACAGACAAATCTTTGAAAGGCTCCCTTTTTATGGGGCTATTTTTTTCTCACAAGTGTGTTAGTCTATACACTGATGTTAATTCTGATCTGTGAAATCATAAACCAAGGACAAACGTATGCTTATTATCAACCACATTTTACTAAAACTGCTCAGGCCTTTATATTAATGTGATAAATTCTGTTTAAAAATCAAGGAGAAAATTCAGACTTTCATTTCTAAGAGACAGTCTGACCTCATAAGGCCACTTTGTTAAATTTTCTCCACCAGCTTCTCAGAAGCTTGCCATTTCAATCATAATGCACTAATGTCTTTCCATAACTAAATAAACATCTGCACAAAACACAGCTGTGTCCAGAACGCCCACAGCCTAATATTTAAAGAGTCTACTTCCTGATTCAAAAATAATAGTTGCATTTCCAGGGTGATAATTTAGCCAGAAAGGCAGTATTTCACTTATGCATTCAGCAAATAAGTACACAGATACAGGGCTGTACAAGGCCCTGTGTGATTATGTATACTAATATTCCCCTTTCCTTAGAGACATATACAATCTGATATGATAGTCAAGGTTTTCCTCACCATAAGCCATTCTCCATAGAAGAACCCAGATGTTACTCGTCCTTCAGGGGCTTTATAGTCTCTCTCATTCAATATCTCCCTGAAGTGGAGCTGAAGGGATGGATTGCACCACTTCTGTCCCTCTCCCCTTTCTTCTCTCTCCTTCAGCATTTGTCCACCTCTTTGGCCACTTATTTCCACCTCTTTCCCTTGCTCCTCTCATCCTGGTCATGCCTATGAAATACAGGCCTTGAAATTTTCCCTTTCTCCCCAGAAATCACATCATTCTCACGGCTTTATCATCTCTTTGGGGAAAATTCCCAAATTTAAGGACTTCAAATTTATGTGATATCCAACACTGACGTGCACATCCCTTAAATTCCTTAATTCCAACCTGACCAACATGGAATGCCTGATCTCCCCACAAGCCAATTCTTCTGCCCTACTTCTTATTTCAGTCAATGGCCCCAGCAGGTTCACCATGACCCAGGCTGTCTTAAAGACTTCTTTGACCCCTCTCTTTCCTCAGCACCCCACCAACCCACCCACCTGATCTGTTGCCAAGTCACATGGATTCAGAGCCCTTCTTTCCACTACCGTTGCCACCAGTCCTAATCTAAGCACTTATTTCTCCCCACTGAACATTTCGGAATTTTTCTAAGTGGGCTCTACCTCCTCTCTAATCCATCTTAAGTGATGATAGCATCATATTAATTTTTTGAGAGAGGATATATGTACTCTGGAACCAGAGGGTTTGGTTTTAAATTCCAGGTCTGCTACTTCTTACTTTTGTGACCTTGGGCAAGTTACCTAACCTCTCTGTACCTCACTCTCATCATTTGCACACTAAGGATGGTAATAGTAGCTGCCTCAAAACTGTTGTGAACATAAAGTAAATTAATAGTTGTGGGGCACCTAGAACAGCATCTGGCATGCATTTAAATGCTCAATAAATGTTTGCCATTATTTGCAGTTAGCACAGGTCCAGTCATACCCTGGACTGCCCCCAGATCCTCAAGAGAGTCCCATGGCATACCATGCTGCATGCAATCTGCCCAGCTGACCTTTCAGCTTCATATCACACAGCCCCACTTGAACCTGTACACACACCAGGCAAATCGGAGGTCTACTATTCCCTGAACACACGCCAGAGCCTCCCTCCTCATCCTCCGCTGTTCCCCACTTCTGGGTTCTCTCCTCTCATATCTCTGTCCATCCCTCAAGCCAGTCTTAACTCCTTCATGAAGCCTTTTCTGAACCCTTCAACCAGAAGTGCTCCCCAATGCCCATGAATTCCTCCCAGCACAGGGGTTATGTTACTCTATGGCAGTTATCTTTTCTCTCTGTCTCACTGCAGTCCTGTCTTTCTCCCTGCAGGTTTGGAGCTCCTTGAAGGTAACATATGCATCCATCATCCGTGTATTCACTACATCCTCTAGCCCTGTGAAATATGTTGAGGTGACAAAAAAATGGAGTTGTGGGTGACCAGAACCATAGCCACTACTGTGGCATAGTAGTTAGGCACCCCAAACAAAAAGAAATACACACTCTGCCCAGACTGGAGTCCTCATCATAGTTTAGAATGACATCAAAACTCACAATATAAATTGGATGGTCTCTCCAGCAAGTCTTTCTTTACAGGACACCAGAAATACAGTAGAATCAATATAAGAAGAATGTGATTTGTAGCCCTATCCTAAAATACTAACATTAAAATCACACAAAAAATTTTCCTCATATATCAATATTAGAATCAAAAAACCACTGCGTGCTGTGTTTAGTTGACTAGACGTAATTTTCTGCTAGATCTACCATCTAGCAATCCCAAGAGAAGCAACTTAGACCTCAACGCCTGGAGCGTGTTCAGTGACATATTAACCTCTGGCACATCACTGAAGAATTAAACATAATGGCATATACACAGTCCCTACCCTTGGACTCATGAGAGGTCCCCAAACCCTACACTCAGAAAAGAGGGTGACAACAATGCACATTCGCAACAATAGAATGAACACTCCATAAACACTGCTGGCAGTGACATCATCCAGGTACCAGAGGTCAGGGAGCAGGCAGTGCAGGACTCCATGCTATCTAGGAGCAGAGCTGTAATCTGACACCAGGGATTTAGACCTCTTCGCCCAGCAACTCTGGGCATTCATGAGCAGCAGCAAAGGGCTCTTTCATTCCCACTTTCACTTCAGCCATTCAAGAAGCATCCTGTTCCCAGCACCACTAAGAGAAATGTCCTGAAGACATCAGTTTCAAGAATCCCTATGATGAAGTGAAATTAAAGAATGTTTTCCCTCAAGTAAAAGATATGCTCTTGAAGTTCGAGAATACTCTCACTCTTCCAATACCTGGTGGCACCCACAAATTCTTTGGCAGAACTGCCAAAATCCCTCTTAACGGGACAAGTCCTAGGAAGCTTACTAAGTAACTATGGTTCATTTAACTATGTTCATTTAATTGCACGTTTGGTTAAGAAAACAAGGAAGTAAAATTAAATGTTTGTTAGAATATATTGGACTACTCTGAAACACTAGCTCTTTTAATAAAAGGACATAATTAAGTCAACTCAGCCTTCTTATTCCTTATTATATGTTGCTTTTATTAAGTAGAGATTTATCTCTCTTTAATTAAGTTTTTACTATACTATATGATATCTTTTTCCTGTAGATCAATGGTCTTTCGCAGAAAACAGTTCCCTACTTGTATCTTACACTCTCAAATCCTAATCCCACAGAGGCAGAGTAAACAAAGAATGTAAATTAGCACTTCTATACCACTTCCTCAAAGGCAAAAATAATAATACTGTGAAGCTTGGGGCACCCAAATAAAATAACTCAATAATTTACCACACTGATAAAATCTTACTCATAGATATGGCTTGGATACAGCTATCTCCAGCTAAGTGTGTCCCACTTTTCAAATATGAGCTGCACAAACACAGACATCCTGAGATACAACAGAAGCCTTGTGAATTGTAAAGCTGAAGCACCTATAATACGCACACTGCCCTGTACTCTGTAGGTGCTCCAGTAAATACTCCATGACTGATTCACAGGCATACTACAGAATCTGGCAAGGACAGAGGGTGCGTCTCCCTGGTCCTGCTCTGGGGAGTGTTAGGAATCTACGGTTGCAGTTTATTGTGGTGGTAGGAAGAACTAATATAGATAGAGGTCTAAAAGGAATGAGGTGACGATAGGTTCAAATTATGTTAACTTTCCCTGCACCTCTCCCCAAGCATCTGAGTCTAAAGAAATTGGATTTGTTGCTTGCACCACTGGGGGAAGGTGAATAAAACTGCCATAAAGGTGGATAGCATTTCCTCACCAAAGAGCCAACAAACTAAATGGTTGAGAAAAAAAAGAAAAAAAGAAAGAAAGAAAGAAACTTACTTTTCATAGACCAGCTCCTCATCGATGGAGAAATAGTGGGTATTTACTGTGCTTTTTGGTCTATTCCTTAAAGTAGCAAAATATAACCGATCTGAAAGACAAGTTTAAAAGACAGGAGAAAACATATGAGAAGTAGGGAAGCTGGGGGCAGGGGGGGTTGCTAATGCAACAAGATCAAAATAACAACCGCCACCCATTATTTAAAGACCCCATTAACACATGGAATTCTTGCAGAGCCCTGATCTCTCCCACAAAGCGACAGAGATCCAAGAGCATACCAGTTAGAGAAGCGAGAAGAGGGCCCGACTGAGGGACTCAGCGGTGGGCAGAGCTCCCACATCCCCCTTGTTCAGGCCAGAGGGAGCAGGTAGAAGCTGAGGGTACCCGTAGCACTGGAGATGCAAGTTTGGTTCAGAAATCTCCAGACCTCAGCAGCTGCGGAAGGGGAAGGGAGAGGCCAGAGGCGAGCCTCTCCCCTGCAGCTCCGGAGACTTCAAGAAGAGGAAGGGGGGAGAGACGGGGTGTGTGTCTGGAGATGTCCCGAAAACCGAGTCCAGCAGTAGTAGGATAACGGCAACCGAAAGGATCCCCCGGAGCAGGATCCGCACGAGCCGCTGCATGCAGGAGCCCGGCAGAGGCCGGCGCTGTCCCATTATCGGGCGGGGAGGCCTTCCGAGGGTGCTGCAGAGGGAACGAGGGACGCAAGAAAGACAGAGAAGCCGGAAGCAGGGGGTCCTCGGGGAGAGGATAGTACCGAGAGGGGACGAGAGCCCGCGCAGCGACCGCAATACGCTGGGGGCCCAGGAAGAAGCCAGAGACAGTGGTTGGGAC
The DNA here is from genome assembly GCF_009873245.2 of Balaenoptera musculus. NCBI lineage: Eukaryota > Metazoa > Chordata > Mammalia > Artiodactyla > Balaenopteridae > Balaenoptera > Balaenoptera musculus. Next base: position 88,452,522 of record NC_045785.1, on the reverse strand, counting down.
GTTGGGGCGAGAAGTGAAAAGAGTTGGGGGCGAGGGAGGGTTGGAGGATGCGGGGCGGCTGCTCCTCACCTTTCATGAACTCGCAAGCCCCGATTAGTTCCCCTGACTCCGCTGCCATCTTAAGCGAGATACGCACGGGGGAGGGCTGGGTCCCGGCCAGCTGAGGTCACCCGCCCCCGGGGGCTTCCCCACTGCCCAGGAGCGGGGAAGCTTGCAGTCCCGAACACCGAGTCCGCCCGAGAGAGGCAGCAGGCGCCGAAGACGGAGGCGGCTGGGGGGTCAGCGCGCAGGGCGCCCCGGGGACATTCCGTGGGGAACCCGAGCACCCTCCGAGCGGGGCGCACACGCCCCGGTCCGTGGCCGCTCCGCTTCGGACCCGGCTGCTGCCGCTGCTCCGCCGCCGCCGCGCCTGGGAAACGCAGACCAGCTCTCACGGCCGGGCAAAGTCTTCCCCCGGCTCCCAAAGGGATCATGGAGGAGGAGACTTCTGGCCCCGATCGCGCCCGTGGCTACTCATGCGGCAGCGGGCAGGACTCTGGTGCCCGCCGGCTGGCAGCAGCTGCTCCGGCTCCTCCTTCGCCACCTTCTTTCAGCAGCAACTCTTCCTCCTCCTCCTCCCCCTGGGCCCGCCCCCGGACCTTCCTCCCCGCCCTCCCTCAGCCCCCTCCACTTTCACGGCTCCGCGGCCATCCCTTAAAGGGACAGCGCCGCTCCTTTCTCCGCGCCCGCCCAGCGCCCCAGTTACCAAGCGCCCCGCGGATCACTAAGAACCGGTTGCTAAGGCTTTGTTGCCGTCCACCAATTGCTGTACAGGAAACGCGGCCCTGGGCCATGAGGAGCCGGGCGGGGCCTCCAGACCAGAAAGTTATGAATGAAACGGTGGAGTTGGGAGTGGTCCCGGAGGGCACTGCAGCGGCTTCGCAGGCAAGAATGAGCCCGCGCCCCTCCGTCTTCTGCACCCACTTAGTCTTCCTAGTCCAGATTTTTCTTCTCTGTCTCTCTCATTCTCTACCTCTCTAGCCCCACTCACCCTTGTTCTTCTAAACTCTTGCATGCGGGCGTGCAAACACACACACACACACTCTTAAAGATCTCAGAACTCCGTGCCCCACCTTACCTATAGCTAATCTTTCAACCAACCCCCATCCTCACCACTGACGGATCTCTATCTTTATTAAAAAAAAGAAGCCCTACCTCCTAGCTCAGAAGAACACCTACTGGTTTCCTCTACACATATTGGACTCTGAATTAACTTGTGCTTTGTTCTCACTGGGTAAAACGTTCCCATCCGGTTCCCCACGTCCTCTCATTTGGGTTGCCGCTGTGGGCGCAAAATCATCACAAATACCTAACCTTTATGTGGCTCTGGTCCCGGAGGGGGGCGGGGCGGAGGAGTGAGGCCAGCCGGGGTTGGGGGGTGGGAGGGGAGGGAATAGGGGAGAGGGAAGAGAGCCACTTGTCCACGGGGAAAATTATCACAAAAGAATATCTTTACACAGTCTTAGCTGAAGAGCTGCAGGGAGTGGTTCATCTCAAAGAAGCCCTTGACTTGTTTCTGTGAGGCTTCTCGTACAGCTCGAACAACTTTAAAGCAGGGTGCCCTACCGGCGTGCCTAATGAGAGAGCAGTCCCTTCCATATGAAAATGGCGCTACAGACCCATCACCGGAGGAGCATGCGCTCTGAGTGGTTTCTCCAGAAACAGACAGGGATTTGTGCCAGCCTTCGGTTTCGCAGTCGTTTGTTTACCTCTTGGAGAAATGGGGCGCGCAAGAGAAAGAGTCCACGGACTTTGAAGGAGCACTCTGAGGCCAGGGAGTAAAGCTCAATCTATTGGTCTCAACCCGTTAGCTTTGCTGGCTATCCAAAAAGCTAAAGAGCCACAGAAAAATGATAAACGAATATTACTTAGATATTCAGGAAAAATATTCTGAACATATCAGTAATTCTAATCGAACATGCCCTTGCAAGACAGTTAAAAGAAAACCTATCATAACATCCAAATCTTTAAACTCTAAGGTAAGAACCATATAAATTTAAAGCTGGAAGAATCACTAAAGACGACCTCCTACCATCCCCTAATCGTCCCACGAGGAAAGACTATCTCAAAAGAGTTTTTAAAACCGTAAAAGTCCTGAAAAGATGAGTTATCATGAGTGTTCCACTCTGCTGAGATGCAGTCCATGTTTTCCAGGCCCCCGGCCATGGCTGTGGAATTCTAAAGAATGAAGTATCTCTAAATGTATTGTCCACACTCAACAATTCTTTGAATTTTGCCTGATATTTACTCCCACAAATCGTGTGTCAACAATCATGTTAGCCAATTCATATTATTTTGTTGAAAAGTTCCAACTGAGACTTTATATGTGACAGTTATGGAAAAGCAAAGTGTATGAATGTCTCAGTAAACTTACCCACTTTGTTTAAAAAAGCTAATTCAATGATGGCAATCTATTTCCAAATTTGATGATGTAAAATTCGTGTAGAACCTAAATTCACTTAACAAATTTCCTAACAACTTTTCATCCAAGTGTTTGTATTAGAAAAACTGCTTTAGAAAAAGAAGCCCAGGTTCTCATTCAACGCATAAACTTTTAATTTTACTAAGTAAATAGACTAATGAAAATAACTCTAAATCTATACGTTCAGAGAAGTCAGATTTAACTAAACACCTCTTGTTATTTTCTGAAATGAATTTACAAAAACATTTTCTTTCATATAATTCTCCTGCTTAGAAATTTTGGTCATGAGGAGTGAATTATAACCTGAACAAATAGAAGTCCTTAAAATTAAGAACTCAAAATGAAAAAGTTTATTTTTCCTTAGCATATTTACAATATGAGTATTACAATGAAATTTTTGAAGTTGTTAAGACTTAATAATGTTTTTTTTGAAGCTCAATGAAAGGAAAATAAGTGATTGTCAGTATAATCAAATCTCTCTAAACCAAAATCTATACAACCTAAATGGTATAAAAAAAATCCTACAAGAAAAATTATGAACAAGATAGTGCGCATAGAGCACACATACATGTCAAGGTTCTAATGAGATCATAAAATACTATATTCTCTCAATTATCATGAGGTCAGAGTTCCTATTGGTTGTAGTTTCATAATAAAGGCATGATTTCACAGTCTATGGAGGAAGATAATGGAAAAAACTTTCCAATCACTCAATATGAATGTTAGGAACTGACTTTCATCTTAAACAACAATAAAGAATGGTGTTGCACACATAAAGAAAATACTAGGAGAGTAAAGATTTCACTCAACTGCAGAAAGGGAAGGTAATGTTATACAGAGAAATTTAGAAAGTATGGGGCTTCCCTGGTGGCGCAGGGGTTAAGAATCAGCCTACCAACGCAGGGGACACGGGTTGGAGCCCTGGTCCGGGAAGATCCCACATGCAGTGGAGCAACTAAGCCCGTGCGCCACAACTACTGAGCCTGCGCTCTAGAGCCTGCGAGCCACAACTACTGAAGCCCCCGCGCCTAGAACCCCCGCTCCGCAGTAAGAGAAGACACCGCAAGGAGAAGCCTGAGCACCACAACGAAGAGTAGCCCCCGCTCACCGCAACTAGAGAAAGCCCATGCACAGCAACGAAGACCCAACGGAGCCTAAATTAAATAAATAAATATTTTTAAAAAGAAATTTATTAAATATAGAAGTGTCTCAAGTTTGAAAATGACAACATTTATTCTAACTCTGCAAACGTAGCTTGAATCCTGCCTCCAATGCCCTGAGGGTAGTCTGCAGCCTATGCTCATGCACCTGGAGAGCTAGAAAACTCACTGCTGGAGGCAGCTCTAAAATATGTTGCCACCCTCTGGTTCTAATTCTGCCCCTTAAGGCTGTGCTGAACTCCCTTAGTTACTCTTGCATACGACAACTCTTCAAAAATGCAAAGGCAGCTCCCTTGGACCACTTCTTCCCCCTTGGTATTTCCCAGATTAAAATCTCCATTTTCTTCAACCTTTTCTTAAATTACATGGCTTCAAGCCCCCTTGCTGTCCAGTCACTCTCTTTTCCAATTTGTCTGCATCCCTCATAAAGTGTGTCCCAGAACTGAATGCAGGCCTGTGGTGACCTGGTGTGACTAGTTCTGAGATCAGAAAAAAAAAGCACTGATGAAAATTCAGATGAGAACAAAAGCACTGAAAAACATAAAAGAACTAAGTTTTATTATTTAGTTGCAAAAAAGAAAATATTCTCTCGTGGGAAGAGTGGGGAAAATAGTTGCTCAGGATAGTCAAAGCCCTGACAGCTGTGATATTTACATATTCTATTTTTTTAAAATTATCTTCATTTCTCAGAATATCTGATTTTAACATGCTCTTTTAGTTGTTTGTTCAGTCATGATGATGTTATCTAAGTAAATAAAAGGGAATAAATAATACATACTTTGAATTCTTTCTAAAAATCAATTTTCAGTTTAACTATGAACCAAGGGGCAGTAGAAACCTACACTGATGACTAATTTGAAATTCAAAGTAATTTGAATTGTTTAAATATCTTGATAAATTGCTTATATAATGCCAAAAATAATTTAAAGCAGCTTTTAGTAAAATATGTATGATAAAAAGTCATTACAAGCCTGTCCCAATCTCATGAGAATGTATACAAAAGTGAATAATGGCAGAAAACAATTGAGGTTTATTATTATAGAGTATTATTATATATTATATTATATTATATTATATATTAATTATATATTAATATATATTATATTATTATTATAGAGTATTATTATTATGGAGTATTATAATAGTATTTTTTAAATGATCATTCTTTAGTTTGCTTTTACAATTAAAGATTCAAATCCAGAACGAGAATTCTGCCCTTGTTTTTCAGCTCATCTACTCTGCACTCATCCTGTTTGTAAAAACAACCTTCCCAAAGGAACCCCAGGCCATTATTGTTCTCCCCTGTTCCTGTCAGTATCTGATTCAGGAAACTTCCTTGAAAAATGGGGAAGAATAGGGTTTTCTACTTTATTATCATCACTGCCGAATATGTTATACACAGATTGTTGAAAATCTGAGTGCAATAAAAGGAATAGCAACCCCCCCCCCAAAAAAAAATGTCATTACAGTACAAAAAGAATACCAAAAATTTGTAGACAACATGACTGCCCACAGATGCTAAGATCTTGGCCTGACCCAGCCATATTCTGCATCACACTAATTCTGTTTAAGGATTTCAAGCCAGAATCAAAGACAGTAAAAACCAGAAGGGACCTGGAAGATCAGCTAGGTCCAGTTTTCAAACAGACTCCATGGAGTCTAAGGTAGCAAGAGACCCCACATGGGGTTGGGGGTGGAGAGGGAAAGATAAGCAGGCAGGGCTTTTACAAAATATTTCATTTGTAAAAGATTATGTGTCAAAATAGAGGAAAGAAAAGAGAAGAAACTGAGGTCCACAGCTGGTAATCAATTTTCCAAAGTTATGTAGCTGATTGGTGGTAGACTCAAGACGAGTATTCATTATTTGCTCTAGTACCAGCAATCTTTTCTCAGTTTTCCCCTAACTTAGCTTATCTAACATTGTTTAGTTCATAGGTTCTGAAACTTTTGAGATGATAAAGTATACGCAATATAATGTATATTAATAACTTTTTTCTTCAAAATTTTAGAGAAAATGATTTAAACTCAGAATGAAAAAATAAAAGATGCTTCATTATCTGCCACTGCTATTATTGTCATGTGGCTTCTATAAAAATCTGAATTATTTTTCCACTCCTGTGATTTATTAATAGTATACCAGCGTTCTACAGAACACAGCTTAAGAAATACTGTTTTAGTGAACATTAAATAAAATAATTCGATAATCATCTCATCCTTGACTAGTGCAGCCAGGAAAGAATGATGTAGCTTTAGAAAGTAAAAGAAAGTTCCATGGGCAGGTCAGTATACATACGATTGCTCAATTTATTAACCACTTTGCTACATTTTTCAAATAGGCTAAAATGAGGTTTTTAAATTTACATAGTTTATCCATCTACATTTATCTATCTGTCATTCCTACTCTTTTTGGAGAAGAAATGAAGAAGTGAACATTTTTTTCTCCAAGAATATATAAAATAATATTCCTCACGCCACTCCTTGCCCTCATCACCACTGCCTCAACTTACCACCACCCCTTTACCATCGCCCTGTTAAGAAATATCATTAGTCAGCTCACGTTTTAATCTTGTTTTCATGTTCACTCCCACATGCACATCTAATACATGCCCCTACTATACTCTGTATATGTTTCTATCAGGAAAATAATCGTTGAGTTTTATCAAAAACCAAGCAGAGCAATTTATACCTCAGGTCTCACATCAGTTGCCTATGAGGTAGGTACTATGATTACTCCTATTTTACAGTTGAGGAAACTGCCACAAAACAGATGCTTACGGAATATTTGGAGAATAAATAAATAAATAAGTAATTAAAATGTTGGGAGTTGATCTCTACTACCATGCTCTATTCACATTGTCATTGCTTACCTATCTTTCCTGCAGTTAATCTTATAATTGTATTTTTGTCCATAATTATGAAAATAAAAATGAATTTCAAAGTTAAAAAAAAAAGGTGAACTTATGTGAATCCCTTGGATTTGTAAATTAGTTATATCTGTAGCCTAGAGTAGTGGAAAAAATACTGGATTTATAATCAGAAGCCTGGGTTTCAGGCACCGCTCTATCACCAACTGTAAGCATTATCTTAGACTATTTCCTCTGGTGTTAAATGGAGATTATAATAATTTCTAACTCACAGGAATAAGAGTAGAATTAAATAAGACTACCATGCTGTGATGCCATTGTATACAAATATTTGTTATTAGTGTTAAAGCCGATATTAAATACTAAAATATTTCCAAAATATGATGATCAGAAGCCTCAAATTAGATATATTTGGATCTAGGTATCGTTACTTAATTTACTCCTAGATTAAAAACACAAGCAAACTATTTACAATAGCCAGGACATGGAAGCAACCTAAGTGTCCATCGACAGATGAATGGATAAAGAAGATGTGGCACATATATACAATGGAATATTACTCAGCCATAAAAAGAAACGAAATTGAGTTATTTGTAGTGAGGTGGATGGACCTAGAGTCTGTCACACAGAGTGAAGTAAGTCAGAAAGAGAAAAATAAATACCGTATGCTAACACATATATATGGAATCTAAAAAAAAAAAAAAATGGTTCTGAAGAACCTAGGGGCAGGACAGGAATAAAGACGCAGACGTAGAGAATGGACTTGAGGACACGGGGAGGGGAAAGGGTAAGCTGGGATGAAGTGAGAGAGTGGCATGGACTTATATATACTACCAAATGTAAAATAGATAGCTAGTGGGAAGCAGCCGCATAGCACAGGGAGATCAGCTCAGTGCTTTGTGACCACATAGAGGGGTGGGATAGGGAGGGTGGGAGGGAGACGCTAGAGGGAGGAGATATGGGGATATATGTATATGTATAGCTGATTCACTTTGTTATAAAGCAGAAAGTAACACACCATTGTAAAGCAATTATACTCCAATAAAGATATTAAAAACAAACAAACAAACAAAAAAACACAAGCAAAATATACACTCACAGAAAAGCTCTTTTAATCAACTGAAGACAATTCCACAGGATACAAGTTAATGTTGTCTTTCATTTCTGATTACCTGTGGCATGGTACTATCCCTAGAATGTGACTGGGGCCAACGACCTCATTCAGGCATCCTCCATGGATTCCTAAATTCCCCTGCTCTGGCTCATGTTCTTTCAATCGTTCTGTTCCAGAAGCCTGGAACACAAATGTTGTTCCCTCCGGTTCCCATGGTGACCCTTGGTGCCCCTTTGGAATCCCAGGCTTTCTGGTGCCTACCCCTATGCAGAAACTCCAGGAGAAAATAATTTCAACAAACTAATGGGAGATCCTTGGTTTTCATTTTTCCAATCACAAAATGCTATACAATTACTGAACAGATTCCTGATGGTTGTTCTTGCTGCTGTTGTTGTTATTAACACCTATAATTGTATTGATTCCAGTGGGAAAAAACACACAATATCTTCTGTGTACCAAGCCTTCCTGCATGAAGATTCTATGTTATTCTTCAGATTCTATCCAAAGTATAATTTGGACTTTTTAGTGTAGGATAATAACGATATGAATAATGTGCACACAAACAAAAATAATTTCTGCTTATCCTAAAATATATTATTTCTCTTCATAACCGTGTTTTATTTCCCATAATATCAAACACATATTTTCTTTTTATATTTATGCATTCATTCATTCAGCAAATATTTGCTGTTTACTATTTGCCTAGCACTGTACTAGGTGCTAGGATTACAATCAAGAACGAGGCAGATTGTTTTCTTAAGGAATTTACATTCTAGAAAGTGATATAGATAAGTAAGCAGTCTCCATAAGCAAGAGACATATGATACGCTGGAGTAAGTACAGAGCATTAGGAAGCTTTTGTGAAAAACATTAGCGCTGAGAAGTGAGGAAAGCGTTCCCTGCAGGATCCTAGACGTGAGCTTGAACAGGCAGTTAGCCAGGTGAAGGTAGCCAGACTGAGAAGGGAGCAAGGTAGCAGGGGAGGCGGGAAGGAGAAAGACGCAAGGAGAGAGTCCCAGGCTGAGAAAACACGATGTACACTGGCTGGGAAACAACCATGAGAAACGCTAATTCAGGGATCTGAAATAGTTCCATTTGGCTCCCGCAGAGTGTGAAGTGGGAGGAGAGGGGAAAGGATCTTGGTAAGGAAGGTTAAAAATGTGGACGTTATCCAGAGGGCAATAGGTCACCAAAATGAAATATATTAAATAGGAAAAGCCTAGTCAGGTGGGGATTTAAAAATTGCTGGAAATAGTCTACAAAGTAGTTACGCTAATTGTAAATAGATTGGAGCTTACCCCATTAATCCCCAAAGAAGCAGAATTATAACAAGAATATAGACTAAGCTCCACTTAATAGGCTCTTTCATTCTCTCCTTTTCTTCTCACTATTAAAAAGACAAAGTCGGACTTGCCCATTTTTGGCAGAACATAATTAAGTGCATACAGGAAAGAGTTGTCTGAGATTCTGGAAATTTAATTTGCATATACTGAGGATAAATGTGGATAAGGCAATGCATATTTCCTCTAAATTGTGGGTATTTTTAGTAAAAGACCCTAAGCAAATGTAAAAAGTAAAATATACAAGAATTACACTTTACTAAAATATACTAATTAACTGAAAAAAGTAAGGTGGGATGTGCAAAAAGTTGATTTCTAAAAAACTTTTTTAAAAATTTTAGAAATAGTAAGTTAACATGAATGATTTGATTACCTGACTTCTTAGAGGACAAGTTGGTAGTGCCTAATGATTTTAAAAATAAAAAAGCAGAGAGGCTATAAGGCATGACCTGTGCCCTGGAGCTCCCAGCTGGACAGCCAATCCCAATCTTGCCATCTCCTCTTAAGACAGAAAAGTATGCACCAGCTTGCAGACATAATTCTTATCTAACATGCTCTATCTGTCTGTGTGTTGTGTGTGGTGCCTTTCTTGGTGCTCTTGGGTGGTTTGCCTAGCCAGGTTTTCCTGATGGACTTTACCTCATCACTGCCCTTTACAACATTCCTCTGAAAGTGATTTTAGTTCTTGGAACATCATTAACCTAAGTATTACCCACTTACCTACTGGAATGGGGAAAAAAAAAAAAAAAAAAAAAAACTGACAAGAAGAACATTCACTTACCACGCTGACTCATCCCTTTCCTAACACTTTGTTCCAGGCCAGAATTTTTTATTTCTATCCCTAAACCTCTTCCTCCTCCAGACTTCTCCAGCTCAGTACATACTGCCACCAGTTACCAGTTGCTCAAGCACACTCCTAGCTAAGAATCATCTTAACTGATCCCCCGCACGGAGTCATTCCACATGAATTGCTTGCTCTGCCTTATAATGTATCCTGAATCCTTCTACTTTTGTCTCGTCATCCCTTCCCCCGGACCTCTGCAACTGGCAAGACTTGTGTTTTGATCTGTAGGTAAGACCCAAGGACTATGGTCCAAGGAATTCCTTCCCTATTGTGTCCTTTAAGGGTGGGGGTGGGAGGCAGTTATTTTGTTAGTTATTCCCATCACAATCCCAAGAAAGCATCCTGGGGAAGAGATATCTAAGCATCTACTGCCTTTGGCTGGTGTGGGATGGGGTCACTGTCAAGTCTACCTGAGCCTCCTACCCTGTCTCATACTTCAACTTTGAATGATGGGACCTTGTGAACCCAACCTAGGATGTTTGGTCAGAGCATAGGTTCCTGTGCCTGGTCAGAACATACCTTCCTGTCTGGGGTTGGGAAGGCAAAGCTGGGGCTGGAAATAAGACAAGAGCCAGATTGTGAATGGTCTCATTTTGAGAACACTCAGAAAAATGTGGACCTTTATCCTTTAAACGATGGGAGTCACGGAACATTTCTAAAAAGGGAAAATCACATAACTAGTTTGATACTTTCTGATGCAGTACATAGAAAATGATGAGAATGTATTTAGTAAAAGTGAGAATGATGGGAAAGGACATGGATATTAGTGCCTAAGGGCTGATATTATAAGGCCCAAACCTATGTTTATTAGCCAGAGTTCAACATAACGCCTTTTCTGTGAGTGCTTGTGGGTGACCTAAGAACTCTGGAGTAGAGAAGTTCTACTGCGGGCTCCAAGCTCCATGTAAACATTTCGGAAAAGCCCCTTACTTTTTGTTACTAAACACAGACTTTCAGTGATGAATGGACTTAGAAGTTAGGTGATGAGAAGGCAAATTAAAAGCCTATACTTCAGCTTTTGGGGCACTGATATTTTCTTTGGGTGAAAAGTTGTTTATGTAATGAGAAAGAGTTTACATAGAGTAGAAGTTAAGATAGTATTTTGGAACTCTGAGATATACAGTGATGAGATTGGATCACAGGATATTTTTGGATAATAATATTGATTCTGAAATGACCACAGAAAAAATTCAAAATATGGAAAGCAATTTCTGTACACAGTAGAGGACTGTTCAATAAATGACATTAGGATAATTGGTTAGAAATATGTGAGGAAATATTTAAATGCCTCACCCATATTAGAATGAATTTCACACATAGGAAAGAATTAAATATTTTAAAAATCAAATAATTGAAAATAAGACTAATTATTTATCCAGTCACTTCAGGAAGTAAAAGCATAGGCCTAATAGAAGAAACTGCAGAGGAAAAGATCAACAGGTTTGACTGTAAAAACTTAATCACAATGAAAAGATAAGCATCAAATCAGAGAAAATATTTTCAGGAAATATGACAATAATGAGTTATTATGTTTTATGTAGAAAATATGTACAAATCTATAAGAAATCCCAACAATCACAGTTGAAGCAATGGACCTTCTCAGTCTTTAATACAATAAATTAGAAAAGACAGAAGGGTTAAATGTATAATATTATAACTGATCTAATGAATTAACTATTATGAAAAAGTCAAAGTGATAATTAGGAAGGTTATGTACATACATATATATAGAAGATAACTGGTTATTACACTGGTTATACTGGTGATTATTTTTGAACACCTATTATGTTCCAGACTATATGGCAAGCCTTTCACTTACATTATCATTTAACCACAATATTAATCATACATAATCATTTTCAGATGGCGCTACTGAGGCTCAGACGTGTTTAAATGTGTCCAACATTGAACTGGAATCCAAGTATGACTATCCCCAAAGAGCAACCCTTTAACCATTATACTGTGGCCTTCTGTATCAAGTTCTACATTTTTTAAGGTATTATTAAAATTGTTATATTTTAATACTATTACCTAAGAAACAACAATATAAAACATTTAGAAAGATGACTGAAGGAGTATATATCACAATGATTGCACTGGAATTGACAGATTACAGGTTATTTGTATATTATACACTGTTTCATTATTTTTTATGACTTTAAAAAGATTTTATAAAGAACAGTGCCTTGGTTTTAGAAAAATATAATACATTACCCAGCTTATATCAGGTTCTACTCTGAAACTTGACAAAAATAACACACTAAAAAAACCTATGTGCCCATTTCATTTGTGAACTTACTTGTGATTTTAAATATAATTGTAAAAATAAAACCATGCATTTCATCTGAAGAGTAATTCATCTTGACCAAGCTATGGAAATAGTTGTTCTGTTAGGTAAGTGAGTTATGGGACATATTTGTTTCACATTTCTTTTAGTGTTGTTTATAAGATTATTTTAAGAATAAATAAAAAGAATTTAAACTAATATGCAAAGAAAAATTTGTTTAATATGTAGCCAAGAACAAAGGTTCATAACCTTTGCTGTATGTTGTTGTTTAAAATTTCAGCAACAGTATATTGTACCAGATGCTATGAGTTCCAGTTGCAAGTGAAAAACATCACACATTACCAAGCAGTTCTCTTCCCTTCAAAAACATGAAACCTGGCTTTAATTGGACAAACTCATCATTGTTTCCTCTTTCTTTTATGTTTAATTTTCCTGACCCCTTTATAGACTTCTCTTTTCTTTTTACACATAGACTTTTATAGGGCCTTCCTTACTAGTTCATCAGATATACACAAGCAGATATGAATCCCAATAGTGGATAGACATGGTTGGTGCATACACTGGAACCCCTGCTACTCAGTAATTCAGGAAAGAGACAATGAGGGTAAATGGTAGTGGACATAAAGAGAGGGCCTAATTCAAGACATCTTTAGGAAGTGTAATTGACAGGATATGTAAAAAAGATGTATATAGAAGTCAAGGGGGGAAAGTGGAGACAGGAATAACTCCAAGAACTGTGATTCTTTCACTGGCTCAATGGTGATGCCATCTTCTATAGGATGTTCATGGGGAATAAAATGAGCTCAGTTTGTGTTATCTAGAATTTGAAGTATTTGCTAGGAAATGAGATGGAAACACATATTAAGTACTTGAATATATAGATCTGAAGCTCAGGACAGGTAGATGGGCTTGACTGACAGGTGTAAGAATCTCCACAGAATCAGCATAGTCTAAACTGCAGGATAAGTATAGCGATGTGAAAGAGTATGGCCTCTGGAGACAGACTCTCTGAGTCCAAATCCTGGCCCTCCTCTTACCAGAGGTGGGACCTTAGGCAAATTATTACCTCTCTGTCCTTCTGTGTCCTAGTCCATAAAATGGGAATAATCAGAGTACCTATTTCATAACACCATTAAGATGAAACCAGTTTGAGATTGGTTCAAGATGGCGGAGTAGGAACATGTGCTCACTCCCTCTTGTGAGAGCACTGGAATCACAACTAACTGCTGAACAATCATCAACAGGAAGACACTGGAACTCACCAAAAAAGATACTCCACATCCAAAGACAAAGGAGAAGCCACAATGAGATGGTAGGAGGGGCACAATCACAATAAAATCAAATCCCATAACCGCTGGGTGGTGACTCACAAACTTGAGAACAATTATACCACAGTAGTCCACCCACTGGAGTGAAGGTTCTGAGCCCCACGTCAGGCTTCCCAACGTGGGGGTCCAGCAATGGGAGGAGGAATTCCCAGAGAACCAGACTTTGAAGGCTAGCAGGATTTGATTGCAGGACTTCAACAGGACTGGGAGAAACAGAGACTCCACTCTTGGAGGGCACACACAAAGTAGTGTGCACATCAGGACCCAGGGGGAAGGAGCAGTGACCCCATAGGAGACAGAACCAGACCTACCTGCTAGTGTTGGAAGGTGTCCTGCAGAGGTGAGGGCGTGGCTGTGGCTCACAACGGGGACAAGGACACTGGCAGCAGAAGTTCTGGGAAGTAATCCTTGGCATGAGCCCTCCTGGAGTCCACCATTAGCCCCACCAAAGAGCCTGTAGGCTCTGGTGCTGGGTCACCTCAGGCCAAGCAACCCAAAGGGAGTGAACTCAGCCCCACTCATCAGCAGACAAGTGGATTAAAGTTTTACTGAGCTCTGCCCACCAGAGCAACACCCAGCTGTACCCACCACCAGTCCCTCCCATCAGGAAGCTTGCACAAGCCTCTTAGATAGCCTCACACCAGAGGGCAGACAGCAGAAGCAAGAAGAACTACAATCCTGCAGCCTGTGGAACGAAAACCACATTCACAGAAAGATAGACAAAATGAAAATGCAGAGGACTATGTCCCAGATGAAGGAACAAGATAAAACCCCAGAAAAACAACTAAATGAAGTGGAGATAGGCAACCTTTCAGAATAGGAATTCAGAATAATAATAGTGAAGATGATGCAGGACCTTGTAAAAAGAATGGAGGCAAAGATCGAAAAGATGCAAGAAATGTTCAACAAAGACCTAGAAGAATTAAAGAACAAACACCTAGAAGAATTGAAGAACAAACAAACAGAGATGAAAAATACAATAACTGAAATGAAAAATACACTAGAAGGAATCAGTAGCAGAATAACTGAGACAGAAGAACGGATAAGTGACCTGGAAGACAGAATGGTGGAATTCACTGCCGCTGAACAGAATAAAGAAAAAAGAATGAAAAGAAATGAAAACAGCCTAAGAGACCTCTGGGACAACATTAAACGCATGAACATTCACATTATAGGGGTCCCAGAAGGAGACGAGAGAGAGAAAGGACCAGAGAAAATATGTGAAGAGATAATAGTCGAAAACTTCCCTAACATGGGAAAGGAAATAGCCACCCAAGTCCAGGAAGCGCAGAGAGTCCCAGGCAGGATAAACCCAAGGAAAAACACGCCGAGACACATAGTAATCAAATTGAAAAAAATTAAAGACAAGGAAAAAAATTTAAAAGCAACAAGGGAAAAACAACAAATAACGTACGAGGGAACTCCCATAAGGTTAACAGCTGATTTCTCAGCAGAAACTCTACAAGCCAGAAGAGGGTGGCATGATATATTTAAAGTGATAAAAGGGAAGAAGCTACAACTAAGATTACTCTACCTGGCAAGGATCTCATTCAGATTCCACGGAGAAATCAAAAGCTACAGACAAGCAAAAGCTAAGAGAATTCAGCACCACCAAACCAGCTCTACAACAATTGCTAAGGAACTTCTCTAAGTGGGAAACACAAGAGAAGAAAGGGACCTACAAAAACAAACCCCAAACAAATAAGAAAATGGTAATAGGAATATACATATCAATAATTACCTTAAATGTAAATGGATTAAATGCTCCAACCAAAAGACATAGACTGGCTGAATGGATACAAAAACAAGACCCATATATGTGTTGTCTACAAGAGACCCACTTCAGACCTAGGGACACATACAAACTGAAAGTGAGGAGATGGAAAAAGATATTCCATGCAGCAAATGGAAATCAAAAGAAAGCTGGAGTAGCAATTCTCACATCAGGGAAAATAGACTTTAAAATAAAGACGATTACAAAAGACAAAGGATACTATATAATGATCAAGGGATCAATCCAACAAGAAGATATAACAATTGTAAATATTTATGCACCCAACATAGGAGCACCTCAATACATAAGGCAAATGCTAACAGCCATAAAAGGGGAAACCGACAGTAAGACAATCATAGTAGGGGACTTTAACACCCCACTTTCACCAATGGAAAGATAATCCAAAATGAAAATAAATAAGGAAACACAAGCTAAAAATGACACGCTAGACCAGATAGATTTAATTGATATTTCTAGGACATTCCATCCAAAAACAACAGAATACACTTTCTTCTCAAGTGCTAATGGAACATTCTCCAGGATAGATCATATCTTGGGTCACAAATCAAGCCTTGGTAAATTTAAGAAAATTGAAATCATATCAAGTATCTTTTCCGACCATGACACTATGAGACTAGATATCAACTACAGGAAAAAATCTGTAAAAAATACAAACACATGGAGGCTAAACAATACACTACTTAATAACCAAGAGATCACTGAGGAAATCAAAAAATACCTAGAAACAAATGACAATGAAAACACGATGACCCAAAACCTATGGGATGCAGCAAGAGCAGTTCTAAGAGGGAAGTTTATAGCAATAAAACCCTACCTTAAGAAACAAGAAACATCTCAAATAAACAACCTAACCTTACACCTAAAGCAATTAGAGAAAGAAAAACAAAAAAACCCCTAAAGTTAGCAGAAGAAAAGAAATCATAAAGCTCAGATCAGAAATAGATGAAAAAGAAATGAAAGAAACATTAGCAAAGATCAATAAAACTAAAAGCTGGTTCTTTGATAAGATAAACAAAATTGATAAACCATTAGCCAGACTCACCAAGAAAAATAGGGAGAAGACTCAAATCAATAGAATTAGAAATGAAAAAGGAGAAGTAACAACTGACACTGCAGAAATACAAAGGATCATGAGAGATTACTACAAGCAACTCTATGCCAATAAAATGGACAACTTGGAAGATATGGACAAATTCTTATAAAAGCACAACCTTCCAAGACTGAACCAGGAAGAAATAGAAAATATAAACAGACCAATCAAAAGCACTGAAATTGAGACTGTGATTAAAAATCTTCCAACAAACAAAAGCCCAGGACCAGATACCTTCACAGGTGAATTCTATCAAACATGTAGGGAAGAACTAAAATCTATCCTTCTCAAATTCTTCCAAAATATAACAGAGGGAGGAACACTCCCAAACTCATTCTACAAGGCCACCATCACCCTGATACCAAAACCAGACAAAGATGTCACAAAAAAAAGAAAACTACAGGCCAATATCGCTGATGAACATAGATGCAAAAATCCTCAACAACATACTAGCAAGCAGAATCCAACAGCACATTAAAAGGATCATACACCATGATCAAGTGGGGTTTATCCCAGAATGCAAGGATTCTTCAATATATGCAAACCAATGTGATAAACCATATTAACAAACTGAAGGAGAAAAACCATATGATCATCTCAATAGATGCAGAAAAAGCTTTTGACAAAATTCAACACCCATTTATGATAAAACCCCTCCAGAAAGTAGGCATAGAGGGAACTTACCTCAACATAATAAAGGCCATATATGACAAACCCACAGCCAACATCATTATCAATGGTGAAAAACTGAAACCATTTCCTCTAAGATCAGGAATAAGACAAGGTTGTCCACTCTCACCACTATTATTCAACATAGTTTTGGAAGTTTTAGCCACAGCAATCAGAGAAGAAAAAGAAATAAAAGGAATCCAAATCGGAAAAGAAGAAGTAAAGCTGTCACTGTTTGCAGATGACATGATACTATACATAGAGAATCCTAAAGATGTTACCAGAAAATTACTAAAGCTAATCAACGAATTTGGTAAAGTAGCAGGATACAAAATTAATGCACAGAAATCTCTTGCATTCCTATACACTAATGATGAAAAGTCTGAAAGAGAAATTAAGGAAACACTCCCATTTACCATTGCAACAAAAAGAATTAAATACCTCGGAAGAAACCTACCTAAGGAGACAAAAGACCTGTCTACAGAAAACTTTAAGACACTGATGAAAGAAATGAAGGATGATACAAACAGGTGGAGAGATATACCATGTGCTTGGATTGGAAGAATCAACATTGTGAAAATGACTATACTACCCAAAGCAATCTACAGATTCAATGCAATCCCTATCAAACTACCAATGGCATTTTTCACAGAACTAGAACAAAATATTTCACAGTTTGTATGGAAACACAAAAGACCCCAAATAACCAAAGCCATCTTGAGAAAGAAAAACGGAGCTGGAGGCATCAGGCTCCCAGACTTCAGACTATACTACAAAGCTGCAGTAATCAAGACAGTATGGTACTGGCACAAAAAGAGACATATAGATCAATGGAACAGGATAGAAACCCCAGAGATAAACCCACGCACCTATGGTCAACTTATTTTTGATAAAGGAGGCAAGAATATACAATGGAGAAAAGACAGCCTCTTCAATAAGTGATGCTGGGAAAACTGGACAGCTACATGTAAAAGAATGAAATTAGAACACTCCCTAACACCATACACAAAAATAAACTCAAAATGGATTAGAGACCTTAATGTAAGACTGGACACTATAAAACTCTTAGAGGGAAACATAGGCAGAATACTCCATGACATAAATCACAGCAAGATCCTTTTTGACCCACCTCTTAGAGAAATGGAAATAAAAACAAAAATAAACAAATGGGACCTAATGAAACTTAAAAGCTTTTGCACAGCAAAAGGGAACATAAGACGAAAAGACAACCCTCAGAATGGGAGAAAATATTTGCAAATGAAGCAACTGACAAAGGATTAATCTCCAAAATATACAAGCAGCTCATGCAGCTCAGTATCAAAAAAAAAAACAACAACCCAATCCAAGAAAGGGCAGAAGACCTAATAGACATTTCTCCAAAGAAGATATACAGATTGTCAACAAACACATGAAAGGATGCTCAACATCACTAATCATTTGAGAAATGCAAATCAAAGTACAATGAGGTATCACCTCACACCAGTCAGAACGGCCATCATCAAAATGTCTACAAACACTAAATGCTGGAGAGGGTGTGGAGAAAAGGGAACCCTCTTGCACTGTTGGTGGGAATGTAAATTGATACAGCCACTATGGAGAACAGTATGGAGGGTCCTTAAAAAACTAAAAATAGAATTACCATATGACCCAGCAATCCCACTACTGGGCATATCCCCAGAGAAAACCATAATTCAAAAAGACACATGCACCCCAATGTTCATTGCAGCACTATTTACAATAGCCAGGTCATGGAAGCAACCTAAATGCCCATCGACAGACGAATGGATAAAGAAGATGTGGTATATATATACAATGGAATATTACTCAGCCATAAAAAGGAACAAAATTGGGTCATTTGTAGAGATGTGGATGGACCTAGAGACTGTCATACAGAGTGAAGTAAGTCAGAAAGAGAAAAACAAGTATTGTATATTAACGCATACATGTGGAATCTAGAAAAATGGTACAGATGAACCGGTTTACAAGGCAGAAATAGAGACACAGATTTGGAGAACAAACATATGGACACCAAGTGGGGAAAGCGGGGGAGGGGTGGTGGCGGTGGGATGAACTAGGAGATTGGGATTGACATGTATACACTAAATGTATAAAACAGATAACTAATAAGAACCTGCTATATAAAAAGTAAATTAATTAAATTAAATTTTAAAAAAAAGATGAAACCAGTTTTTTTCCTTAGGATAGTGCACAGCACACAGTAAACATTCATACACATATTTTTCAAATAAAAACGGTCTCCAAGAAAGAGTATATGAAATCAACTATACCCCAATATAAAATAAAAATTAAATTTAAAAAGAAAGAAAGAGTGTATGGAACAATAGTTGAAGAAAACCAGAATTAGCCATGAGGAATATTAACACTTTAAGATGTGGGTAAAGAAATAGGTAACTTGAAAGAAAATGAGAAAAAACTTCAATAGTTTTTTTTTCCTCCAAAGACACCAAAACTGAGACATTGAGACATAGAGGTAATAAGAGAATTGGGGCTTAACTCCTCCTGCCAGATTCTCTACAACTTTAACAGGCAGGCTCTCAGATGGTTTTAGAAGTATAACGTTTACAGGTTCCACAAGAGAGAAGGAAAGTCTTTAGCTACGTTGAACGGGAAGTGTCTAGTATCCTTTTTCCAGTTATAAAGAAGCCTCACATTTTAAAAGCTTTTGAGTGTGCTGTATTAGGAAAAATGACAGGCTCTCAAGAGGAATAAAGTTACTCTGACCATAAAATAATGTCTTTCACAGATTCTAGGTTGAATAATTAACATTCATAAAGTGTTCCAAAAGGAAAATCACTTAAGAGCACTGAGTATTATTGTCTAATTAATAGTTTCCTAGACTTTACATGATTAGATACCACAGATACAAAATTAATTCACCTGGCATGAAATCTGACTTTTACTCTCATCCCCATATCCGGCAATGCTCATAGCGTGGTAATGCCTTTAAAATGCAGGAAATGTACCTTTTAAAAATAGTTTTTGATAGTTCTGTACTATTTCCACTCACAGTACTTCTGACACCAAATATGTGGGGTTTTTTCACACCAAGCAATTCTCCAATTCTCTGTGGACGTTCACTAGGTGTTCTACAATTCAATTCAATTCTGACACTGTCTGCCTAGAGATGGCACAAACCCCATCGCTTTGTCCCACAAGACTGCCCCTACCTCAGACGCCAGTCACAAGTCCCAGGTTGCCACCTGTATTTCTGACCAACCAGCTATAAATCAGGGATTCCCATGACTCCCTCCTCAGGTTCAGTAATTTGCTAGAATAGCTCACAAGACTAAGGAAAATATTTTATTTACTAACGCAAGTTTATTACAAAGGATACAAATCAGGAAAAGCCAAATGGAAGAGATGCATAAGGCAACGTCTGGGAGAGAGAGGGGCTCAGAGCATCCATGTCCTTCCTCTCTGGGCATGTCACCCTCCCAGCACCTTGATGTGTTCACCAACTCGGAAGCTCTCCAAATCCTTTCTTTTCATCATTGGCCATTAGGGAACTCAGTCTCAAGCCTCTCTCCCCTTCTCGGCTGTCTAGGGGTGAGGCTGAAAGTTCCAACCTTCTAATTACAAGGGTCATTCCTCTGGTAACCAACACCTATGCCCTCCAGAAGGTATCTGTGGGCCCACCAGGAGTCACCTCATTAGCATAACCTCAGGTAAGATTTGTTGCAAATAACAGAAGATGCTCTTCTCACCCCTTCCACTCAGGAAATTCCAAGGGTTTTAGAAGCTCTGTGTCAGGAACAGAAAAAGACCAAATATATATTTCTTATCACAGGTAGAAAAAGAAAAGCCTAGGGATTATTTGGGAAAGGAGGCTTTCCCAATCTTTCCATTTTCTAATGCCTGGGTACACTGCCCAAAACTACTTGTTAAGAAGGGGCTTTTAATTGCAAATATGGGAACTATAAGCCAAAAATCAGTATTTATTAACATGGGGCCATTTGACCTTTATTTAGGTTATATCTATATATGCAGTGTCTTAGTTTATGTTTCCCAAGTGGTAGATTCTGAAACAAGGGTTCAAACGCAAGTAGTTTATTTGGGAGGTGCAAGGAACTTCACCTGGGGAGTGAGGAAGTGGGCAGGGAAGGGAAGTCAACCAATAGAGGGTATGTTTTCAAGGCCGTCTACCACTCGGCGTACTGGATAAGGGTGTAAAACCACCTGTCCCAGAGTACCCCCAACTCACCCAAAGGGCAAAGGACCTCTGATATTTGTCTACCATCCCCCACCATCCATTGATTGAGGGCTACTCCTGGGGATGTTAATTCTCTGACACTTCCCTTTGGTGCATGCATGTTTCAGAGAGACTCCTTAAGCACAAAGATGCAGAGCTTGGCAGATGGAAGTCTTAGAAGCCAGTGGAGGTGACAGTCCATAGAGTCAAAGATAACAGGTAAACAAACTCAGAAATGACAAGTGTCTTTGGACTTGTCTATTAGAGGCTGTTTCACTGCTGCCTTTCATGACAAAACTTAAAATGTTTCTTTCCTCCCTGTTGCCAATTCTGCCCCTCATTCTCTCTTGAACACACTCCAATCAGGCGTCTATCCCCACTATTCTATCAAAACTGCTCTTGTCAAGGTCACCAATGGCCCACACAATGCTAAATTAAACAGTCGATTCTCTGTCCTCATCTTACTTGACCTACTAGCAACACTGAACGCCATTGTTTGCCGCCTCCGCCTGCTCGAGTCACTTTCCTCACTTGGCTTCCCTGACACCACAACTCCTGATTCTCCTTCTCCTTCAGTCTCACTGGCTGCTGCTTTTCTGCACTCTGTTCCTCCCCGTTTTCTCAACCTCTTAAAATTGGAGTACCCCAGGGCTCAGAGCCTATACACTTCTCTATCTCAGCCACTCCTGTTACAATCTCAGCTCATTTTTTGGCTTTAACTCTGATTGATGTGCTGACCTTCACAAGTTTACCTCCAACCCTGACATCTCCACTGATCTCCTGACTTATACATCCAACTAGACATTTTCACTTGAATTTTTTTTTTTAATTAAAAAAATTTTTTTAAATGTTTCTTTTAATTAATTTATTTATTTTATATTTATTTTTGGCTGTGTTGGGTCTTCGTTTCTGTGCGAGGGCTTTCTCCAGTTGCGGAGAGCGGGGGCCACGTGGGCCTCTCACTGTCGTGGCCTCTCCCGTTGCGGAGCACAAGCTCCAGACGCGCAGGCTCAGTAGTTGTGGCTCACGGACTTAGTTGCTCCGTGGCATGTGGGATCTTCCCAGACCAGGACTCGAACCCGTGTCCCCTGCATTGGCAGGCGGATTCTTAACCACTGCGCCACCAGGGAAGCCCCTCACTTGAATATTTAAAAGGCACCTCAAACTTAGTGTGCCCCAAACTCCTGATCTTTCTCCCAAAACTTGCTCCTCATACAAGCTTCTTCATCTCAATTAATGGCAATTCTACCTTTCCAGTGCCTCAGTCTAAAACCTTGGATTTATCCTTGACCCACCTCTCTATGTCATATACTGCATCTAATCTGTAGCAAATCTTGTCACCTCTACCTCAAATTATATTGAGAACTGGAACAGTTCTTCACTACCATACACGTCCAAGCCACCATCATCTGGGAATAACTGCAACAGTCTCCTAACTGGCTTCCCTCATTCTGCCCTTGTCAACTATGGTCTTGTCTTAACAGAGCAACCAGAAGTTTCTTTAAAATGCTAAGTCAGATCATATCATTTCTTGGCTCAAAATGTCCCAAATCATTCAGAGTAAAAGCCAGAATCCTTTAAATGGCATGTAAGGCTCTAAGTGACAGAGCCTCCCATTATTCCTCCAGCCCCTCCTCCTATCACTCTGCCCTTTATTCCTATTCACGCCAGCCACATTGGTCCTTGTAGTTCCTTGAACATTCTAGACACACTCCCACTTCAGGGCTCTTGCCCTTGCTGTTCTCTCTGCCAGGGACTCATTCACTCACCTCCTTTAGGTCTTTGCTCAAATGTCATCTTCTCATTGAATCCTTCTATGACTACTCTTTTAAAATCTGAACTTCCCACCCCCAACCAACACTCCCTATCTCCCTTCCCTGATTGATTTTCCTCCATAGTACTTATCACTTTCTAAAATATTCGATATTTTACTTACTTATTTTGTTCATTGTCTGTCTCCCCAACCAGATTATAAATTCCTCATGGCAAGAATTTCTGCCAGTTTGGTTCACCGAATGGTGTCCTCAGAGCCTAGTACAGAACCTGGCACATGGTGGTAACCCAACAAATATTTTAATTGATTAACTAAATGGTGTAATTAATTAATTAAGCTGATTGGTTTAATTAAGTAATTAACTAACAGCAAATGGTGAGGACAAAAGCAAGCCTGAAGTGGTTCGAGGAGTGACTAGAAATTGAGAAATATGAGATAAATCATGAAAGCAACACTTTTAAGAAGCTTGAGTCAGTAGGGAAGATGAGAAATAAGACAAGGTCATGAGAGTGTTGAAAGACCAAAGGAAAGTTGCATTTTGTTTTGTTTTGTTTTGTCTTAAGGCTGGTATGTTTGAGCACACTGATAGACTGAGGGAAAGGGGCCAATGGAGTTGGAGAGGCAGAAGGCAGAGGGAAAGCCTAAATGATCTGAAGGGAACAAGATTAACAATGAGAAAGATTAGCCTTGATCATGTGAGGATCACCCCATCTTCTAAGACAGAGATCAGCAAACTTTATCTTAAAGGGCCAAATAGTAAATATTTTAGGCTTTTCGCGTCACAGGGTCTCTGTTGCAACTACTCAACTCGACCTTCAGATTGCAAAAAAAGCCATAGACAATACATAAACAAATGGACACAGTTGTCTTCCAATAAAATTCTATTTACAAAAGCATATGGCAGACCCAGACACTGTAGTTCGCCAACCTCAACTCAAAGATTAGAGGGGAGAGGGTAAGAATAAGAGCAAATGTACTTACATTTATTAATTGGATTGGCAAGTGGTAAAAATGGTATACTTGCCTAATTACTGCTATTTTCTTTATGAATTAGAAGTTGGGATCACCTAACAGAAGAGTGGGACTAGGTAGAGACTTTTTGGAGAGGGGTGAATATTTGAAGTACTTGAAATATAGAAATGAAACAGCATGGGGGTGGGGGAGGATATTGCCCAACTGATATTAGAAACCAGTCCATTACAGCTGTGGTCCATCAGGACCAGTCTTGGGAACAGAGAAGGTCAATTACCTGAAAGAGAAAGTCTAAAGCTAGTCTTGTCTTGGCCGGCTCCCTAGTATCTACTTTTACTTTCTTCCTCCAATAAAACCCTAATTTTCCTTTGAAATATTCATCCCTCAACCACCCTCGAACACATGGTTGTGGTAGCATTAACCTAGGCCTCCCCACTCAGCTCTAGAGGTGGGCTCTAGCCAGCTTAGCCAGTCAGCATATTCTGTCCCCCATAGTGGTCACAGTGACAGAGTCGGGGATGAAAAGGGGACACAATGTGCATCAAAGAAAGGGAGTGAATTCCAAACTCCTTGCCAGAGCAACTTCAAAAAAGCTGTTCCTTCCCCACAGGTGGATGGTATAGGAAGAAAAGATAATGTCTAGAGCTGTAACTGCCCTTTTTACCCCCAAGTGAAATCCAAGGATAAAGCCAGCCTGTGGGAGGCAGAACGGAGAGAGGAATAGAAGAGGACTTGGGACATCACTGGATCAATCATGATGGAAGAAATGAGCTGGCTTTATCCTTGGATTTCACTTGACTATGAACTGTCTATTCTTCTTTAAATTTCCCCATATTTAAGGGGTGCCTTGCATCTATTAAATCCTTGACAAATTTGTTACATTAAAAAGGTGAAGTGGGACTTCCCTGGTGGCACAGTGGATAAGAATCCACCTGCCAATGCAGGGGACACAGGTTCGATCCCTGGTCCGGGAAGATCCCACATGCTGTGGAGCAACTAGGCTGTGCACCACAACTACTGAGCCTGTGCTCTAGAGCCTGCGAGCCACAACTACTGAGCTCGCGTGCCAGAACTACTGAAGCCCGCGCGCCTAGAGCCCGTGCTCCGCAACAAGAGAAGACATCACAGCAAGAAGCCCGCACACCGCAACGAAGGGTAGCCCCGCTCGCCGCAACTAAAGAAAGCTGGCATGAAGCAACAAAGACCCAATGCAGCCAAAAATAAATAAATTAATTAAACTGTAAAAAAATAAAATAAAAATTAAAAGGTGAAGTATGCC
The DNA here is from genome assembly GCF_009873245.2 of Balaenoptera musculus. Taxonomy (NCBI): domain Eukaryota; kingdom Metazoa; phylum Chordata; class Mammalia; order Artiodactyla; family Balaenopteridae; genus Balaenoptera; species Balaenoptera musculus. Next base: position 88,427,335 of record NC_045785.1, on the reverse strand, counting down.
TGGGGTAAGTGAGTAATCCGATGTGACTGGAGCAAAGGGCACATGAAAGGAAGTTCTGGGATATAAAACTAGAAAAATAATGGAGACTTTCTAACACCAGCTGAGGCATAGGGAGTGTTACAGCACAAACTTGTGCCTCCTGACTCCTTGCTCTTCCATTTATAGTAAATAAGGCTAATAGTGGTTTTTAAAGCTGTAAGTCTGTGTCAGCATTCAAAAATAGAGCGCTCAGATTTTTAGCAGACAATAAAAGAAAAAAATGCTCTCATACACATTACCCTCATTTGTCTGAAACTCAGACACCACTGAGGCAAAACTGAAAATATTGACTTTGGAGTCAGACCTATGATTGAGCCTAGGCTCTGTCACTAATGTGCTAGTTTCCGAACCTCTCTGAACCTCAGTTTTATCATCTGTAAAAGGGATGACACTGGTTGGTACCTATATACTGGGTTGTGAGGATGAATGACATAGTGTAATGTAAAGTACCTAGCCTTAGCACGGGGCCAGATAGTTGAGTGCTCAATAAACATTAGCTATTATTAGACATTACAGCGAAGTACCAGCTTATTTAACTACCACTCTATAACCTTCTTTTGCAGATGAATCGGGTGAAAATTTTGCAGGTATGACAGTCGAGTCAAAAGCAGGTAAGAATCAAGAAGTATTGGAAAACATTCAAAAACAACCTACATTTCCTATTTTCCCCTAAAGGTTTACGGTCTGTGCAAAGACTGCAAAGCTTAAGTATTGGGAAACGTCCTTCTAAAGACATACAGACTTTTGGATAGAAATTATAACTAAACATATTACATCTCTGATCAAATGACTACTACACTTGTAGTAGCTTCTTAATTAAGAGACTTCTTTAAGCTTCTATTTGCCTCTTAAAGGGAAAAGAGCAGGGTGGGAAATTCTGAAATAAGCCTGAGATCTCTAACACTAGGAAAATGTATTAAGTGTGTGCCCTTAAAAATGATGTTCATGAAATATTGTATTACCTATCAGGAAGGTGACATCAGTTTTCCTAGAGCACTTTGCCACGTTTTAGAACTGTTGTGGAATACAGAAGCAGGACCTGGCTGAGAAAAATAGGAACAAACCGATATCCAGTCTCCTTGAAGAGAGTTCCACCCCTTTACCCCCACTCTATTCTTTCACTTCTTATTCTACTGTCTCTATGGTCTATAATCCTTCAGCTAAACCCTGAGCCCAAGAAGGGTCCCCAGTGCAGGAGAGTGGTTAATCACAGGAACCTTGGTACCAGCAGACCTGCATTCAAATCCCAGCCTAGCTGCCTTCTTACCAGCTGCCTTCTTACCAGCTGCCATCTTACCAGACTTAATCTGGCATTGCTTAATATAAACTTCACTTTTCTCCTCTGTAAAATGGGTATGAATAAATAAAAGGGCTGTTATGCAGATGAAGAGAGACAGCACATTCAAACCAGTCAGTACTGTGCTTAGCACACTGCCGTCAATAAATGATAGCTGCTATTATCACTACTATATTATCGTTCAGTTTAAGATACTTAACCTTTCTGTAACTTTTAAAGGACAAGAGAAAAAAACCCACCAGGCAGTAGCCCCAGGAATTCTGAGAGGTGATTAATGAAATAGTGTCTATGAGACCTATTGAATGATATGGGGGAAAGGTAATACAACAGTCTTGATAACAAGCAAGAAAAAAGGTACTCACCCACCAAAAATCTTCACCTGCCAACCTCCCCTCTACATGATAACAGTTCATACTACAGATACAATAAAGAAGAAAACATCCTTAACATTCAGCCCACTGGAAGCTGTTACTGGCCCTGAGTACAAAGGTGTTTTCACTGTCAGCCAAACAGATAGGAATTCTAGGGAAGTTACTCTCTCTAAAAATTCCTAGGACCTCAAAATGAAACACACATATACCGTTCTCAGAGCAAGTCATTTCAGAAACTTACTGCGACTGAAACCACACTCGGTTCACACTAACCTGAGATCTGTAGGGCCCATACTTCCTCTTCTTCACAAGGATATCCGCTTGGGCTATAAGGACCCCACATATTCTGAGTTACCTTTTCATTCTTCTGCGTGGCACAAGCCTGTTGTACTCAGGTGAGAAGACAGAAGAATTCTGCCCTATCACATGGGCAGACGTGGTGTTCGATTACCTTCTATCAGTTAGATTATGGGGTTAAGGAACTAGATCAAATTACAGTCCAGGGGTGTGCAGGCATTGCAATGCAAGTAAAGGTATGGATGACAGTGGACTGCTGCTTTGCCCTCGGAAAACACCAAACGGACAAAAAATGCAGTCTGAGCCTAAAATTTTACCGAAAACTGCCCAGAAGCTCTTAGTAAAGCAGAAGTGTAAAATAATGAAAAGTAAAGCTAAAGTGTAAGATAATGAAAGCTGACTGCATCAGAGCCTATTAGCTCCATTCTGCTATTTATAGTGCTGTGGCTCACTCTGTATCAACACAATCATTGCTGAATTAGATATGACTAACAGTTTTGGTTGATCCTGTTTAATTGGGTCAGATTAATGAGCCAGCTGCACACCCATGTGGGAGAACCATTCATCATAAACTAGACTGTTGATGTTTAATGTAATATTAGATTCTCTTTTCCCAAAATTGGTTTGAATTATACTGTTAAATTAACCTCTCTTTCCCCTCAGGCCTCCAATAGAAGCCTAGAGCCAATAAAGGACTGAGCTAGCTCAGCCTGTCATTAAAGCAACTTCTCAGGAGCTAAGTCCCAGCTGAAGGGAGGGTCTGGCCTCTGAGTTAGAGGTGCTAACTGTTTGTGGTGGTGAAGAGTGAAGAGCCAGGCATCCTGGATTCAACTCCCCACTCTACCACTTGTTAGCAATGAGATCCTGGCCGAGTTTCTTAACCCCACTAAACCTGTTTCTCCATTTGTAAAACAGAGCTAATAATAATACCTACTCAATAGAGTTTCTGATGATTAAATGGGATAATCCACTTCAAGTGTTTACCATAAATGCCTGGCATATAGTAAGCCCTCAACGAATGTCAGCTACAACTAATAATGATAAATATCAGGCTAAAGAAAGCTTTCCTGATAGTTGCTCTCTCAGAAACACACAGTCGACACATACACTAGTCAAGGATTCTCCATCTCAGTACTGTTGGCATTTTAGACGCGATAATTCTGTTATGGGGGACTGTCCTAAGCACTGCAGGATGTTTAGCAGCATACTTGACATCTAACCACTATGGGGCACTGCCTCAGTTGTGACATCCAGTAATGTCTCTAGACATTGCTGAATGTCTCTGGGGGAGGAAAGGAAAGCAAAATCACCTCAGCTTGAGAACCACTGTAGTAGAACAATTAATAGCTGCTGTTAAGGACATTACCATCTTTGTGTTATCACTCTTGCCTAAATGTCCCATCAACTACGTCTACTAGGTAACTAAATGATAAATAAATCACATACATAGAAGGCTGCCTTAAAATTACTTCCTCCTTTGCTATCAATTCAACTCCGTGAAGATGAACAGCGTGTCATTTTTACCTCAGTGTTCTCAGTACCCAGCACACAAGGGACAATGAATGAATGGATGAATGAATATACCCTTGAGCTTTTTTGTTTTTTTGTTTTTTTTCACACACACACACTGTATTTTATTTTTACAAGAGATAAATAGACTGACACCAAGCATTGTACATGGATGACCACAACAAAAGCAACAATGATTGCAATTACCAAACACGAAACACAGCCATACTATGTCATAATTTTGACATTCAGTCCAGTAATCCTCCACTGTAACAGCTCCTTTACTTTGCAGTGAAAATTGATTTGTATATTCTTTGCCTCTGAGTCCCTGTGGGATTTTGTTTTTTTTAATTCAAACAGAAAGTCACAAAAATTATAATCATCCTCATCAGTTCACTCAGTCCCATGTAATTAATTTTTTTTTTCATCTCGATCTTTTGTTAGCACTTTTATGAGGTCATCAGTTTTTCATTAGAGTTCTGAAAATGCTTATTCATTCAGAGCAGCACTTAGGTTTCCTCACTCTTGACTCTAGTCAACACACAAAGGAGATAAACACTGATCATGCCCCGACACACTCCCATACCGTGAGGAAGCACGGTAAGCTGGGCCGAGCCAGGTCAGGCTTGCAGGAGCAGGGGAGGGCAGGGACAGCCTTACCACAGAGCTTCAGGGCACAGAACCAAAGGCTGAACACCAGCCCATCTCCAGCAAACAGCACCGAGGGCCTAGCTGGAGAAGTGGGTCCAAATAGGTCAATGAGCAAAAGACCTGCAGAAGATCCTAGGATGAGAGAGGCTGAGCCAGCAGAGCCACAGAGCAGAGCAAGGAACAGCTCAGAAGGAGAAGTGGTCTGAAAAATCCCACAGACAGGCAGAAATGTTTCTGGCTGGATGTAAACATGTTTCAGACAACTTGTGATATGGTCACTTAAGGACCCAAGATGAAATGAGACCCAGATTCTGTCATCCATGGTTCCAATTCACCCTGCCAGCTTCATGTCAACTACAGTTTTGTTTCGTTTTTTAATCTATTCTTTTTCAAATTCTTTTCCCAATTAGGTTGTTACAGAATATTGAGCAGAGTTTCCTGTGCTGTACAGTTGGTCCTTGCTGGTTATCCATTTTAAATAGAGCAGTGTGTACATGTCAATCCCAAACTCCTTATCCTTTCCCTCCCACCCTTCCCCTCCCCGGCAACTGTAAGTTTGTTCTCTAAGTCTGTGAGTCTGTTTCTCAGAACAGTTTTAATCAATATATTCTCTCTTCATCCAGGTCAACGATAAACATGCTGGACAAAATTTTTCCTTAGAAACGACGATTATTTCCCCAGTGGCCCGTTAAATAAAGGTATTTAATTCTGTAGAGAACAACTATGCTATAAAATAATGACATGTATCACAAAGTTCAGCAAACAAAATTTTCAAGTGAACATCACTTCAACTATTTTCATATGAACCCCCAAAATGATCCAACTATACCAGGTGATTGCATGATATTTCTGAAGCACACAAATGAGGATTCTTAAATCCCTGGTTATTTGATACTGAGATATAAACTGGTAAACAAATACACAGCTCTCTGAAGTCATGTCAGCTATACCTACTTTCCCTTCATTGTCCAGTGCTCAGCTAAAATTTATTTTCTCTTTGGTTTTGTGTCCTTTATTTTGCAAAGGTATGTGGATTTGAATGTGATAATAAAAGTTTATAGCCCAGGTGAGAAATTTCTTCTAGGGTCATGTGAATATACTTCCCTTAAGGAAATAGTGGGCTTTGGGGGGGATGGCAGTGAGAGGGGGAGGGAATAACTAGTAACATATCACGTCTCCTTTTTCACTTTCGCCAGGAATCCTAGACCATACTTGAAACTCAATTCTAGTGGTTCATTTGTGTTCTACTTATATACCAGGGCACGACTTTCTACTCTAGTTTTTATTTCTCTGAGCCTGAGTTTTAATTTATTTGTAGCTCACCACTTTATGGTATGTGCTTATTACAAGTCTCTGAAAATATTTTGTGAAATGAGGTAAAGTATGAATAAAAATTAAACAATGATCAAAACTTTTATATTATGTAAATGGCATTATAAAATGAGAGGCAAGATTAGCCTTAGTAATTAGTCAAATAGTATAAAGGAAAAGGCATAAATATTAGAAAGTGTACAACAACATTCTTTTTTTTAGTTTTGAGGGTTTTTTTTATTTTTAGGATTTCTGATAAAAATGCAGAACCCTCTTGAGGGGTTAATACCTTAAGACTTTATCAGTAAGTTAGCAGCTTACTGAGGACTAGCTAACACGTGTGCAGGATTATATGCAGGAGAGGATCATGACCAGGAAAAAGATACAGAAAGGGTAGGTAAGATAGTGTCAAGGATCCACCCCAGCTCATCGTTTTTACATGGTGCTGCTAGCCACAAGGATCCACCTGGGGATATTTTATAGTTTCTTTGTGCTGTTACGCTAAACGTGTCAATCATGGTGACAGCCCCGCCCATTGCCCTACTGAAGGGGCAACCCTGGGACCCGCATTTTACCTCAGCAAGAGTCAGCGCTTGGCCAGAGCACAGTCAACCCTGACTCCCATCCTAGCCTATGATAAACACAAAAGATTTGCTATTTAGCCTAATTTAGCAGCAGATCACAAAACACAGGTGAAGTCATTTCCATAATCATATTGCTACTACCAAAATTTTCCCATCATTAAATTAGAACAGCTATATCTGAGCTAAATGAAAGTCTCTACTCTTTAATTTTGCTTTCCATTTTTTTGTGTAATTAATACACAAACAAGGTTCAGATTTCAAGAGACACCCTGCCTCCTGGGCCTGGAACTATTCTGTTCCCCGATGAAAGCAACAATGTTGCCAGTTTATAGTTCGTCTTTCAGAAATTTTCTATTAATTCATAAAAATGTATAGTCTCAGGGACTTCCCTAGCGGTCAAGTGTAAGACTCCCTGCTTCCACTGCAGGGGGCGCAGGTTCAATCCCTGGTTGGGGAACTAAGATCCCACATGCCGTGCGGAGCCGCCAATCAATCAATCAATCAATCAATCAAGTCTCACAAGCTAGGAAACTGAAAAAAAACCTCAATTTTTTCCTTTAACCTACAGCATCCAGTTAATTGACAAGTCCTAAATTATATTTCAAAAGACTTGTGAGCTTTGTTGTGCTTTCCCATTTCATCACTACTGCAGGAGGGGCTTTAATTTTCTCCCTGGCTCTGTTAATCTCCCTTCTTCCACGTGGCTACCAGAGTAATCTTTTCTGTTGTTATTAAATACGTTTTGAAATGTGTATATTACACATATGTACAATATAAATATACATACAAAATGGCATATATGTGTGTGCTTTTTAGAACAATATAACATCCCACATGTCTACCACCAGCTTGAGTCATAGACTATCACCAGCACTTTGGAAACTTGCTTTGTGCCTTTTGTTGCCTGTTTGTCTCTCCCTCCCTCTACCCCAGAGTAATTACTTTTCTACATATTGAGTTTTCCCATTATCTTGGGATTTATTGCACCCCAACAAAATAAATGTATAGTTTTGCATGTTTTTGAAGTTTTCATAAGGGGAATTACACTGGATGCATGTCTCTGTGACATGTCAGATATCATTGTTTTCATCTCTCAAAGTTCTATTGTATCTTTTAAAATATCTTCTATGTCTCTAATTAGCATATTTAATCTTTCCTCTAGCTTTTTGAACATATGGAATATAGTCATAATATTTTAATGTTGTCCTGAATACTCTGTCCTGCAAACTCTAGCCATCCAGGTTACCTCAAGATCTCAGTCAGTATCTTCAAATCAGAGTTCACCAGGCTGCACCTGGGTTTTCCCTCCCTGTGCCATAGCCTGAAAACTTTCTCTTGGCAGTCAGCTGGGGCAATTACAGGGCTCTGTTTGTTTTCTATCTCTCAAAGAATACTATCCTTCATTGCCTGATGTTTAATATCTTCAAAATTATTGTTCCATATATATTTTTTTCACTTTTTAAGTTGTCTCAGGCAGAAGGGTAAATTTACTCCATCTTGGCAGAAGCCCAATAAATTGGGTTTTTTATTCTGTTATGTAAATATCCTCAAATTAAAAAGTTATAAGCCCCTTATACATATAACTCTTACACAACTAAAAAGTCTTAAAATTTTACAAATTAATTATAGTCAAATCCAAAAGTGAATTAATAACATTAATTTAAGGTGATTAAAGATGTGATTTGGTTTAAACAAGGCATAGTATTAATTGCTCCAGCATAGGTTTGCTTTAGTTTGGCTGTGGTGACTCACTTCTCCCACTAGTTCTCTGTATTTCAATCACTGAAAAATATTCATCTCATTCAGCCTTCACTTTGTTCAAACATGTCACTTACATGTTAAGTCTACTCCTGTTCTCTTTGGTGTCTATATGTGCAACTGTGAATACTGAACTTTCATAGCAGTAGTTGGCTGCTATGATGATCCTGAATATGCTTATATTAATTTTTAAATAATCACTGAATTGAAAAAACAAAAATTTTTAAATTCTTATATAAAACATCCCGTTTGATATACATTGTTTCAATGCAAGACAATAAAACTTCTATCAAGTTGGTAGCCACACTGAAAAAGCTAAAGATGTATTTCAGCCAAGAGAATTCCTACAAGATAATCTCTACTTTATCTAAGATGATTGACAATGAGGAGAAACAGGGACTGAAGTTATGATGAGCTAAAAAATACCTGCAAGAGAAAGGTGGGGAAACTCTATGAGAATAACCAAAATACGTGCCAGAAAAAAGCACAGGGTATAAAAGTGAATGTGACAGCAGATCATCTACAAAGGAGGAAAATAAGAAGAGAGAGAAACTCAAGAGGAAGAATCCAAAGAATATCACTGTCTGATAGAAAAAAACAAACCAAAAAAATGAGACAGGGAAAAACAGATTATCTAGAATCTTTATGGATAACACAGGATTGACAGAAAAAGCAGCATCTCTGGGGCAGAAGAGAAGCTACATCAGCCAAATTGACAAAGAAAAATCATTGCCATTTTTACCAAAAGCCAGAGTATAGATCTGGATTACACCCCGAATGGAATAAAGTTCTTTCATCAGAGGCGAGGTGAGTTTTTCAACCCTGCATTGGACCAGCCTGTCTGGGAAAGTGAGTCACCTGCATCCGTCATCCAACAAGAATTCAGCAAGACAGCAAAAAGAGAACCCTACATAGTGCTTCCTTTCTCAGCTCAGTTTCAAGGTCTTGTTTGCGGTGCTCTATATCTGCTTCTGGTTTCCTGAGTGCTCCCCTGGTTTGACCTATAACTTCTACATGACCCCTGACTCTCATGAAATTTTTCCCGCAGGGTGACTTGAGAGTAGCCCTTCTGTTTTCTATTGTGCTTCCCTCTTGGCCTTTTCACTGGCTTTCTTGAACCTGGTTTTACTTACTCTGTTTCTCCTTGATTCAGTGATCCTACATTCTCCCTCTCAGGGTGAGGGAAAGTCCTCCAGGGAACAGAAAGACCCAGAGTATGGAAAAGGGAGAAAGAGCCATCAGAGTAACTATACTCCCAGTGGTGAGGTCCCCATAGAGACCTAAGAGCTAGGTGGAATGCCAAGAAGAATATCTGCTTAGTACTTTAAACCTGCAAGACTGTTTGGCAAGTATGCCTACCTAGGAGATTTAGTAACTGTGTAAACCAACTGAATGATACGAAGTGCACTTGAGAAAAAACTCTCAGCTAGGCAGTGCTCATGTCTCAGAACCCCCACTGTGCAGCAGAGGTCAGCTGTCTACACAAACCTAGACAATGTGTGTTGGAGTAGACAGGTGGGTGCTGGGAAAATGAGAGAAAGTGGGGAAAAGGCAGGATTCCAGGATCCTGGTCTTTGATAGGAAAACCTTTCCCCTTTGTATTCTCTGGTGGTGACAGAGAGGGGGGAAATCTGAGACACGTCAGGGGTGAGATGAGGTGCCATGCCCTATTTTAGCTCAAAGTCTCCTTAGGAATTTAGCATCATCTACTCTCCATATACTCCACTTTGGAGCTGGTAACATCAGGATCAGTGTGATGGAACTCCAGGTTCTCATCAGTGGACACTCTTTTTCATGATAGAGAGTCCACTGAGGACATTCACAGGATTTGTCTGATAACGCAGCACTTAAGGGGCAGGTCCAAAGACTGCCTGTAATTCAGGAGACCCTATAGCTTCACCATGTAGTCTCATTTCACCTGAAGTAATCACTGCCTTATCCTTCATTATTCTATTTAGGAGTATACTGATTATTAAAAGAAAGAAAAATTCTGCCCAAGGAAGCAGAATTATTTTAACGGCTTTCATCTCTACATTGTGATTTTTTGTTTTCTGCAAGTATCTGAATGTTTTCACTTAGTTTATAATAAAAATAGGACCCTAGTAAAACATACAAAGAATTTTAGAGCTGGAAAGAATATCAGATTCTAGTCCTCTTTATTTTAGAAAAGAACTGAGGTCTACAATGATTAAGTCTTTCAACAGAACTCATACTCTGTAAGAGCTCAAAAATATTATTCCCATGAAACATCCAAGGTTCCAAGGGCTTAGTTCATTCACCCAAAATCAACAACGAATAAATGATGAAGCTTGTATTCAAATTCAGATGTCTCCACTGGCTTTGGAGGCAGCTGTGATACGGTCGTGAAAGAGCAATCGGATACCAGCACCCATTATGCTGTGTAGCCTTTCTCATGCAGATAGAGAACTGCTCTGCATACCTAGATTGGTAATGTGAGTGCAATGACGTGCTACATTTTGAATCAATGCTAAGCAAAGGAAAAAGGATTTGGGGTTGTCTTTCTACTTGTATTTCTGGAATCTGATCCTACTGTAAACAGAATAACAACTTACACCTGTTTTTTTCCCCAGAGTCTTATTTGAATTCTTCCTAGCTTTTCCCCAGTCCTGGAGCCTCCTGGAGTAGTGTTCCTTTAAAGATGTTATGTGGACCACCTCAACAAGGGTGGGCTCCTTTTTAAAATATACAGATTCCTGCATCCCACCCAGAGTCACCCAGTCAGTATTTCCAGGACAGAGAGGGGGACTGGGAGTTTTCATATTTATAAGTCTCCCTGGTGGCTTATGTACACTGAAGTTCTGAGATTATACAGAAATGTCACTGACTGAGACTGCAACAGTCTTTGCCTGAAAATAACAGAACTGAAATCGTGATTAAAATAGAGTAGCCTTGGAATATTACTCAGCCATAAAAAGGAACGAAACTGGGTCATTTGTAGAGACGTGGATGGACCTAGAGAGTGTCACACAGAGTGAAGTAAGTCAGAAAAACAAACATCGTATATTAACGCATATATGTGGAATCTAGAAAAACGGTACAGATGATCTTAGTTGCAAAGCAGAAATAGAGACACAGACATAGAGAACAAATGTATGGATACCAAGCGGGGGCGGGGGGGAGGAATTGGGAGATTGGGATTGACACATATACACTATTGATACTATGTATAAAAGATAACTAATGAGAACATACTGTATAGCAAGGGGAACTCTACTTAATGCAATGGGGTGACCTAAATGGGAAGGAAATCCAAAAAAGGGGATATATTTGTATGTAGAGCTGATTCGTTTTGCTGTAAAGTAGGAACTAACACAACATTGTAAAGCAACTATACTCCAATAAAAATTAATTTAAAAACAAAATAGAGTAGCCTCCAGGAAATCCTGAGTCAGGAAACTGAACTTTTTTAGGAGTGCAGTTTAAAAACTATCTTCAATTGCCTTCATAATTTATTTTAATATATTACTCCAGATACATGCTAATTTGGAAAAAAGGGAAAAATGGAAAGAAACAGCAATTCCCACTAGACAGTTACTTTTAACATTTTGATATATTACCTTCCTACCTTCTCTTTTTCTTTTTTTCCAAGAAAGCTGCCTTTTTGTAACCTAAGGATGACTTAAAAATGAACTCCTTAGTCAAAAGCAATATTGTGTCAAATCTCCGTCAGTACAAGGATAGTCATATTGGCAGATCCATTGTGATCGACCTGCCACGAGGTATCCTTCTGGTCTTTCTTGGGGAAAGGGCTGTGTAAAGGGCACAGCATCAGTCTCTGCTGTTGGCAGGTTAGGCACTCAGCAATGAGGATAGCCACACCAGCCCTGGGGGAGCGGGGTGGGTACATGGTGTTGGGGCCACGCATAACCTTTACCCCCACCACTGTGGCTGGTGAGCAAGCACAGAGGTAAGTGCAGAAGGAGGCTGCCTGACATTCACACAGCAGGTCGTTTTGTCCACCTGTTTACTGAAAGTCTCCTCTACATGGATGCCCTTTGCTGAGTATTACGGGACCCAGATTTTTTTCACACTCTATATTCATTCTGAAAGTTTCACCCACAGACCTCTTTCCCCATCTTCTCTGTCACCAACCTGCCAAAACTTCTTTTTTCTGAGTCCCCAACTTTTAGACAAACTGCCAGTCAGTATCCATGAATCAGTATATTTGCACTTTTGACCAGCTCTCAATGCAGACAAAGTGGACGAACGTATCGCTCGAAGTTCTACTCGCTGAGAGGATTTTCCACCACAGCCGTCTTGCAGGGACACCCCTGAAGGGAGCCGTAATGCTGCAGCCACCTGCTTCCAGTTGATGCCAACACACTGTGACAACCAGCTGTAAACTAGGCCTTAGCTTTTTTCTTCCTCGGTCAGATGCTTATGTCTTCAGGAGCTGCTTGCACTTAATCTTATTTATACCATTTCCACTTGAGGTTGGATTGCTGATGCCTTCAACCAACCTTCTGTCTTGGTGGGTGAGAAAACATCCAGTTCATCATAGGAAGCTCAGGTCATATGGTCTCTTAGATGTCCCAGATCAGAAGTTCAGTTGGTACCAGGATCCAGTAGCAAACCAAGAGCTGTTTCTGAAAAGGATAGGTATCTATGCCAAAACCCTAGTGGCCTGTGCTTTTGCTAGCATGACTGTTGTAGCCAGCCTTTAAAACGGTTCCCAGTGATCCCCACCTCCTGTTACTCATGGCCTTAATCCCATTCCCTTGGGTATGAGCTGGACTAGCGCCTTGCTACTTAATAGAATATGCAAAATGATGGGATGTAACTTGAGATTAGGTTATAAAAAGACTGTGGCTTCCTTTTCAGGTCAATATCTGTCTCTGCCTGTCTCTCTCTCTCTCCACTCACACTAGGGAAAGCGAGCAAGCTGCCTTGCTGTGAGAAGCCCTATGGAAAGGCCCACAGTTTATCAGCCTGGAAGGAACTGAATGAAGCCTGCCAACAACTATGAGTGAGGTTGGAAGTCCTTCAACCCTACTCAAGCCTTAAGGTGACTGTGACTCCGCCCAGTGGCTTGGCTAGATTGCAACCTCAGGAGATGCCATGAGCCAGAACCACCGAGCTAAGCTGGTCCTGTACACCTGACCAACAGAAATTGTGAAATAATAAATGTTTGCTGTTTTAAGCTGCTAAATTTTGAAGCAATCTGTTATGCAATAATGGATAAATACAATGACTATCTGTGGACTTAGGGTTGTTCTACACAATATTGCTTCTGACCAAGGAACTCATGTCTCAGCTAAAAAAGTGTGCCAGTAAGCTCATGCCCACTGAGTTTATTGTTCTTGCCAGGTAGGAAGGAAACCCTCAGAAGCAGGAGAGCTGATAAAGGAGCCTAGTGAATCAGTCACAGCGCCAGCTGAGAAACAACATACTGAAAGGTTAGGGCCCTATCCTGTAGGATGTAGGCTATTCTTGGGATCAGAAACTAATATAGGGTATTCTTTTCTCCCATAGCCTGAATACATGAATCAAGGGGTAGAAGTGGGAGAGGCTCCTTCAATATAATAATTACAACCCCGCCCCCCCCGCAAATTTTGTTTTCCATCCTTGCAAGTTTGATTGCTCTTGGTTTAGAGGTTTTAATTCCCAAAGGCAGACTGCTCCCACCAGGGATCATGACAATACCTCCAATGAACTGGAAGATAAGACTTCCACTGGCTACGTTGAGCTTCTCATGCTATTGAAATAACAAAGAAGAGATCATTGCTTTTCCTGGGGCAATTGCTCCCAGTTACTAAGGGTAAACTGAGTAGCTGCTATAACAGTCCAGGGGGACTATGTCCAGAGACCAAGGCATTCTCTGAGTTCTCTCAAATCTGGTGGTACAAGTTAAGGCAAAACTACAGCAACACATTAAAGACAGACCACTAAGAACAGATTTAGGGTATTTAGATGTTTTCAAATTATACAATGATATAAAAATATAGAAAAATACATGTGGGTTTACTTCCTGAAATAATGCTATATTAGAATACTTTTTTTAGATATTAGAAATAAAGCCTTGTTTTATTTGCCCATGTTAAAAAAAAACACACACAGACCACTAAGATTTAGACCCTTTGGGAGTGAAGTTTTGGATTGCCTCCATCAGGAAAAGAACGCTGACTGGCTGTGGTGCCAGCTGAGGGTAAAGAAAACAGAGAATTTATAGCAGATATGAGTGCACAGAACTGCAGCAGTTATGCAAATTTTCTTCCTTCCTCCTTATGTATATATTAATATATATTTACTTATTTTTTCCTTCCCCTTCATTGTCCCTCTTTATTTTCTATCAGGACTATTACTGGTGATTAACTTTACAATTTGGTCTGTATGCTACAGATTATTTATTTAGTTGGGATTGATTAAAACAGATAATAACATCCCCCAGAGATGGCTATGGTGACTGTTGGGACTTTAGGTTTCTTTTGAAGAAGAGGACGGAAGTATCTTTGTTTGTAAAAAGGACAGTTGCATCATGTGAAGCAAAAGCAAAGAATGTTATTGTTGTAAGATAGAAACACGTAAGTGGATATTGAACTACCAAAAAAAAATAGATTCTGCTATAGCTATTCACTGTCTCTCAGCTCCAAGCACACCTTTCAAGACTGTTCATGATGTTTGGGTGTATAAACTAAAACTTCCAGACTCTCTTGCCAATTGGTTTCTGGTTAGATTCTGCAAAAGGGAAGCCCAAGGTGGAACTTGGAAAGAGAAGAAAGGACCCTTCCTGCTTTCAGCTCCTGTCAGGGACGCTCCAGCAGCAGCAACAACAGCAGTCGCCAGCTATGGCTCCAACCAAGCTTTCTTCAGCTGGCCCTGCCACATACCCTGCTATGCTCCCTTGGCAGTAAGGATATTAGTTCCGCTGTGTTCCCTCACCTGTTGGGCCGTACCACCTGAACCGCCTAAGCACCTGCCAGGTCGCATCCCCCTCCTTTAAAAGTCTGAGTACCAACCACAATGCTCCTGAGGTCTGATAACCAGCTAAAGAGTACCCCTTCTTGGGAGATATGATCAGTCCCAGAGAGCCCCTCCTTCAAAGTTGTAGGTTCTGATAAAATCACTTGTATTAGTCAGGGGGTCTCCAAAGAAACAGAACCAATAGGAGAAAGATATACAGAAAAACATATAGACAGACAGAGAGAGACTTACAGGGTATTGGCTCATGTGATTATGGAGGCTGAGAAGTCCCACATCTGCAAACTGGGGACCCAGGAAGGCCAGAAGTGTTGTTCAAAGGCCTGAGAGCCAGAGAGCCAATGGTGTAGGTTCTAGTCTGAGTCTGAAGGCCTGGGAATCGGGAGCACAAAGGGCAGGGAAAAACTGATGCCCCAGCTCCAGCAATCAGGCAAAGGGCAAATTCAACCTTCCTCTACCTCTTTGTTCTATTCAGGCCCTCAAAGGATTATAGGAAGTACACCTACATTTGGGAGGGCAATCTGCTTTACTCAGTTCACCAATTCAACTGCTAATCTCCTCCGGAAACATCCTCACGGACACACAAAAAAATACTGTTTAAACAGATCTGGGATTCAAAATTTTTCATCATAAGTTTCCACAGTTCTAGGAAAGAAGGCAATCAATGTTATAAATATTGTCATTTTAAAATAAAACTATTCCATCACTCTCAAATTTATCCACTAGACTCTAAAAACCATAGCTGTTTAATATCTACCATCTCCATTAAAAAAAAAATATTCCCTTCCCCCACAATTTTATATTTTTATGCTTAAAAGTTCACCTTGTTATATTTCTCTGCAATAAAAATATGTATTTTAATTTACATTGTTTTAAAATTTTCAGTGAACACAAGACTCTTAAAATTTTTTTAAATTTCTTCTGGCTTGATAAATTACTATCAGCATTATTATACAATGGAGCATAACAAACATATATATGTTTTGATATACCACTAAATATAAAAGTAAAATTTATGGAAATACGTCTCTTGGGACTTCCCTGGCGGTGCAGTGGTTAAGATGCCGCACTTCCATTGCAGGGGGCATGGGTTCGATCCCTGGTAGGGGAACTAAGATCCTGCATGCCCCGCACTGTGGCCAAAAAATAGGGGGAAAAAAAAAAAGAAAAAAATGAAATATATCTCTTAATGAGATTGATGTTCTTTTTTAAAAAATTAGATCATGTATCTATGGACAGATAATGTTAATTACTGGGATAAGATAGAGCTCAATGGAAATCAATAACAAAAAGGTTAGCAAGTGTGAGGCTTAAAAATATATAATTGTTGTGTGTATTATTTACAAAATATTAATAATATAGATTATAGAAGCTACAACACACTCCACATGGTAGGGGTGAACAGATAGCAGAGAAGTAACTCATAATTCTTACTAAGCAGTAATCTACCAAAGTTTAAAAAAAAATAGATTTCGGGCCTCCCTGGTGGCACAGTGGTTAAGAATCCACCTGCCAATGCAGGGGACACAGGTTCGAGCCCTGGTCCGGGAAGATCCCACATGCCGCGGAGCAGCTAAGCCCGTGCACCACAACTACTGAGCCTGCACTCTAGAGACCGTGAGCCACAACTGCTGAAGCCCACGTGCCACAACTACTGAAGCCTGCAAGCCTAGAAGCCCATGCTCCGCAACAAGAGAAGCTACCGCAATGAGAAGCCCGCACACCACAACGAAGAGTAGCCCCTGCTCGCTGCAACCAGAGAAAAGCCCGTGCACAGCAACAAAGACCCAACGCAGTCAAAAATAAAATAAAATAAAATAAATTTTTTAAAAAAAGATTTAAATTTTCTAGTAGCCTTTCGGCAAAGCTACTGAAAATGTTTCTCCTAATAATCAGAAAAATAAGCTTTATTTAAAGGTGTCATGTTGATCCGTGGAAAGTAAACATTGGAGCTTTCATCTCCCTACTTAAAATCATGCAAATATATATAATAAGGTCCAGGTTTATCTCTTAGTTTGAGAAGACTTTTCAGAGACTAATATTTCAGATTGTCCCTTTATTTGGTGCCTTTGAGATTTTCTTATATTCCAGGGGAATACACCATAGGAAAATTAGGCTGGGTAAAAAATAAACTTTCCTTTTGTAAAGAGGAAAAATGGAGATTGTGAAAGAGAAGGTAAAAAGGAGAAACTGCAAAGTTCTACTTTGACTGCAGGCAACTCTATTTTAGAAAGAAGTACATATTTAAGTAGAGAAATTTGGAAACATATTCTCTAAAAACTACTGACATCTGAAAACTTGAAATTCATGGGAAGGCTTTGTGAAACTCAAGTGGTATGAATACCCCTACTTGAAAGTCACTAAAGAATATTTTTAAAGAATATCAAAATATTAAATGTACCCATTGTGCACATAGGGTCCAATCAACAGAATTACTTGGATTAGGTCGTTATTAAAAAATGAAGACGCATACTGAAATATCAATACAATTTCAGATATAGAAGTAGGAACAGAAGTACAATTTTGTTTGAGGAAAATAAACATCTTTTTCTAGAACTTCACAAAAATTTCTTTGCAGTAGTCCCTTTATTTTACCCAAACTGAGACTAACAGTAGTGACACACCCAAGCCAAGATTAATCATAAACCCATCATGTACACTGTTGCCCTTAAATCTCTTGCTCCGAAATTCCCAATCTCTGCATTCCAACCTACCTTGTTAACACTGCCACACACCTCATCAGAAGCAGCAGATATCATCACTGGTCTTAAAACCCCCAAACTTATCACAGCCCCTCCAACAGCTATACTAAAAGTGTAGTTTGACTCTAAAATAGAAAGACATTTCATGCCTTATGTGTTATAGAAATTAACTTATAAATTTACTCCCTGAAAATACAAATAGCAAGCAATACTATCATCATCATATTTAAAACAAATTGAACTCAACTGTCCAAGGCCACAGAAATCACTGACAAGAATTACGATTATGTACATGGAGTAGTTTTTTTCATTACACCTTTTTATACAGACTAATTCTGCACTTTCTGAATGTTTTATAATATCATCCTCTGGATCTGTATCTTGTACTATGTTTTTTTTTGTTTGTTTTTGTTTTTTTTTAATTTTTTAATTTAATTTTATTTTTTTATATATCAGGTTCTTATTAGTTAACTATTTTATACATATTAGTGTATATATGTCAATCCCAATCTTGTACTACGTTTTAATCATTACCAGATTAAGTCCAAGACAGAACTAAGTCTGAATGAATTCCTCACTATATTACAGTACGGCATATTTAGCTGTTACATAAAACTAGTTTCATTTGAGTCACAACCTCAACTGCCTACAGGGACCAGGAAATAATCTAAATGTGGAACAGGCTAGGTGTAAGACAATAGAGAGTAATGAAAAGCATTCTGTTCTAAAGGCAATTATTTTTTTAATACTATAAGCCAAACAAAAACATACCTGGGGCTGATTTGGCCAAATTTACTAGGGTTGAAATTTTGCAATTCTCATTGTTTAGCTTTCACAACATATTCAACAGATTCAAAATCAATATCTACCAAATACCCACTAGAAAGAAGATACATATAATGAGACAATGCTTATTAAATGTTATTGTTGACACAGCAAGTACATGTGTACAAAGTTGTCTCATTAAATTTTACATGAGATTCTAGTAGTGATTAGAATTATACACAAATTACAGATCAAATCTACATCCATAACTTAATATACTATATCAAAAAAAAAAAACACACTTCAGGTGAAAAGAATATTTTATTTCAATACTTTAATACTGAAATCAGCTATCATACATATTCACCAACTCTTAAATTTCACTGTCCCTATCTATCTCAGAATACAGTCAAAGTGAGATTAATAGGACGAAGCATTCTCAGCAAATATAGAACTTTCTGTACTTCATCTCCAAATTTAAGTCAGGTCCTTTAATAAGTTACTGCTTATTCATTGTTCTATAATATTTATGAAATGATTAGTGCAATACATCATTGAGGTATCATTTAAAAGGCAAATACCCTATAGATTTGGATTTGTCATCCCAATTCCTTGGCACTCAATAATGTAAGCGTCTTTAGAAGCATCTTCTTCATCCTCTGATTTCTTCACAGTAAATTTAGCCTGAAACCAGAAGAGCATTTAGTATATAAATAATATGAAAAGCGATAGAGGGACGAGCCCACAACTCCCGCTTAAATAGGCAGTAGTTAATACCAAACTCATTTTATTGAAGAAGCTAGAGATACAAATATCAAATGACTCATGAGAAATTCAATGGCCTAGATATAAAATATTCTGTTCCAGAAGCATGGTCCGTGTTCAGGGGTATACATACGTGTGGAGTTCTGTCAGAATATACAGCCTGGGCCCTACTCCATACCCACTGAATCAGAACCCCCCAGGAGTACAGCTTAAGCAAATATAAATTTTAAAACCTCAACTGTTAATAATAATGCATCTCCCCTACCTACTTCCTAAAATTTTTCTAAAACATGGCACTGAAGCATTTATACTTCTTTTATCTTGTCAAGTATCGAAATACCCTTTAATTCCCTCAAATTTTCTTGCTAATTTAATTCCCTAAATATACTATTTAAAATACCTAGTTCAGAGCAGAAAGGTAGAGGGAGGTAACAATTAACATCTTCATTGATCTTTATTGGGCTTAACATTGTATTTTTCACTTAACTAATTCAAGTTTGGCTTTGAAACATTTGACCTCTATCATTATGTTGTGGAAACATGATTTTTTAAAAAGCAAATGTATTCATTCTAAGAAAACTGAATTAAAATCAAAACAACTGAGTAGGCTGACTGAATTTGTGACAAAGGGATTTCAAGTATGCCTAAAACCTTTTGATTCTCTGAAATACAATTTGAAAACCACTACTCCAAGGTCCTGTTGAACTGTAATATTTACAAATTATTCCAGTTTCAGTATTATGTGGCAGTGCGCTGACACACTGGACACTGAAAATTAATGTTGAATGAATAAACACTGACTCTGAATTCTGAGCTAGATAGACAATTTATTAGTATATATATTTTTCTCAAATTATAAGTACTATATAAATATGAAACACAGGTAACAATTATGGAAATCATTTCTAGCCTATATATATAAACTTACTGAAAACTACGAAAATTTAGAGTTGGAAGGAGCCATAGGGACTACAGCACACTCTCTGACCTTACTGATGAATTATCTGCACTGAGACACAGACTGATGAAGCACCTTTGCCCCAAATCACTGAGTTAAAACACAACAAAGCTGAACAAGAAACCAGAGCTAGAAATTCCAGTTCACGGCACTTTCCACTGTGTATTCACTTCAAATAACATGTGAGTGTCTACTATGTGCAAAGTACTGTAAGAATGAATACAGGGCTTCTGTGGTGGCACAGTGGTTAAGAATCTGCCTGCCAATGCAGGGGACACAGGTTCGATCCCTGGTCCGGGAAGATCCCACATGCCGTGGACCAACTAAGCCCATGTGCCACAACTACTGAGCCTGTGCTCTAGAGCTCACGAGCCACAACTACTGAGCCTGCATGCTACAACCACTGAAGCCCACGCGCCTAGAGCCCATGCTCCACAACAAGAGAAGCCACCGCAATGAGAAGCCTGCGTACTGCAATGAAGAGTAGCCCCTGCTCACCGCAACTAGAAAAAGCCCGCATGCAGCAACGAAGACCCAATGCAGCAAAAAATAATTAAATAGGGCTTCCCTGGTGGCGCAGTGGTTGAGGGTCTGCCTGCTAATGCAGGGGACGCGGGTTCGAGCCCTGGTCTGGGAGGATCCCACATGCCGCGGAGCGGCTGGGCCCGTGAGCCACAACTGCTGAGCCTGCGCGTCTGGAGCCTGTGCCCCGCGACGGGAGGGGCCGCGATGGTGAGAGGCCCGCGCACCGCGATGAAGAGCGGTCCCCGCACCGCGATGAAGAGTGGCCCCCACTTGCCTCAACTAGAGAAGGCCCTCGCATGAACCGAAGACCCAACACAGCCAAAAAATAAAATAAAATAAATAAATAAAGTAGCTATAAAAGGTAAACATTAAAAAAAAAAAAAAAAAATAATTAAATAAATTTATTAAAAAAAAAGAGAAAAGAATGAATACAGCCTTGCCTCTGCTATCAAGAAGATCACAGTCTACATGGGGAGACAAATAGTAGTTACAAAATACAGCATAAGTAGAATAATAAAAAATACAATTAACTATCTTTTGACGTCAAATACAATTTGCCTTTGCCTCCTATCAAGCCTTTTCCCACAATTTAACCAAAATCTACCTATCCTTTCTAGTAACAAAAAAAAAAGTACATATTATTAAGAATCATACAAATAACACGTTAGGAGTACGGCAACCGTGGCTTTGCACTTGGTACACCTCTGTAATGCTTAATTTCTTAATACTACTGTACATTATTTTTATAACTTTTTAAAATGCTTAAGGTCAGCACCTTCCTTCATAAAATTCTGAGTTATAAATTTTATATTATTTTATAAAATTACATTATAAAGACTACGGCAAAATGGAAATATGCCACACATTACTGAAAAAAGCAAGAAATGAAGCTGTATGCATTAACTGCAAAAAAATGCAAAGAGAAACAATTTTAGGAGAGGAGGAGAATACCTAAACGTCAAGAGTGGTTTTACTGGCAAGGGGGAATTAGGGACAGCTTTTTTCCTCTATTTTCTAAATTTTCTATAAAGAAATTAGTTTCAGATGAAATACACATGTCACATTTTTTAAGTTAAGAATCCTGTAGAAAAGGTATAAATATGAGTTTATTCAATGTTAAATCCTTTTTCACTAAAAATTATAAATCTAGGGAATTCCCTGGTGGTCCAGTGGTTAAGACTCAGCGCTTTCACTGCCAGGGCCCGGGGTTCGATCCCTAGTCGGGGAACTAATATCCCACAAGCCGTGCAGTGCAGCCAAATTAAAAAAAAAAAATTATAAATCTACTTTTCTGAAGCTGAAAGGACTGGTAAATGTTAGAAGTCCAGCAAATACTCTAGTCTACCCCAATAAAATCACAAGAAAATAAAATAAAACATTTAAAATTTTTATATAAATAATTTAAGTTTATAGCCCACTGCAAATCCCTTGTGATTTGATTTTACAGTTCCCATTAAAACATCTTCACTTACAGAAAGGCAGTACCTACCACACATGAGCTTAGATGTATGCTTTCCCAGTTTGCTCAAAGCTCAGTCCTGCCACTAAGAAACTATCTTGAGCAATTAATTCCTCTGCCTCACTAGACTCATAAGTAAAATGGGATTAATAATAAATGGCCACCTAAAATGGTCATGCAGAGTGAGACAACTCAGCTTCACTGCTGAGTGAGCTCAGTGTCTGCCACGTAGGAAGTATTCACCGAATGACAGCAATTACAATTACTATTAAGTTTTCTGTTGATTAAAATGTGACTCCAAATTGGCCAAAATGAAAATCAATTACTCTTTCTGATGAATACTCACCTTTGCTAGTTGTTCAGCAAAATGTATAGCCGTTTGGGTATGGAGTGTAACTGGTCCTGTTTTTATTCTGGAAATTCCACTGGCTAATGCCATGAAAATGATCAGCTATTAAAAAAAGATCCAAGAAGAAAACTCTCACACATTTACTAATATTTGGGGTTAAAATTCTACTGCTTTCCATATGAAAATACTATTGATACTAGAAATCAACATAGCTAAAAAAGAATTTCTATTTCTTTAGGTTTCCAAAAGTCTTAAGATGATACAAAACCTGTGTTACCAAAAGTCTGTGGTGTAGCACAGAAATGCTTAGTAGCAGATCTCAATATAGATTTTTAAAATTAATGTTTCAGAATATAGAAGGTTAATAAATTTAATCAGACCAACTATCTTTGCAAGCTATTACATATAATATGAAACTTTCTTCCATACTCTAGAATTACAACATTTTAACACATAAATAAATACACTAATACAGAACTACTGGAGTGTAGACTAGTAAGAAGGAAGAGACTAGAAATAAGGAAAACTGTCTTAAGAAACTGGTCAAGAAATCTTGAGTAATACATTTCTAAACATAGACATCTGATTTGCTATTAAGGAGAAAAAACTAGGGTAGAAAGGAAAATCTTATCAAGACAGTGCACCATAAAAAGATTTTATTTGGAAATACTCACTAGCACTTCTCAATGTGAGTAGATATGTTAAGTTTGAGAGGTGTATGACACATCCAAGCAGAGACGCTGACAGGCATAAGAAATATAATGAGCATGCAGTTAAGGAGAAAGGTCTGGGCTAGTGATATAAATTTAGGAGCTGTCAGCATACAGATGGTACTAAAGCCATGAGACTGTACAAAATAACTGAGGGACTGAATACAGATAAACAAAAGAGGTGTGAGCCTAAGCCCAAGGGCTCTCCAAAATTTAGAAGTTGAGAAGAGGCAAACAACAATAACAAACTGGCAAAGAGACTAGAATGTATGGCTAGCGAGATACAAAGATAATAACAGTATTTCAGAAAGCAAGCGAAGAAAGCATTTCAAGAAGGAAGGAGTGCTCGATTGTGCCAAATGCTGTAGCCAGGTCAAGTAAGATGAGAACTGAAATTTATGGTATATACATTCCAGAATAATACCTAAAAAATGGATTGAACTAGGACATACCAATCAGTGTCTGAAAGTCAATGACTAAAATTTACATTCAATCTAATTGCCCAGTATTTGAATCTAATAGGCTTGAAGGTTTTTATCCTAAAAGTGTCATTACCTGGTCTTGCAGATACTCATCCACAGCACCGCCATGTCTAAGATTTGCTAACAGCATTTCAGCAGCTTCAATTCCAACCTTGTCTGCATTAACACCTACAACAGGCACAATGTAAAAAAAACTAAATTAATTACTAAGAGGCAAAAAGTTCAATATATCCCAGTTAGCACTGGTGTAATAGCTTTTAGGCCTCTGAACTCACCCAATGCAACCTTTAGGATAAGATCTTCATGTATATTTAATCTTCCGAGAGCTAAGCATATGCAAATATTTTATTAAATGCACAAGTGGAAGAAAAAACAGGCTGCTTTGGCCCTGTTTAAGAAGTACTAATTATAGGGGGACTTCCCTGGAGGTCCAGTGGTTAAGACTCCGTGCTTCCACTGCAGGGGGCATGGGTTCTATCCCTGGTCGGAGAAGTAAGATCCCGAATGCCACACGGTGCGGCCAAAGAACAAAAAAAAAAGAAGTACTAACTATAAAACCAATTTACAACTAAGTTATGACCCTATAACACTACACCTTGATTTCAAAATTTTAAATTTGTAATTCATATATGTTACAATTAGTCGGCAGCCGATTGCATTAGAATTAAAGGATTTTTTTTTAAGTCAGATAATTTTCATCTAAGGAAGAACAGATAAAAATTCTCAGATCAAATATTATAAAGTTTTATTCCTTCAAAATTTCAACTATTTATTTATTTATTTATTTATTTACTGTGCCACGCAGCTCACAGCAACTTAGTATCCCGACCAGGGATTGAACCTGCCCCCTGGCAGTGAGAGCACTGAGTCCTAACCACTGGACCACCAAGGAATTTCCCGGTATCACCTAATTTTGAAAATAAGTCAGAAAATTTATTCCCATGTTCTACTTCCTACTTCTCTACACATACCACAAATATTTGGTACAATGCTGAATACAAAATAAGTCCATCAGAAGTAGTGGAATGTCAAATGACTCTTTTTATTTACTTTAAACTAAATTAACCCTTGGCTACAAATGAAAATGTCCTTTGAAAAATAAGAATGTGGTTATTTTTTATTTTATTTTATATTTGGAAATTCACTTGACTATATGCATGTCTTGATAAAATTTACCAGAAAAGGGGAAATCAAATTTTAACCATTTTTTCCCTTACAGCAATTATTATAATAATATAACAAATTAAACTATCTTCACAACATCAATCAGGCAAGATTCATACATATTCCAAACCATTTCATTACATGACTGAATGAAATGGTTTGGAATATGTATGAATCTTGACTTCTTGGGTAAACCACTCTGCCTTTTCCATTCCTTCTTCTAGATGGAGACGGAGATGATAATACCTAAGTTGCAAACTTGTTAAAATTAGAGATAATATTTATAAAGCTTCTATTACCAAGACTGGTTCATAATAAGCTATTAAGAAAAATAGTTAATATGGAGTACCTACTATGTGTGTACCATACTAAGTGATAGAAACTGGTTCCTTTGCTAAGGAGACATCAGAAAATACTCATATATAAGAGTATTTGAGGATAAGTAACTGCTAATCTCTATGGTATAAACTATATATCCAATGAGATTTCAGAAAAGGAAATTACAGGTTCTAGAATAACTTGAGAAGGTTTCATGGAGCATGAAGGACTTAGGTGAGACCTTGAAGAATGGCTAAAATTTGCATGGAAGATGCGAAGGAGAAGGAAGGAATTCCTGGCTTTGTATCAATAGTATCAGAGAGCAGTAGACACACTAAGGTTTCTCAAGGTTTCTCTGCCTAGGGGCAAAGTACTTCTCAGAGCCATTCACATTCCTTCCTACCCAGCCGCCTTGAGAGCGAATAATGGTATGAATGGATCTAACATAATTACCACATATTACTAGCGGTCTGTGGCAACTGAACAAAATCAAGTAAATATGAGAATTTTTCTTATTAGTATTATGTTCAAAACAAAAGAGCAAAATCCTAGTTTCTTCTGAAAACTTAAGGCTTTTCTGACAAATACTCTTCTGATATTCTAGAGGCTTCTTAAAACGGTCTCAATTTTGATGGTTTATAACAAATCAAAATGAATATTCAATGATTTGGGGTTTCTTCTAGCTTATTAAAAGGACAAAACTATAAAATAGTTATCAGGCTGAACAGAGAAAGCTAGAGGACTGATTATAGCATCAGAGAGAGGCCATGAATTACCACATATACTGAAGGAGGAAAAAAAGTGCTTACTACAAGCTAGGCAGTTTCCATACATAAAAAAACAGGATTGATAAACCAGAGGTATAATTCATCTTAGCAAATTGATTTGTCCCATAGTAAAGAACACTAACTGGAAGGTGAGAAATCAACGAATACACAGATATTCAACAATGTAAAGACAAATACATTCTGTCCATACAGCAATCATATAAAGTTGGAAGGGATTCTTATACATAGATAATGGTCCAATCTCATTTTTCAGATAAGGAAAGCCCAGAGTCACCATGTAAGATAATGACAGACATAGGACCAAAACTTAGGTCTTCTTGCTCTCAGTTTAGTGCTCTCTGTTATAATGCACTGCCTCCATCTAAAACTGCAAGATTCCCTCAAAAAAAAAAACACACAAACAAACCTCACCTTTGCAACAGGATTAAAGAATGTTATAACTGGAAGGATTTCAGAGATTCTTCAGGCTAACTCTCTCACTCAATAGATAAGGAAACTAAGGTCAAAATAGTTTTAGTAACTGAGACAATGACAAAAGCATGACTAGTTACAACTTACTGCTTCTAATACATATGGTGGTGTGCACAACCAGCCAATGTTGCTTCCGATAATAACGCTTAAACATTAGGATTCAGAGTCTAGTAATTTTCTAGTTAATTTAAATCTGAAATAAAAAGGGGATCTGGATATTGGGATCCATCACATTCTCTGAGATGCTTAATATATAGACTACCTAGACTAAGAGAGAAGACCCCAAGGTCTTTGCATTTGCTAATGACATCTCCTTTGACTTAACTGCCTGACAGGAAACAAGGGCAGGCACCAGAAGGAGTCAGGCAACCTCAGTAAGTATGCTGCTCTATCCTCTATTCCCTCCTACCACTATAAGTCTAAAAATAAGTACTGTGCATTCTACATGAGCGTTGTCCAAAGACAACTTCAAAGTAAAAACTGTCTCATATGACAAAGTGAAAAAAAATGTTTATGGAATATTAGGAAAGAAAGTTTTTCAGGGCTGGCAGTAAAGTTAATTCCAAGTATTGCTCATAACAGAGTAACGGACCATTTATGATGTCAATGCAACATATCCAAAACTATCATCTACCCTGGCAAACTAACGACCTCCCATATTCACAAGTTTTAAGTATTTCCAGTTACCCAAGTTAGAAATCTAGAAGGTCATTACACTGCATCTCTCACCCCCCATTTCCAGCTGATCACCAAATTGTCTATTCACCCTCCTAAATACCTTTATATCAGTACTCATCTCTCTAGACTCAGTCCCTGCATTCCTTGGTGTAGGTCCTCACCATTTCTGACCTGAATTGCTGTAACAGACTCTTGTCTTCCTGCCTCCACTATGGTTTTCCTCTAATCCTCTACACAGCTATCAGACTTACTTCCAAAGACCTGGAATTACATCCCTCCTTAAAATCTTTATGTTTTCAGGATGAAACCCAAACTCCTTTATACGGCCTATAAAGCCCTTCAAAAATCTGTTGACCTCTCTAACCTCATTCTCTGCATTGACCCAGATCCTGTACTCATCACCTATGGTTCTAGTTGCCTAAACACAGAACTACACTTTTATGTCAGCACTTTCCTTTGTCCTTCTTCCTTAGCTCTCACTTTTCTATCTGGCTAACTTCTACTTATCTACAGAACCCACTGGAGGATCACTGAATGGCACAAGACAGATTGGAGGTCAATCAGCCCCCAAAGAATGAGCTCTTCTTCTCCTGTGCTCCTATGGTGCCCTGGGGATAGAACAACCACAGCACTGGTCTGTCTCCTCTGCCAGACTAAGCCAGGAGGCAGAAATGGTGGCTCTTACTTCTGAATCCTTCATACATAGTACCTGGCACATCTTGGTACCCAACGATAATACAAACAAACTGAACTCACATTCCACCCAATGCCTGCCAAGCACTTACTACTTGTAACATAGGGCCCTAGTCTCTGCTTTATATTTTGCATTATCTTTGCCCTCTCAAGACTTAAAGATATTGCATGTAGTGGCTCACTGATCCGTGTTGATTCCTCACTGCACCTAACAAGTAATGAGTATACACTAAATATATGCTTTTGATCACTATTTCTCAAATTTTATAATACCTTAGAGAGCTTGTTCAAACAGATTCCTGGGCCCCACTCTCAGAGATTCTAATCTGATACATGAGGTGGGCCCCAAAATCGGTATTTCCAGCAAACTCCCAGATGATGCCAATATGCTACCTGTCCGCCAACCACACACTGAACAGCACGGTTTTAAACAGAATTCATTTATGTCCAGTCAACCAAAGGTGTTGATTTTACCTATTCTATTACACTGGTTAGATTTGACGCCCAACTGTATCTAGATCAACCAACTGAGTAGACTAAAATTACCTGGTTTTTTTGTATTCAGCAGTAATAATGTGGTTAAATGGCATAGCGAGGGTAAGCATCTTTTTAAAGATGCTACAAAGTAGGAATAAAGCAATCAACTGCCACACAAACAGTGAAAAGTTCAATTAGAAGTTGCCTCAATGGCAAAAGTAACTTTAAATACTAACCAAAAGATGCATACATGTATCTACTCTCCCAAATATACCACATACTACAGAAATTTCCCTTTCACAAAAACATTCAGTATTTTGAAATCAACACTGTAATAACTGATGCAGGGAAGAACCATCAACAGATGCTAAAACCACTGGATGAAAGTTGTATTGAGATAGGATAATCAGATGGTGTCAAAGTATTATCCCAGAGTATTTATTAATTATAAAGGGAAAAGGGGGAATTCCCTGGTGGTCCAGTGGTTAGAACTCCACGCTTCTACTGCAAGGGGCACGGGTTCAATCCCTGGTCGAGGAACTGAGATCCCACATGCTGCGAAGCATGGTAGATAGACAGGCAGACAGACAGACAGATAGGTAGGTAGATAGGTAGGTAGATAAATAAATAAATAAGGAGCGTTTATAGCAGACAGACCTGGAGAACACCACCTTAACCAAGTGATCAGTCAGCTGTACTGATAAAGGGCATACTGACATTACGTGCACCCTGATGTGATACAATAGAATGCACACAAAATCACCTGTGTAATATTCTTACTAAAAATGTTTAACCTGAATAAATCTAATCATGAGATAATCAGGCAAATTCAAACTGTGGAAAATCCTATGAGAAAATGGCCTGGACTTTTCAAAATGTAAATTTCATGAAAGGAAAAAAAAGGTGAAGAGACTATTCTGTGGTTTAAAAAAAAAAAACTAAACAGACATGACAACCAAATGCTGTGTGTGCTCAAAAACAAACAAGCAAGCAAACAAAAAACACCATATTGCTCTAAAGAATATTTTGGAGGCATCTGGTTATGTCTGAATATAATAGACAGGGAACTTCCCTGGTAGTCCAGTGGTTAAGACTTCACCTTCCAATGCAGGAGGTGCGGGATCAATCCCTGGTCAGGGAGCTAAGATCCCACATGCCTCACCGCCAAAAAGCCAAAAAATATAAACAGAAGCAATACTGTAACAAATTCAATAGAGACTTTAAAATGGTCCACATCAAAAAAAAAATCTTAAAAAATATATACATATATAATAGACAGATTCTTTGGGTATAAAAATGGTAACGTGATTACGCAGATGTTATTCTTTGGATGGACACGCTGCAGTATTCAGGGGTGAGACTTGGTACCCGCAACTTGCATAGAGATGGTTCAGAAACACACACAACATGTAGCTAAATGTTCATAACCAGTGAATCTAGGCAAACAGTGTACGGATATTCACTAATCATTCAACTTTTCTATAAGTTTGAAAATTTTAAAAGTATAAAGTTGGGGGAAAGACTGAAAATTTAATTGACTCTAAAATAGAATCAGTTAACCATATCCTTTCAAACTTGTTATCCATCATTCTACAACATCCTAATCCTGACAGATAATTAAAGAATTGTACACTAGCACTGGGAACAGTGGACCCCCTTCATTTAGCTATACCTCGTTTACCAAGCGATGATCCAGCAAACAAACAGCCAGTGGACGTCTCAGCAATAATGCTATATAGGGAAAAAAAAGTATTACTATCTATGCTATAAATGTTCCAAAATTACATGCAAATATAACACAGGAGAACAGTGACTATTAAATAAGCAGAATTAGATCTGGCTAGTATAATACAAAAGTGAAAGTCTTCATACAGAGAGCAGCATGATTGGCATTCTCCATCTTCACCAGGGTATGAGTATCTTTCAGCACTTTGGACAAGAAGTCACACTAGATTCTAATCCACTCACAGGTAAGGAATGGCCCTCCCAGAAGTCTTGTCTTCAGCACTAAGTGGTACCATTTCAAAGGCATACTGCACTCATTATCTTAAATGAAAAGGTCCTTCTACAGAGATGTTTGGTTTTGTTTTATAGTTTTTAGATAGTACTATCATACAAAGAAAATGCATTTACTTTAAACCATTTAATAGAAAATCTGGAAAAGAGAGCTTAAATTTAAATATCCACAAAAGATACTTTTATTCTTCAAAAATATTAATTAAAGCATTTTTATAACACTTAAATCAATAACTACTAAATGGATTAATATACTATATTTCTTTGTTAAATAGATCTTCGCCGTAACTAATATTTACTTGTAAACTGATTTCACATTTGAGATACAGAAAAGCAACTGGAAATATTTCTGTTAGGATCATCTTCAAAGGCTAACTTCCGATTAGCTTAAACATTTAAGTTCGCTATATAAACAAAAAGGCTCTTATAATGTAATAAAAGGTAAACCATCCTCAGAAAAAAAAATTCAGAATAAAATAATCATCATAATTCATCATACTGTTGTTTTAGGTAGGAATGCCCTTAAAAATATATCTTCTTAAAACTACAAATTTAAACAAACAAAAAAAGACAAATCTTTAATTAAAATAGAATAATTATTTCAGGGCTCTCTCAACCAACATCTAGGAAAAAGTATATTGGCTCACATTATTCCATTTCCATTGCCAAAAGCTTGGTCTTTAGGTTCCTGAACAGGCTGGATGTTAACATACAGATCCCTAATTTCCTTTCTGATGCATCTTACAGCTGCCGCTGCCATATCTTTTGCTACCTATTTTGGCAAGACAAAAAAATAGAGTAAAATAAATTAATGATTATTTTGACAATTGCTTTCAAGCCTTCAAAGACATATAATTAATAACTTTTACATGCATCATATAAAAACACAATTTTCAACAGTAGAGAACACAGAATTTTAAGAAAAATTTTTAATGAAAAGATTTATTTAAAAATTAAGTTCTTTCAATTTCAAAATTTAGATGATATAATACTTATCAAGACATGCATACACTTCTAAGATCATCTAGACAACTTTATTTTTTATTACTTTATTTTTTAAATTTTTATTGGAGTATAGTTGATTTACAATGTTGTGTTAGTTTCAAGTATACAGTAAAGTGAATTAGATAACTTACTTTAAATGGCAAAACACCAGCAACAAAAGCTCTTCCATATATCTTAGTCACAGAGCCACGGTCAGTTAAATTTATCGGGTTCAACTGTTTAACTGGTGACATTCGGATAATCACTTCACCACCTCCTTTTGGGTAGTAGCCCCTATGAAAAAGTATCATAAATACTCAAATAAAATGATTGCACGACAAAAAAAAAGCTCAATATTTACAATAAAATAACATATGAGTGATATCCAACTACATAATTCATGTTTGAAACTTCCAAATAATGTTTTAGATCTGTGTTGTCCAATATGGTAGACTCAAGCTACATGTGAATGAATAAATATTAATTAATTAATCTATTTATTTATTTATTTAGGCCACACAGCTTGCAGGATCTTAGTTCCCTGACCAGGGATTGAACCCATGCCCTCAGCAGTGAAAGTACAGAGTCCTAACCACTGGACCACCTGGGAATTCTCTATTTAAATTTAAATTTAATAAAATTCAAAACTTAGCTCCCCAATCCTACTAGCCACATTTCAAGTGCTCAATAGTCATATGTATCAAGTGACTACCATCCTGGACAGATAGGGAACATTTCCCTCAGTACAGAAAGTTCTATTCAACAGTGCTGTTTTAGACTTAAACTACTTAATGGTAGGAGCTTGGTCTATTTTGTTCCTGCTATATTCCAGTGCCTAAAACAATGTCTGGCACATGGTAGGTGCTCAATAAATATATGATGAATATTTAGTAGCTGAACCACTAATAAAATTTTAACTCAAATATTTAGTGTCACTTATTCTACAGAGATGCTGAGAACACACAGATGAGAATGACAATGCTCTTATTCACAAAGAACTCCCCACCTGGCAAGATGGGGCTCCACATATAATCTACTAGGACACAAGCCAGGCTGTAAGGAGGACTACAAGACAGATGTAAATAGGAACTCCAACTGAGGCACAATCACTGACAATTCACATAAGAAATTACAAGTGTCATTTTCAGAAAATGTAGGATTTCCAGTTTTTAGGAGAGCAGGGGAAGAAAAACATGAACAAAGATATGGATGTCTGAAGGCACAAAGTATGTTTAGGGAATGGCAGCAATCATGTAGTTAGAATATATGGAGGGGAGGGAGAATAAAGCTAGAAAAGTAAATTGGAATAAGACTGCAAATCACTTAAATGCCACACCAAGAAATATGGCCTTTTTATTATGTGGCCTTACAGAGGGAAGGGAAGCCTTACAGAGAAATAACCTGAATGCCCAACGTGTCTCTTAGAAAAATAATTCTGGTTGCTCTGTAGAAGAGAATCCCTTTTACGACCCTGCAGTGCCCATTCCAGTTGTCTGCATACAGTGAGCATTCTGTCTGTGGTGAGCATGGATAATTCTAGATATGAAGGTGCCTCAGTGTAGCAATTCCCTTTCAAGTCCCCATGCCTCTGCTGCTTATTGTTTTTAAGCCACGAAGTACTATTATTTTCTATAAGATATGTATTAAGTGGGTTACGGAGTGACAGTTCTCCAAGATCTAACTTTTCCACTATTTTTAGCACAAGTAGTGGGTCAAAGGGTTAAGAAATAAGTAACTTACCTCATTTTAATGTCACAATTAAATGTGAAACCGAATTTTTCAACAATTGGCTTGAAAACCTGAAAAATCAGTTTGTGGTTACTTTAATCACCAATATTCAGTGTCAACAAGTATATTTAGTGAACAAAAGTGCTCTGCACTGAAGTAGTAATGAGGCACCATGGATAAACAGTGATATAAAAATGTGTAGGCTAGTTCTATTTTTCAAATAAAATAACTGACATGTAGCTAAAATTAAGAGTTTAACATTTAATTAATCAGAGCTGTGCAACTCTATCTAATGAAAAAAAAAAAATCAGAACTCAGGATACTTGATCCTAGCAGTTTTTAACTCCAGAGACCAGTATTTCCTAACCTTCTCAATATAATGTACCGTAAGAAATTAGGGGGTGTTGAATAGCACTCCATTCTGCGTTCTCAATTTTTTTTTATATAGTTGAAATCTCACTGCATATACAACGTTTTATACATTTTTTCCCATTTAACATTATAAACAAAAGCATTTTCCCAACATTATAAAATTCCTCCTAAAAAATATTTGAATGACTTCATGGCATTCTAGCATAATTTACCTAACCACTGTCCAAGTTTTCATTATTATATAATTATATATATTATATAACAATAATTATAGTATATAATGCTCTGCTCCAGTACCTTTAACATTATCTTTTGCTGCATTTCGCAATATTTAATTAGGGTCATTTCCTTGAAGTGGAATTACTAGGCGAAGAGGGACTAACTTTAACTTTCATTATACATCCTATCAAACTGAATTTTAAAAGACTGTACCACCTATTAAAAAGGCAAAAAAATTTTTAACTGAAATCTGAGACTATCAAGCGCTGGGGAGGATGAAGAAGAGCTGAAACTCTCCTACAGTGCTGGTGAAAATGCAAAACAATGCAGCCACGTTGTATGCCAAAACAATTTGGCAGTTTCTCAATAAAGTTAGACATAAACTTACGATTACAACTGAGCAACCCCTCTGTAGGTATTTACCCAAGACAAATAAAAACTTATGTTCAGACAGAAAAAACTGTATGTGTTTATAGTGGCTTTACTCATACTTGCCCAAAACTGGAAACAGTCCAAATGCCCTTCAACTGATGAATGGATAAACTGGTACTGATAAACATCCATATAATAGAACACTACTTAGCTTTTATTGCTGATACAAGCAACATGGATGACTCTCAGACGTATTTTTTAAAATTTATTTTATTATAGTTGATTTACAGTGTTGTGTTAATTTCTAGTATACAGCAAAATGATGCAGTTATGGGACTTCCCTGGTGGCGCAGTGGTTAAGAATCTGCCTGCCAATGCAGGGGACAAGGGTTTGAACCCTGGTCCGGGAAGATCCCACATGCCGCAGAGCAACAAAGCCCGTGTACCACAACTACTGCGCCTGTGCTCTAGAGCCCGCAAGCCACATCTACTGAGCCCACGTGCCACAACCACGGAAGCCCGCGGGCCTAGAGCCCATTCTCCACTACAAGAGAAGCCACCGCAATGAGAAGCCTGCACACCACAACAAAGAGTAGCCCCTGCTCGCCGCAACTAGAGAAAGCCTGCGTGGAGCAACGAAGACCCAAGGAGGCAAAAATAAATAAATAAATAAATAAATTTATTTATTTATTTATTTTAAAAAATGATTCAGTTATACATATATATGCATTCTTTTTCATATTCTTTTCCATTATGGTCTATCACAGTAGGACCTTGTTGTTTATTCATTCTGTTATATAATAGTTTGCACCTACTAATCCCAAACTACCAATCCATCCCTCCTCCATCCTACTCCCCCATAACCAGATGTATTGTAAGTGAAAACAGACTCAACAGGCTATATACAGTATTATTCTTTTATATGACTTCTGAAAAAAAGGCAGAACTATGAGAGAAAACAGATCACTGATTGCCAGGGGTGGAGGGGTGGGATTGACTACAAAAAGGGATAACAGAATTTTCTACAGTAATTCTCTATCTTGATTGTGGTGGCTGGTTCACAATCATACATCAGAAATCACAGAACGGTACACTAAAAAGGGTGAATTTTAGTATAAATAACCACACCTCAATAAACCTGGAGAAAAAAAGATGATACCACTTTTCTCTCCCACTAGTTGTATAAGCATGCCAATACTGAATTTTATCATTCTAAAAATTTATAGTCAAAACATGGTATTTAATTATTTTTTAAAATTTTATTTTATTGTGGTAAGAATATTTAACATGAGATTTAAGAGTACAACACAATATTGTTGACTATAGTTACAATGTGTACAACAGATCTCTAGAGCTCATTTATCTTACTGTACTGAAAATGTATGTCCGATAATTATTAACGCCCCAATTTCCCCCTTCCCCTAACCAGCATTCCATTCTTTGATTCCATGAATTTGACTACTTTAGATATCTTACATTAAGTGGAATCATGCCAGTACTGTCTTTATGTGACTGGCTCATTTCACTTAGCACAATGTCCTCAAAGTTCAACTGTGTTGTCACAAAAAAATTTTTTTTTTTTAATTTATTTATTTTATTTATTTTTGGCTGCGTTCAGTCTTTGTTGCTGCACATGGGCTTTCTCTAGTTGCGGAGAGCTGGGGCTACTCTTCGTTGCTGTGCGTGGGCTTCTCATTGCGGTGGCTTCTCTTGTGGAGCACGGGCTCTAGAGCACAGGCTCAGTAGTTGTGGCACACGGGTTTAACTGCTCTGCGGCATGTGGGATCTTCCCAGACCAGGGCTCGAACCCGTGTCCCCTGCATTGGCAAGCAGATTCTTAACCACTGCGCCACCAGGGAAGTCCCCCTCATTTTCTCTATCCTTTCATCCATCAATGGACATTTAGGTTGTTTCCACATCTTGGCTATTATGAATAGTGTTGCAATGAACATGGGAATGCTAATATCTCTTGGAGATTCTGATTTCAACTCTTTAGGATAATACCTAGAAGTGGGATTGCTGGATTGTATCGTAGTTGTATCTTTAATTTTTTTGAGGCACCTCCATACTGTTTTCCATAGTTGTTGCACCGTTTTGCATTCCCATCAACAGTGTGCAAGCATTCCAATTTCTCCACATCCTCACCAATCCTATCAAACATAGCATTTAATTCTTACTTTGAGTTTTTCTTCCAAATCATGATCCCTGTATTCAGAAAATAACAGACTTATATGATAAGCAATATAATATATATACATTATAAGTAATATAATGTATATAATAACTGAGGCTTTTTAAAGAATTCGCTATGAGCACAGTTCTAAGATACAACACACAATCTAAAATAATCATCCTCTCCCACAACAGAACCAGACACCATTAAGAAATTAAACAGCTATGTACACAAAAACACTCAGGATATATTTACATAGAGAATGGAGATTCAGAAGACTATGTGAGATCATCTTAGTTTTATCAGTAGCAACAAAAGCCCTTACCATGGCTGTGTAATCAATCTGTGGTGCCATTTCAGCATTAGTTCCACCTTTCAGACGAAGTTCTGATGGACAAGCAGCGAAGAGAGCACAGGGCATTGAGACCTGCATCAAGAGGCACACACTCCTAAGGAGAAGGCAGAACAGGCTTAGCTGCGTTTTCTTTTTAAAGTCTCAAGAACGAGACATTACTACTACATATCACCGTTAGCTGAAGCACAGACAACTGAGAAGGCAGGCACACGCCCTCAAGTTTAAAGTTAAACAACACTCCAGGGACTGAATGATAACATCCGATCAGTATTTCGCAGTAGAAGGAACTGGCCTTAAATGATAAGCAAATCTGGGTTTGAATCCAATACTAAATACATTAGTTGTGTGATCTTAGGTAAGTTCTGACACTTTTCTTTATGTTACAGAGAAGTAAAAAAAAAAAAATTTTAATTAAAGCATCTCTACGTTTTTATAAAAGGATTCTTAAAAGTAACAGTTTATGAAAATGCATTCAAAACCATCAAGGTCTAGAAATATTCCAATGATTGTATCTGAGTCTCCACCATGCACAAGGCATCGTTCCAGATATTAAGACACAGTTCCTACTATCGTGGCATTTGTGGTAATGATAGAGTAATGTTTTACAAAGACTGATAGCCAAATATTTTCCATGGAGAAAACTGTTAAGGAGATAATCCTTACCATAACTCACCTCTGTTTGGTCCTTATAGTCAAATAATGTGAGAAATCATAAGAAATAATTATAGAATATGTAGCATTTTATAAAATGAAACAGTCAGATTTCCTAAATGAGCTGTTATCTCCCTTCTCCAAAGTCAAGGGAAAACAATCATATTAAAACATAGATTGTAGTTTGAAAAGGAGTCCAACATAGCCTCTACATACCAAAAGATAGCCTTTACTTAACTTTCTTATAGCAATGATGCATGTGTACTGAATTAGTCTCTATCACTGATAATGCATTTCATTAACTCAGTAAA
Organism: Balaenoptera musculus; assembly: GCF_009873245.2. Classification (NCBI taxonomy): domain Eukaryota; kingdom Metazoa; phylum Chordata; class Mammalia; order Artiodactyla; family Balaenopteridae; genus Balaenoptera; species Balaenoptera musculus. The sequence goes on along the minus strand of NC_045785.1, from coordinate 88,390,094 downwards.
TATTTATTGACTGTATAATGTGTTAGGCACTGTAAGAGAAAATGCATGCAATATAATCCCTGTTCTCAGGAATTGAGCCTAGGAGCAAGTGAAAAAAACCTTGCTCAGGAAATGTTCAGTTTACTATAAACCATAGGTTTACAACTACTGAACTTCTGTTTATTCTCTGAGAAACCCAACACAGTTCAAGTGTCTCTCTTCCATTCAATAAAATCAGATTCTAAGAAGACTAAAGAAAACCTTTATTTTAGAAGAGTAAGGAATTGCAAAGACAAAGGTAGACATGAGAACACACATGGTACTGTAATCACAGTTAGGGGTGAAAATGTTAGAATTCAAATAAATAAGATGTGTTTTCTTACTAGGAACAAGCTTGTTTGAGTCTACTGAATGGAGCTGGATTATCAACTGTAAACTCACTGCCCATACGTTCTAGTGGATTAGAAGCCAGAAGGCCTAGATTCTAATTCTAGCTCTGACCCTGACTCTATCGCCTCTGGTTAATCACTTAACACCAGAGGGTCTTCATTCTCTCATTCACAAAGTGGAGGAAGGGTTGGAACACATGGTTTCTACCTTCTCTCCTGTAGCTTCAAAATTCTATGATTCTGTGTTAGTTAATTTTTAGATAGCTGATTAACTATAACTTTTTCCCCCATTTTGTACCAGAGAATGCCCAAAATAATAAGCTCACTAGAAAGATACCTCAAAATGCTTTAATCCCCTTAAGAAAGTTCTCATTTGGCAAACTTCACCTTAGGCCTAGCAGCAAGCCCCTTTTAGCAGAACTCTATTCACATCATAACTCAAATCTCAATCGTCACTAAACATTTTAAGCTAAAAAAAAAATCATAATTTTTTGAAACAGTCATTTCTGAAACAAACTGGCATTGGGCTTACAGTACTATTTCTTACTTTATCAAATTTCCTAGCAAATGGATAGGATTTTGGTAAAAGGATGCTGCTTACAATAACAATCAGCCAATAACACAGAAGACACAAAAATTGCTCTCCATGTTTTATCAATAAAAGGAGGGATTCTTGGAAAGGGATAAAGGCTCAATTTAATTGTTAAATATCCAGTTTTCAATGGGGAGAAAAAGCCAAGATCATATATAAAAACTTCTAAATAGGGTTGTGTAAGTATCTATTAAAAGATAACAAAAATACCTAGACTAAAAGTAGAAGATGGCTCATAATTTGCTGTAAGCCAAGAACTAAATATGCTACACCACAAAGACTACTATCACTATAGAGCATGAAACTACAGTTGTTTTCAGATATTCATTTTCTAAGTAATAAAACTAAAGAAACAAATATGTTATACTACACATGTGAGAAAATTCTAGATAGGTAGAGCAATAGCTACAATTAGGAAGCAATAAGGTATCCGAAACTTTACACAGTCTCTAACCCTAAAAGGTAAGTGTTTGATCTCCATTTTAAAAGTGAGGAAACTAAAGCTTCAAAGAGGTTAAGCCACTTGTCCAGTAAGTGGTAGTACCTGCATGTGCATCCAGGTCTAATTCCGAAACCCATACTTAAATGGAATGTAAGTGACACATACCCTGCTGTCTTGGTATCTGCTGTGTGGACTCCACCTTTGATCTTCTCTGGCGTAAACATTATTTCTGTTGAGCCGATTTCTGCCCCCTCCAGTTGCCCATCACAGAAATCTCGAATCATTTCCAGTCCAGATAAATGCTGAGGCCTTCAGGTCATAATACTGCATCAAAACGTGTGCATTCAGACTGCCTATATCCCCACTTTTTATGACACATTTACAAAACTTCAATGGCAAGAAAACAGCAAGCTCTAACCATAGTAAGTGCCAGAGCTTCCTTTTGGCTTTTTATGCACGTAGGCTACCTGCTGGTAGGCATTATTTTAAGGGTTCCTTCCAGACCAGTTATTTTAACTATAAACATATATGCTGATAATACTGTTGCAAATTAGAAGTACGCAAAAGAGGAAAACTAATAAAACTATCTAAGTGCCACCAGTCTCACTTGCATTTCACTGAATAATCTATGATACCTGCATGGGCTGAACTGTGTTCCTCTAAAATTCATATGTTGAAGTACCTCACAATGGGACTGTATTTAGAAATAGGGCCTCTGAAGAGATGATTATGTTAAAAGAGGCAGTTAGAGTGAGCTGTAACCCACTCTCACTGGTGTCCTTACAAAAAGAGAAGATTAGGACATACCAGGGGTGCACATACACAGAGGGATGAGCATGGGAAGAGGGGGCAAGAGATGGGTCACCTCCAAGCCAAGGGGCGAGGCCTGAAACAGAATCTTCCCTTATGGCCCTCAGAGGAAACCAACCCTACCACCATCTTGATCTTGGACTTCCAGCCTCCAGAATTGTGCAAAAATAAATTTCTGTTGTTTAGGCCACCTAGTCTGTGGTATTTTGTTATGGCAGCCCTAGCAAACTAATAAAATACCTCACACAGCCTTAATGAATTAATTGCCCTATTGGTGAAATGGGTTACTGCAAACTACTGCTGTGACAGAGAATTACTGTTCACACATATCAGTAATTGCCTTTTAATAATTTCAACATGGAATGTGGATAAAAGACTAAGAGATAGCTGATCCATTAGAATGAAATATATACAAAATACAAGTACAAGGAATCAGTCTGTCTTCCCCCTGGGTCCTCTTCTAACGGGTGCATATACCTGACACTTAAAATAGTGGCATGCCTAGCTTCCCAGACAGAAGAAACAAGGTCAACTGTCAACATTTTCCCCTCTCCTACAACTGATAATCCTGGTCGTATCCACAGCTTCCTAGAGGTCTGAATGAAAGCTGGAATGACACATCTCAGGGTCCTTATGAGACTAAAACGTGCGGCAGCAGAAAATGCACTGGTTAAAAAGTGGGGTTTCCTCCGGCCCTAGAGCCTGTTCTGCCCTGATCTACCTTGCCCGCTGCTACGAGCTCTCCGGGTACTTGGAATGCCCGACGAGGTGGGGAAACCGTTTAAAAGATAACTCATTAGGAAACGAGACAACTCTAGCCAAATAGAGAAAACATGGGCCTATTTTCTGAACTTGCCCCTTGAAACTTTCAAGGGCACACAAGCCCGGCTACGGCTAACCGCCCAGCCCTGAACACCGTCCCGCGGCCCGGGCGGCCCAGCTGCAGAGTCCTCAACCCTGGGGCCGGCGGATCTTCCCAGCATCACCGCCGGGCTCCAGATTCCCAGCCCCAAGACCCGTCCCCCATCCCCCAATGGCCTGTCCCCCGCCCCGAGCCCCCAGCCCGCTCTCCACCCTCCAGTCCCGCCGCCTGGCTCCCCGATTTACCTAAGGCCCGGCGTGCTGCGGCCTGCTCGGATCTTCTGCACCCGCAAGGGGAGGCCCAGGAGACAGCTCAGAGCCGTAGACACCCTCAAGATCTGCCCGCCCTGGTGCGGAGAGAAGAGAGAGAACATCAGACGGGCAAGCTCTGTGCCGCACCCCGGGCGGCAGCCGCAACCCGCCAGGCCTCGGGCTCGGCACTCACCCCTTCCATGATGCTGCCGTCCACCTCGACCCGCGGGCCCGCCATGGGGGGCGTCCTGGGGCCGGGCCAACCGCGACTCAGCCTGGGCCCGAGCGGGAGGAAGAGGAGACGCGGGCTCCTGCCCCACAGCTCCGGAGGCGCGGTCCTCGCTTGGGGCCGCGGAGCTCCACGTAAATGCGGAGGACGCGCCGGCTCCGGGAACGCCCGACCCAAACCAAGCCTCTCTGCGTGCAGAAGCCGGGTTCACCCGGCCCACAGCCAGGGCGCATGCGCGCCGCGCGGCGCTTAAAGAGGCGGCGCCCACAAAATTCCGGCAAATCGGAAGCTGTCCAGCAGGAGGGGTGGTGGCCGGGGAGGTTCCCTGGAGGTAGGAAATGTGTCCCTGGAAGACTTGCGCCCTGAACACAGCAAAACGCGCAGATTGCCGAAAGCCTCTCTTTCAACTCTAGTCGGATCCTCCAGTTGTCTCGCAGGCTTGTGCAAGCATCTGCGTTTATCTCTGTTTTCTCGGGGATGCTGCCGTACCCAGAACTGGAGACTCTTAGAGCCGAAGATGTAGGAAAGGTCCCTGCAATGCACCGACCACCCTCTCTGGTCGGGTTTGCCTTCTCTGCAGCCTGTCCCTTGAAATGTGTGTCCCTGGTGCATTGATGATACCCATGAGCCTCTCGTTCTTCGTGTGTGTGTGTGTGTGTGTGTGTAGAGTATTATCTCTTTTTCTTCTGCTAGACACCATTTATTTGGGAATGAGTGGAAAAGGACAGAATCAGAATCAGTAATATAATGCTCAAAAAAGCCAAAGTTATGCCACCTTGTCCGAGAATGAGTGCAAGTTCATGACTGCAATGAACAGTGCCACTAATGTAATTCACCTCAGAGGAGGGCAGGAACGACAACCCGCTTCTTGATTCCGCTGTGGTTCAGTTCCTACATTAACTGAGTACCAAATCATATGCAAGCCTCTAGGTAAGCAAAGAAGAGTAAGGTATTTTCTGCCTCGAAGTTATTGGAAGTATATAGTAGAGACTGAGAAGTGATAAATTATAATGTCATTCTTCTTAATGATAATAATGTACTGCACTTATCTTACAGTTCAGTAAAGAGAGAGCAGCAATTAGAATATGATAAATCATAAAAATAATAGTCAACATTTATTGAGCACTTAGCCACTGCATGCATTCACAACCTGCTGAAGTACTTACTGTTTTTACTCTGATTTACAGCTGCATGTGTTAAACAATTTGCTACAAGGCCACACAGTTAACTAGCATACTGTGATATGAACCGTGGTGCTCTGAGGTGAACACAATTGTCTCCTAATCCCAACATTCCACCACTTTTGTAACAGAGAAAGCCCTGGGAATGCATATACTTTACCCAATCTCTGATACCAAAAGCAGACAAAGATGACATGGAGAAGAAAAATTTATAAATTTTATAAATTCAGATGCACCAGGATCAATCAAAATATTAACAAATAAATCCAAGAACGTTTATGAAATACCATACAGTATGACCAAATTGGGATTGAATATCATTCTAACATTGGAAAAATGTTATGATGATATATCAAAAACCTAAGATCCCATTAATAGATGAAGAAAAAGCATTTGAAAAAAAATCAAGATCTATTTATGATAAAACAAAAGCAAATGAACCTAGGAATAAATGTAAACTCCCTTAACCTGATTAAGGACATCTGGAAAACTCTACAGCAAAGTTCATTCTTAATAACAGTAAATAATGGTAAAACATAAGACACCTTTTAAAATCAAAACAAGATAGTAATGCCCACAGTTATGGCTTCTTTTCAACAGATGATGGAAGTCTAGTCAGATTTTACAAGAAAGAGATGAAAGACACAAGACTGGACAGACAAAAACAACACCGTCATTATTCACCGGTGATATGATTACCTACATAGAAATAATGCCATTTGCAGCAACATGGTTGGACCTAGAGATTGTCATACTGAGTGAAGTAAGTCAGACAGAGAAAGAGAAATATCGTATGATATTGCTTATATGCGGAATCTTTAAAAATGATACAAATGAACTTATTTACAGAACAGAAACAGACTCACAGACTTAGAGAATGAACTTATGGTGGGGGGGGGGGGATAGTTAGGGAGTTTGGGATTGATATGTACACACAGCTCTATTTAAAATAGATAACCAACAAGGACCTACTGTATAGCACGGAGAACTCTGCTCAATATTCTGTAACAACCTAATTGGGAAAAGAACTTGAAAAAGAATAGATACATGTATATGTATAACTGAATCACTTTGTTGTACACCTGCAACTAACACAACATTGTTAATCAACTGTACTGCAATATAAAATAAAAAGTTAAAAAAAGAAAACCTCAAAGAATCTTTAGATATATTATTGAAAATATAGTTTCAATAAAATTCCAATCAAATGCCCACAGTACTTTTTTAAGGAGCCTGACAAGACAATTCTAAAATGTATATGAAAGAACAAAAGTGCAAGAATAATTTTAAAAGAATGACGTGAAGGGTACTTGTCCTCTGAAAACCCAGAATATCTATGAAGCTAAAGTAATTAAGATAATGTGAGATTGGTACAGTGATAAATAGATTACTTAGAGCCCTTAAACTGATTTCTTTGACAGATGAGATGGCAGATCAGTGGGAAAAGAAGAACTCTTCAGTTTATGGTGTGGAAACAATAGGTTAACCATAAGAAAAAATGAAATTGGATTTGTATTTCACACCATACACAAAAACCATTTCAAGATGATTTAAAGACTTAAATATCTCCCACCATATTTAAAAAATTAACTCAAAATGGGTCAAAGCCCTAAATGTAAGAGCTAAAACTATAAAACTTTTAGAAGACGATATAGATGTAAATCTTCATAACCTTGGATTAGTTGATGGTTTCTGAGCTATGACACCTGAAGCACAAACAATTTTTTAAAAATAAATTGGACTTCAATTTAATTAAAATAAAAAACTTTTGTGCTTCAAAGGTTACTATCAGGAAAGTGAAAAGACAAACTAAAGAATGGGAGAAAATATTTTTAAGTCATATATCTGATGAGTCTAGTATCTAAAATATATAAAGAACTATTACAACGCCAAAATAAAAAGACAACCCAATTTTTAAATGGGCAAAGGATTTGAATACACATTTCTCCAGAGAAGGTATACAAATGGCCAATAAGCACATGAAAAGATGTTCAGCATCATTCGTCGTTAGGGAAACCCAAATCAAAATCACAACGAAATATTGTTACTGAACACCGCTTGAAAGACAATTCAAAGACAATTCTCTCAACTCTTGAGAGGCAAGTGTTGGTAGGAAAGGAAAGGTTGCTTTATTTCGGAGGCCGGCAACCGGGGGAGAGGGTGGACTCCTGCAAGAGAACCAACTCCTGATTGTTGCTCAGGGGACAAGGGCTTTTAAAGGGGAGTTTCAGGGCTGTATAGGCAGAGGGAGGGAGCAGAACAGCACAGTCAGTTCTGACAGTCATCTTGAAGTAAGTAATGTGGTGGTCTGATCAGCATCGTCTTGGTTGTTTCAAGATTACTGATTAATCTTTAGTTCCAGGGTTTGTTCCCATTTCTTTGAGGCCACTTCTCAGAACTGTGGCAGCTTATGTCACGGCTTCAGTTCGGTCATCATGTAGTCATCCTCCTCCACCTGGTGGGGGCTTCAGTAGCTGCAAAACAGCTCACAGGATATGGCCCAGAATATTATCTATGGCCCTTAAGGAGGAACTAAAGGTCCTTGACTATGCTTAATGATTAAACTATTATTATTTGGTCTCCTTTGACTGTTTTCCTTTGTTTCTGCATTTTCTCACTTCTCTGATTAAACTTATTCTTTGGCTAAAGTTTTTCCATAGACAAAAGACAGGCTGAGGATATGGGGGGCGGGGGGCAAGGACCATAGGGTCCTGCTCCGTTTCAATATCACTTTATATCCACTCGCATGGTTATAATGAAAAAGACAGACAATAACAAGAGTTGATGAGGATGTGAAGGAACCAGGACCTTCATACACTGCTAGTGAGAATGTGAAATGGTGCAGCCACCTTTGAAAACAGTCTGGCAGTTCCTCAAAGAATTAAACATAGGCTTATCGTGCAACCCAGCAATTCGACTCCTAGGTATACACCCAAGAAAAATAAAACACATGTCTACGCAAAAACTTGTACATTAATGTTCGTAGCAGCATTCACAATAGCCCCAAAGTGGAAACAACCCAAATATCTATCGACTGATGAGTGGATAAACGAAAATATTTATATCTGCAAAATGAAATATTATTCGACCATAAAAAGGAATAAAGCACCAATACATGTGTAAAATAGATGAAGCTTGAGAACATTAGCTAGTCATAAAAGCCACATATTATATGATTCCATTTATATGAAATGTCCAGAACAGGTAAATTTATAGAGGCTGAAAACAGACTAGTAGTATCAGGGACTCAGGGGTGGGAGGGAGTTCCAGAATGGGAATTGATTGCTAATGGGCATGGGGTTTCTTTTGGGAGGTGGAAAATGGCCTGGAATTAGATGGTGGTAACGGTTTTACAACTTTGTAAATATACTAAAAATCTCCGAATTGTTCACAAAAATCTTTCTCTTGCCCCTTTGCAGTCATTCCCCATTCTTACCCCCAGTGCCAGGCAACCACTAATCTGCTTTCTGTCTCTATAGATTTGCCTTCTCTGGACATTCCATACAAATGGAATCAGGCAATATGTGACCTTTTGGATCTGGCTCCTTTTACTTAGCATAATATTTTTAAGGTTCATTCATGTTAAAGCATGTATCATTACTTCAGTCATGGTTAGTGATGAATAATATTCCATTATATGAATACACCACAGTTTGTTTATTCATTTATGTATGGAGGACATTTGGGCTGTTTCTAGTTTTTGGCTAATATAAATAAGGCTGTTAAGAACATTCTTGTACTAGTCTTTATGTGGGCATATGTTTTTATTTCTCTTGGGTAGATACCTAAGAGTAGAATTGCCAGGTAACAATCAATCATTCAATTATTATTATTATTATTTTTTGGCCGCACTGGCGCAGCTTGTGGGATCTTAGTTCCCCCACCAGGGATCAAACCCAAGCCCCCTGCAGTGGAAGCTCGGAATCCTAACCACTAGGGAATTTCCTCAATTAAATTTTTAAAAAGAGAAGAAATGGGTTATTTGGCTCTTTTGAGCTCAAGTGAAAGGATTAACTAGTGAATATGTGGCATATCTCTTGATGTTGGAAGGAAGGATAAGGAAACATACCATACTGAATTTGGAAGCAGTAATCATGTTGAGGTAAAGAGTATAAAAGAAAAGAAGTAAACTACACATTTTCTTAGGAGAAGGTAGAGTCAAAGGGAAAGTTAAGAGGAAGAAGGTAGTATAGGGGCTTTGGGAAGGAAACAATTCAAAGGCACAGCTACTTAATCTTTTTATACAAACACATGCATGTATTATTATGAAATATATTATTGGTGCCTATAAAATGTTTTGTTAGTGGGAAAGTTAAAAAAAATCAAAGTTCTTTGACTATCCCAGGTTTTCTTATAAAGGTAATGATTTAAATTTATTGCTTACAGTTTGTGTGTGTGTGTGTGTGTGTGTGTGTGTGTGTGTGTGTGTGTGAAATACACTGAAAGGCAAATAAGGCAAAATAAAAAGTGTGAGTTTGAGTAATATCAGACAGTGAATTTGTGAAGTACCTGAGATTTTGTTTTACGACCACTAATCTTCAGGTGTTGAGAATTTATGATTTTGTCTTTGTTCCGGTTTTGTTCTCTGTAATTCTTTAGACATCTGTACAGATGTTCATTCCCTTATAAGAGGAAGAACAGACAAATATCCTGGACATTTCTAGAAATTTGTTTCTTAGTTGCTGTGAGGAGGATTGACCATTAAAGTTCTGATCTTTTCTTTACCAGTTCCACTGACCTCAATTTGACCTTTCCCCAAGAGGCAAATAAATAAAGGTAGTATGTCTGACATATATTGCACGTGCTGGGCAGCTACATCTGACAGATTCCCTAAAAAGGAAAGATAATGTTGATGACATTTATCTTAGACGTTATGGTAACCTTGTTTATCTTCCATGAAAAAAAAAAAAAAATCGAAAAGCCAGTTTCGGTAACCAAGAACACAATGCGAGTAAGAAATGCCCGTTATTGGGAAGTATTCCAGTATAGACTTGACTCAACTAGCGGTACAAATCCTTGCTACAAAGTATAGAAATGTCCCATTTTCTGTAATCAAGCGGTTACAATACAAGCTGAAGGAAGGTTTTTGTCTTTGTTTTTGCTTTCTCCTACTTACCCCTCAGATCTTACTTCAACGTAAATTTCTCCAGGTGAGTGCCCTTCCTTTGTTTCCTTAACATACTCCGTCTCTCCCATTACTTGCACTGAAAAGATGATCGTTGGTGCCTATGTACTTACACAGCAGTGCCTTACCCAACTTTGTCCCTGAAACTAAATTTGGGCAGCCCTCCTCCCCACTTGTCTCTCCTCCCCCTCCGCAGGGCTTTCCCACCCCACCCCCAGGGTTATCTCAGCCCCGCCCCGCTCCCTGATTGGCTGTTGGGTGGGAGGCTCGTTCCTTCGCTCTCCATTGGCCGCTCAGGCCTCAGGGGAAGGCTCGTTTCCCGGCTCCCAATAGGTCCCCCGCGCAGGCAACTCCTCCAACCTCAGCGCAATGGTCATTTCCGGAGTAAGATGGCTGCAGTGCGTGTGCTGAGGACCTGGAGCCAGACTGCCGGCCGTCTGGTAAGCAGGTTGGGCAGATCTGAGGTCGGGAAGGAGTGATTTGTTCGGAGTCACCCGGGAGAGGTGTGTTACTTTGTCCTCCGAGTGCTTCGCGTACAGGGCTCGCGTGATGGAGAGGTGGAGGGAGGTATGCAAAACGAAGGGCAGCGAAGGTGGTGCCCAACCTGTCTGGAGACCCACTCTCTCTCCTTACCTGGGCGCACTTATGTCGTGACTTGGTCGCCCTCCCGCTTCATCTGCACCCGAAGCCCAGCTAGCCTTTCGTTCAGCAGCCTTTTATTGAGCACCATCCGGGTACCGGGCATTGTGGTAGGCACTGGGGAAACAGATATACTGTATTCATTAAACATTTATTGAGCACCCCTTAATTTCAGACACTGATATTACGACCCCTGCCCTCGAGGAATTTACAGTCTAGAGAAAGAGACTGGGCAAGGAAAGCGTTAACACCATAGGTCCTTGCCTCCAAGCAGCTGAGAGGCTCGAGCTTTGTTCTTTGGGTTTACACCTATCTCCTACATTTGCACCAGTATCTTGCCAACCTTTTAAATCACCAGAGCTAAGACCCACCACCATCTCTCCTTCATTTCTCCCCTTTCACACAGTCTTCTAGCACCAAACAATTAACATCCCAATAATCATAGTGTTTCATCCTATTTGCATAGCGTTTTTCTTCCTGGGTCCCCTCTTCTGAATTTTCCTACAGTGTTGGGCCCCTGATCTTACAAAAGCTTCCAAGAGCCTGCTATGTACCAGGTACTGTGCTAGGAATTGGGGGTGCAAATATGAATAAGACAGACACTGATTTCTGCCCCCTCAGAGTTTAATTACAGCCTTGTGGTATGGCACGGGGTAGAAAGGCAGAGATAGACATTAAACAAGCAATTACAGCACAGCATGAGAAGATGAAACAAGTGCCTAGAGCTACAGGGACACATAGGAGGGATCTTGGGGGGTCAGAGAGTTCCCAGAGGATACTGTATAATTTGAGATTTGTGAGAGCTAAGTAGGAGGTAACCAAGAGAAGAAAGCTCTTCTCAGCAGCACCTTACTGGATATTGGCCTCCCTTCTTTTGAAAGTTCTCCATGCTTGGCTTCTGTGACACCAGCTTCCTGGTATTCTTTTTCCTACATCTTTGAACACTTTATCCCAACCTCCTCCTCTTTCCTTCCCTAACTTTTAAATATTGGTGTTTTTAAGGGTTCTGACTTTGCCCCTCTGTGTGCTTCTTGCACTTCCAGGGTTACTTCATCCACTTCTTCAAATTTAGTTGCCATTTATATGCTGATGATTCCTGAAGTTCCCCAGTCTTCCAGCCAGCTTTACTGCAGACCCATATATCTCACTGTCCTGGAAATCTTCAAATTGCATGTATTTTAGGTGTTTTTCAGCTGTAAGTAATAAACCCAACCAATAAGTAGGAAATTAAGTATCTGTGTATACAAAGCATCTGAAAGTTAGATGGCAGCTGGGATTGATTAAGTGGCTCATCATTATCAGGGTTGTCATTTTAGCAATTCATTTGGCCTTTCCCTCAGGGTCACAAGAGGGCTGCTACAACTTTGTATTCAGGGCAGTAAGGAGGAAGTGGTGGTACCGTCCAGACTCACTGGCTAGAACTGTGTTACATGGCCACTGCTAGCACAAGGGAACTTGGAAGGACTAGCCTTTAGCCACCTCACAGTGACTGTTAAAATGCCTCCGAGGAACATCAGACTCTAGGCTCTGGAACTAAACCCTCAAACCTGTTTCTCTTGATTCTAGCCTGTAAATCTCAAAAATCTAGTCATTTTTCTCCAAACTGTCTCCAGCTGCAGATATCCTGGACCTTCCTAAGTTGGACTTTCTGCCTCTAATCTTGTGCCTCTCTAACCCATTCTCCATAGTGTAGCCAGAGTGATCTTATAAAGTAGGACACAAATTTGAGAATGTCATTTCCTTGCTTAAAACTGCTCTCAGCAAAATGTTCAGAATTCAAATGACTATGAAGCAATATAATGATCTGGATCTTTCCAACCTCTCCAGCTTCATTCCTTGCTAAAACCTACCTACCCAGTCCCCACTCTGACACTTCACCCTTAGCTCACACTAAACTACACTAGAAGTATATTGAACAATTTCAGTTAATTGAACACAGGCTGTTTTCTCTCTCTTGACTCCAGACCTTTGCACGTCTATTTCCTCTGCTTTAAAGACTCTTGCCTTACTCCCCTATAGACTTCTCTGCAACACATCTCACCCCCTGGGTGACTTCTACTCATCCTTAGGTCTTACTTCACTTTCTCCAGGTAGGTTCCCTCCTTTGTGTTTTCTTAACACTATCTCCCCAATTATAATACTGTTGTAATCACCTGTTTACTTGCTTTTATCTTTCACAGTATGGACTATACATTCCATAAGGGAAGGAATCACATCAATTTTGTTCTCTAATCCTAAATGCCTGGCACATAGTAGGTACTCAATAAACATTTGTTGAATGACTCAGTAAAAGAAAGTCTATTTTTTTCCATATGTTATAAAAAATCATAAACAACAAGAGGTCTTATCACCTATAGTAAATTATTAAGAAAGCCTTATTATGTTGTGTTTATACTTCCCTATGGCATCATGCATTTGACTCTTGATTAACTTACCCTATTATCTTGAATTTTTCTATCTTGTCTGTCTTCCTGCAGTAAAGTGTAAGCAATTTGAATTCAGAGACTGTATTCTGTATCTTATTTAGCTTTGAATTCTCGAGCACAGAACAATCCTATCTTTAGGTATGCTCAACAACTGCCTGCTGAATTATTACTAATTTATTTCCTTATTATGTGAATCTGCTAAACCGTCTTTTCATTGCTTTGTATTTTTTTTATGTTGTTTGTAGAAGACAATGTCTCTCATACTTGAAAAATTATTTTTTTCTCCTCCCTTCCATTTTCTAAAAATAAATTTATTTATCTATTTATTTTTGGCTGCGTGGGGTCTTCATTGCTGTGAGTGGGCCTTCTCTAGTTGTGGCGAGCGGGGGCTACTCTTTAGTTACGGTGCGCAGGCTTCTCATTGCGGTGGCTTCTCTTGTTACGGAGCATGGGCTCTAGGCACGCGGGCTTAGTAGTTGTGGCTCACAGGCTCTATAGCACAGGCTCAGTAGTTGTGGCGCACGGGCTTAGTTGCTCTGCAGCATGTGGGATCTTCCCGGACCAGGGCTCGAACCCGTGTGGATTCTTAACCACTGCGCCACCAGGGAAGCCCTTCCCTTCCATTTTTATCCTTCTGTTTTCCTTTTTATACCTTTAGTAGGCAGCTTCACTAATGTGTTTTAGCTTTCTCTTAATAGCCACTCAATCGCTGTTTATCACATAATGCCTATTGCACTTATGTTGCTTTCTTTATCTACTCTAAATCTTCTCAGCCAGGAGCCTGTCATTCCATGCCTCAAATACAATAATTCTTTCTTAACTTTGTCCTTCCTCTCCAAGCTTTACCTGTTATAATCTAACAAACACACAAACACACACACACCTAGGTTAATTTCTTTTTTTATGCTTTCATTTTATTTATTTTTTTATACAGCAGGTTCTTATTAGTCATCCATTTTATACACATCAGTGTATACATGTCAATTCCAATCGCCCAATTCATCACACCACCACCCCCACCCCCCCGCTGCTTTCCTCCCTTGGTGTTCATATGTTTGTTCTCTACATCTGTGTCTCAATTTCTGCCCTGCAAACCGGTTCATCTGTACCATTTTTCTAGATTCCACATGTATGCGTTAATATACGATACTTGTTTTTCTCTTTCTGACTTACTTCACTCTGTATGACAGTCTCTAGATCCATCCACGTCTCAACAAATGACCCAATTTCATTCCTTTTTATGGCTGAGTAATATTCCATTGTATATATGTACCACATCTTCTTTATTCATTCATCTGTCGATGGGCATTTAGGTTGCTTCCATGACCTGGCTATTGTAAATAGTGCTGCAATGAACATTGGGGTGCATGTGTCTTTTTGAATTATGGTTTTCTCTGGGTATATACCCTGTAGTGGGATTGCTGGATCATATGGTAATTCTATTTTTAGTTTTTTAAGGAACCTCCATACAGTTCTCCATAGTGGCTGTATCAATTTACATTCCCACCAACAGTGCAAGAGGGTTCCCTTTTCTCCACACCCTCTCCAGCATTTGTTGTTTGTAGATTTTCTAATGATGCCCATTCTAACTGGTGTGAGGTGATACCTCATTGTAGTTTTGATTTGCATTTCTCTAATAATTAGTGATGTTGAGCAGCTTTTCATGTGCTTCTTGGCCATCTGTATGTATGTCTTCTTTGGAGAAATGTCTATTTAGGTCTTCTGCCCATTTTTGGATTGGGTTGTTTATTTTTTTAATATTGAGCTGCATGAGCTGTTTATATATTTTGGAGATTAATCCTTTGTCCGTTGATTCGTTTGCAAATATTTTCTCCCATTCTGAAGGTTGTCTTTTTGTCTTGTTTATGGTTTCCTTTGCTGTGCAAAAGCTTTTAAGTTTCATTAGGTCCCATTTGTTTATTTTTGTTTTTATTTCCAGTACTCTAGGAGGTGGATCAAAAAAGATCTTGCTGTGATTTATGTCAAAGAGTGTTCTTCCTATGTTTTCCTCTAAGAGTTTTATAGTGTCCGGTCTTACATTTAGGTCTCGAATCCATTTTGAGTTTATTTTTGTGTATGGTGTTAGGGAGTGTTCTAATTTCATTCTTTTACATGTAGCTGTCCAGTTTTCCCAGCACCACTTATTGAAGAGACTGTCTTTTCTCCATTCTATATCCTTGCCTCCCTTGTCATAGATTAGTTGACCATAGGTGCGTGGGTTTATCTGGGCTTTCTATCTTGTTCCATTGATCTATGTTTCTGTTTTTGTGCTAGTAGCATATTGTCTTGATTACTGTAGCTTTGTAGTATAGTCTGAAGCCAGGGAGTCTGATTCCTCCAGCTCCATTTTTTTCCCTCAAGACTGCTTTGTCTATTCGGGGTCTTTTGTGTTTCCATACAAATTTTCAGATTTTTTGTTCTAGTTCTGTAAAAAATGCCATTGATAATTTGATAGGGACTGCATTGAATCTGTAGATTGCTTTGGGTAGTATAGTCATTTTCACAATATTGATTCTTCCAATCCAAGAACATGGTATATCTCTCCATCTGTTGGTATCATCTTTAATTTCTTTCATCAGTGTCTTACAGTTTTCTGCATACAGGTCTTTTGTCTCCCTGGACAGGTTTATTCCTAGGTATTTTATTCTTTTTGTTGCAATGGTAAATGGGAGTGTTTCCTTAATTTCTCTTTCAGATTTTTCATCATTAGTGTATAGGAATGCAAGAGATTTCTGTGCATTGATTTTGTATCCTGCAAGTTTACCGAATTCATTGATTAGCTCTAGTAGTTTTCTGGTGGCATCTTTAGGATTCTCTACATATAGTATCATGTCATCTGCAAACAGTGACAGTTTTACTTCTTCTTTTCCAATTTGTATTCCTTTTATTTCTTTTTCTTCCCTGATTGCCATGGCTAGGACTTCCAAAACTATGTTGAATAATAGTGGTGAGAGTGGACATCCTTGTCTTGTTCCTGATCTTAGAGGAAATGTTTTCAGTTTTTCACCATTGAGAATGATGTTGGCTGTGGGTTTGTCGTATATGGCCTTTATTATTTTGAGGTAGGTTCCCTCTATGCCCACTTTCTGGAGAGTTTTTATCATAAATGGGTGTTGAATTTTGTCAAAAGCTTTTCCTGCATCTATTGAGATGATCATATGGTTTTAATCTTCAATTTGTTAATATGGTGTATCACAATGATTGATTTGCATATATTGAAGAATCCTTGCATCCCTGGGATAAATCCCACTTGATCATGGTGTATGATCCTTTTAATGTGTCATTGGATTCTGTTTGCTAGTATTTTGTTGAGGATTTTTGCATCTATATTCATCAGTGATATTGGTCTGTAATTTTCTTTTTTTGTAGTATCTTTGTCTGGTTCTGGTATCAGGGTAATGGTGACCTCATAGAATGAGTTTGAGAGTGTTCCTTCCTCTGCAATATTTTGGAAGAGTCTGAGAAGGATCAGTGTTAGCTCTTCTCTAAATGTTTGATAGAATTCACCTGTGAAGCCATCTGGTCCTGGACTTTCATTTGTTAGACGATTAATCCTTTTTCTTCAATAATCCATAATGTATGAGTTCAGACTCCTTAATCTGACATTTACAGTCATCAGCAGTTTGGTACTTGAGCTCCTTCCACTGCTCCCTTTGATAAATTTGATCAAGGCAAATCATACAACTCAACATTTAAAAATGGGCAGAATTGAATAGACATATTTTCAAAGAAGAAATGCAGATGGCCAACAGGCACATGAAAAGATGCTCAACACCACTAATCATCAGGCAAATGCAAACTAAAACCACAGTGAGGTATCACCTCAAACCTGTCAAAATGGCTATCATCAAAAAGAACACAAATAACAAATGTTGGTGAGGATGTAGAGAAAAGGGAACCCTTGTACACTGTTGGTGGAAATGTAAATTGGTGGAGCCACTGTGGAAAACAATATGGAGGTTTCTCAAAAAAACTAAAAATAGAACTACCATATGACCCAGCAGTGCCGCTCCTGGGTACATATCCGAAAAACCAAAACACTAATTTGAAAAGATATATGCACCATAATGTTCATAGCAGCATTATTTACAATTACCAAGATATGGAAGCAACCTAAGTGCCCATCAACAGATGAATGGATCAAGAAGATGTGATATACACACATATATATATGTATGTATATACATATATGTAATGGAATGCTATTCAGTGATAAAAAAGAATGAAATTTTGCCATTTGCAGCAACATGGATGGACTTGAAAAGCATTGTGCTAAGTGAAATAAGTCAGAGAAAGAAAAGTACTGTATGTAATCACTTATGTGTGGAATCTAAAAAATACAACAAACTAGTGAATAGAACAAAAAAGCAGCAGACTCACAGATATAGAGAACAACCTAGTGGTTTCCAGTAGGAGGGAGGGCAATATAGGGGTGACGGTGTGGGAGATACAAACTTATGGGTGTAAGATAGGCTCAAGGATGTATTGTACAACATGGGGAATATAGCCAAAATTTTGTAAGAAACGTAAATGGACTGTAACCTTTAAAAATTGTATAATTTTTTTTTAAAAAGTGTGATGTAGTTAATCAGGTATTAATAACATTGAAATGTTAACTTTCAAATTAAAATATTGTACCTTTCACGCACTTAGGTTTTGATATATCAAATGAAGTACATTCAGTCCTACTTATTTGCGTAACATTGTATTTTATTATATTAGGATTTTATATAAAATATCAATAGTTAAATCTAAAGAGTCATCTATAAATTATGATAAGAAAACCTTTGGGGACAATACTATGTGTGTTTTCCAGTGTCTTTAGATGCCAAAGGAGTCACTTTTTTTTAAGAATAAAGAAGTGATTATTTATTTATAAATTTATTTATTTATTTTTTTTGGCTGCGTTGGGTCTTTGTTGCTGCATGCGGGCTTTCGCGGCGAGTGGGGGCTACTCTTCATTGCGGTGCGTGGGCTTCTCATTGCGGTGGCTTCTCTTGTTGTGGAGCACAGGCTCTAGGCATGTGGGCTTCAGTAGTTGTGGCACATGGGCTCAGTAGTTGTGGCTTGCAGGCTCTAGAGCGTGGGCTTCAGTAGTTGTGGTGCACAGGCTTAGTTGCTCCGCTGCATGTGGGATCTTCCCGGACCCGTGTGCCCTGCATTGGCGGGTGGATTCTTAACCACTGCGCCACCAGGGAAGCCTGCTAGCAGTCACTTTTGAATTCTTTAGTTGTTTTATTTCAGGAAGCCTTTAATGACTCAAATACACCTACAAGCTGTTGTGTTTATATAGAAAACATTGTTAAAACTTTTTTACTTTCATAGGGAATTTTAGGCAAGGATTGTAAGCATGTGGACAAATCAGGATATAATTTTACTAAACAAGGGAATTCCCTGGCGGTCCAGTGGTTAGGATTCCCTGCTTCCACTGCAGGGGGCACAGGTTCAATCCCTGGTTGGGGAACTAAGATACCGCATGCCTCGTGGCATGGCCAAAATAAATAAACAAAAGAACAAGAAAATATTCTGGGTGCTAGGGTTTGAATTCCTTTAGTTTCTTGACCAGAAACTTCTCACTGATGCCAAGTGTTCTGATTTCAGCCTAGATAATTTCATATTGTTTATATTGTGATAATGATTGTTCTACTTTTAGAATAGACTTGAAATTCAATATATACTTAGAGATACGCCATTAAGATCATTTATAAAAGCTTTTACTGTTTTGTTTTCCCATCTCTAGATTTGTGTCCGCTACTTTCAAACATGTGGTAATATCCATGTTTTGAAGCCAAACTATGTGTCTTTCTTTGGTTATCCTTCATTCAAGTATAGTCACCCAAATCAGCTGCTGAAAACAACTGCTGGTAAGTGTAATGTCAGAATAGCCTGTACAACATAATGTTTTGTATTTATTCAGTAATTGAAGACTCATCAAAGTAAAAAAGTTGACCTTTTACTTCTAGCCTGGCCCTCCTTGCTCTCCCCACATCTATCCAATTCTCATTTTCTTTTCTTTTCTTTTCTTTTTTTTTTGCTCCCACTCCCCTTTCACATACTTTCCCTTAACACTTGTGTCTTCATAATGCTGGGACTGGGTTCTCTTGGGCCCTCTGTTCTTTATCATAGGATTTACCTGAGTGCAATAGTCAGCATTGATATGACTTAGATTAAATTGTTGACTTAGTAGATTGTGTCCTCGTACTCACTGTATTACTGTATTTTTGGATGAGGCACTTAATCTGTCATGTTAAGATAGTGTGATGGAGGTGCTTGTATAAATAGAAAGTTCTCTGGCTTTTACCACTTAATTACCTTTCCCCCAACTTTTTCTACCTTGCAAAGAACTTGAGACTTAAGTATTAGATTTGGCAAAGGCACTAAAACTTTTTTTTTCCTGATGTTCTTTTTAGAACCCTGGTAAAGAACCCTAGACTTTTGTTACAACGTTAAGCTTTTGACAGATACTTGGTGCCTTAGTCTGTGCTAGTGATGAAAAATAACGGAATTCCAGGCGGATCCAACCCCTGAGATCAATTAGTCCTTCCATGCCTGTAGATGTCTTCCTCCGCATCACCCTAAGATATGTAAACTTTATCTTCACCATTTAAAAAAAAAAAAAAATTCTATTTTCAGAAGTTGATCTTTTCTCTTTACTTCTCAGAGAAAATAGAGGCCATTCAAGCAGAAACTCCAACTTCCTACCCTAGTCTCTAAACACTTAAGGAGCTTTGGGTTACTAGCTGTGTAACCTTATGCAAGTTACTTAATTTCTCTCTGTTTCATCATTTGGAAAATGGGAGTAACATAGTATCCAACTTTGTATTCTTGTGAGAGCAAATCAATTCAATACAGATAACTGACTGATCACCAACTCCATGCCAAGACACTGCTCTACATACTTGGGATACATCCTCTTCCTCTTCTGCCCTAACTCAGTAAACAGTTAAGCTAGAAACCTGAAGCCATCCCGATACTTGTTTCACATCAAGTTGATTATCAGATATAGTAATATTACCTCTTATATGTTTCTTAAATCTGTCTTCGTCTTTTCAGACAGCTTTGAAAATATGTAAATATATTAAGTTCTATACTTCAGTTTCTTACCTACAATAGCCTCCTAACTGCTTTCTCTGCCACCCCTCCCCCAGTCCTTTCCATCCCACTCCTGCCAGAGATATTTTTCTCTAAAATTATAGATATAAAGTTATAGGTCTGAAATTGTAGATGGGACTCCTATCAGCTAATTATTGCTGAATAATAACCTTCCCCACAACTTAGTGTCTTAAAGGAACAATGATTTATTGTTCCTCAGGATTCTGGGGGTGGGTTGGTCAGGTGGCTCATCTGCTGGTTTCACCTGGGCTCACTAATGCGACTGGAGTCAGCTACAAGGTCATCTGCTTGTTTCACCTGGGCTCACTAATGCGACTGGAGTCAGCTACAAGGTCATCTGCTGGTTTCACCTGGGCTCACTAATGTGACTGGATTCAGCTACACAGTCATCTGGGTTGGAAGGTCCAAGATGGTCTTACTCGTATGTCTGACAGTTGGTGCTGGTTTTCAGCTGGGGCATCTCATTTCTCCTCCACGTGGTGTGTCTCATCCTCCAGTAGACTAGAACAGCTTCCTTAACATGGCGATCTCAAGGCACATTCCAAGAGGGAGAAAGTGGAGGCTGCGAGGTCCTGTGAGGCTTGCACTCCAGAACCTACACAACTTTACTTCTGCTGCATTCTATTGGTCAAAACGAGTCATAGGCCAGCATAGATTTAACTAGTGGTAGGATAAACTCTACCTCTAATGGGAACAGCTGCAAAGAATTAATGACCATAATTATTTACCACTGGTTCCTAATCACCTCTAGGATATGTTCCAAACACCTCACCTCATCATGGCACAAAGCCTTAAATCTGGGCTGATTTCTTGCCACGTAGCCTATCCTCAGCTGTACGGAAGTGTTTGTCATTCCCTAACCATGCTGTATACTATCGTATTCCCATGCCCTTTCACATGCTGTTCCTCGCATAATATTGCTTTGTATAGAGGTGCCATGGTGTACTTACTTGCCATTTTTTGATTACTTCAGTTGCTTTCCAATTCTTTATTATAACTCTATGATAACTATTCCTGAGCAGAAATCTTCGTGTACCTCTCTATTTCTTCAAGGAAAAAAATCTTAAAAGTAAAATTACCTATGGAGTCAAACAGATTTTTTTTTTTTTAAGGTTTTTGATTCTTAATGCCAAACTATTTTTCAGAAAGGTTCCAGTTTGTACTATGAGCAGCAGGCTGGGAGAGGGCCCAACTTACTAGAGAGGAAACAAGAGGTGCTTAGGACCTCCGTATCAAAACTGTATTTTGTATTTCTTAACTACTAATCTCCTCGTATTTATTGAAGAAAAATTTCCTACCTTAATCAGCTTGTTGTATATTTTATAAGCAATTTTTATTAATAGTAGTTTTGTGTGTGTGTGTGTGTGTGTGTGTGTGTGTGAGACTCAAAGCCTTTATTCTAAATTGCTATGAGATACAGACTCCTTAATGGGAATTTTAGTTGTTTACTTGCTTTAAACTAAAGTGGGACTTCATTTCTTTTCTGTATACGATCTAAAATTTTTTCATGTAATGTACCTGAGGAGACCAAATGAAAAATCAAGCATGTGTAATAAATTTGCACACACAGTAACATGAAAACAGAAAATAAGAGCATTGACCCAATGATAAACGTTTGGGTATTTAGGTCATTTCAAAGCAAATCTTTAGGACACAGTTTTGTTTCAAAGATTAGAGGGAACACAGACTTTGCTCAGACAAACCTGGGTCAGAATCATAGCTCTCTCCCCTTACTGGCTGTGTGATCTCGGACGTGGCTTTGTTTTCAGAGATAATTTGGACCCACGTGGCTGAAGGAAAGTTTCTCAGCATGTTTGTCTTTGCATAGTGAACTGTCATAATATATATCCATTTGATTGGACTTAAGATTTGTTCCTTTATATTCTAAAGCATTTACTCCTGTTGTGAGTGAGAGCAGGTCAACAGCTGCTTTAAAAGTGCCAATACTCACAGATACCTTCCAGTTATCCCTGAAGCTTGGATGAAAGGAAAGAGCAATAGTTGTTGCCTG
The DNA here is from genome assembly GCF_009873245.2 of Balaenoptera musculus. Lineage (NCBI taxonomy): Eukaryota > Metazoa > Chordata > Mammalia > Artiodactyla > Balaenopteridae > Balaenoptera > Balaenoptera musculus. Next base: position 88,368,045 of record NC_045785.1, on the reverse strand, counting down.
AGGAGTTGCCTGTGGAAAAAGCACAGCCATTTTCAAGTGCACTGAACAAGTGGATTTGACAGAATAAGTGAGAGTATCTGAATGGAACCACAGTCAGGCAGAGTGGCTTTCATCATGGTAATCTCTGCCAAGTCCAGTCCATTACTCTCAGGGTGCAAAGAGGCCTATTTCCACATGGCAAAAGATATATTGCATGAGCTGGAAACAATCTCAGATTTCTGAAAAAAGTAATGCAGCTTGTTTCCATGTATATGGATTGAGCATACAGAGACTATTGACCAAAACTGTGGCACCATCCTGGTTTTGACCTGACAATGGAGCTTTTTACACTTAGCCTGAAGTCAAACCAAGTGGGTTTGAATCACAATTCCGTCACTTATTGGATGTGTTCTCTTAAGAAGATTCCTTAATCCCTTGGTACCACAATTTCTTTCCCATTAATAGAGAAGATAATAGAGCTGTTCTGAGAATTTAAACCTGTTATTATACTTAGCACGCTGAGCTCCCACTGATTAATAGTAGTTTAAAGATAGAGGAGCGCTCTTCAGTCACTTCAGAGCCATTTGTTAATTTGGAAAAGTGAGAGGATCCATACGTACTTTCTGTCTTGGGAATAATTACCATAAATTATCATTGGCATCTAAGTGTTATAAAGAGGGTGTAGAAATTTGAAAAGGAGTAAAAAAAATGCTAAGAGAAAATAGAAGACTAAAATTTAAGAAGTTGGTAGAACATCATTTGGGCGAATAAGGATTTTCCAAGTCTTCTAGGTATGGATCTGCCTGATCTTTACACACTGGGAATGAGAAGAGTTGTATGAAGTCAAAAGAGATTTAAAAGCAGGCCATTGATGTTTATTATAGTTTCATAACATGAAACAAGGAGATCCAGCTGAACCTCCCTTTGTCTAATATCTTGTTCTATTTTCTGTTCATTGCTATTATTGCAAAATCTCATTTGTTGGAAGGGCCTCCTATACCCTTGTAAAAGAACATTATTTTGGAAATTGGAAAATGTCAGTTCTGTGGCAATATCAATAGGTCTGTGTCACTGAATAATTTATATAAATCTTGGGTTGTTATGAATGATGGTTATACTTTTAAACATTATAAAATGCTTTTTAAATCTATAAAAATGGAATAATTTCTGCCTCTGCTTGAGAATATTTTCTAATTTTAGATGTCAAAGCATCTGTCTATTAGCAATACATTACATATTTAATGAGATCATTTCTCATTTGTCTTTGAAGCTCTACAGGGACAGATTGTTCAGTTCAAACTCTCAGACATTGGTGAAGGGATTAGAGAAGTAACTGTTAAAGAATGGTAAGTTATTCTGAAAAATTTTTTAAGTAAGTATAAAAATAATTTGAGTAAAAATAAGTAGAAATATATTTAAATTGAGACATCTCTTTCTGTAACATATAATGATTTTTTTAAAGCAATAAGGTAAATCTAGTTTGTGTTGCCAATATGCTGGTGGCACAATTCATCCTACAGTATGGCATTTTATTCAATGTAATTTATTAAGGATTGTTTTTTCCTCATTTAAAAAATTTTTTCACTACCCACCACTCACTTCAGCTAAAAAAGAGAAATTTGCCACTAAAAGATATTAAGTTGATATGACCATGTGTTTTGAAAAGCATTTACTGTATGAACTTAGAGCTTTTTTCCAAACTATTTTAAAATAATCATGTAGTCTAAGGTCTCTTTACCGAAAATGACTTAAGTAAGAATGCAAGTACATTTGACTCACCATTACCTGAGAGTTTGCCTATATTTTTAGAAAAAGTTACAATATTAAACCAAAAGGCATGAATCAAAAAATAATTTTCGAAAGGTTAAAAAGATGTTAAAAAAAAAAGGCTTGAAACAAAAATTAAAAAGCTCTTTACTTAGTCATCCTTCTATCCCTTTTCTTTCTTTCCCTTTTCTGGAAAAAAAGGAAACACCTCTGGGTACTGAAATAATTTTCAAAGATTTCTAGAAGTAACAGTTAAAGTGAGTCAATAGATTCTCTCCCACAATTGTATACTGTTAAAGATCCTTTCCAAAATCTGATTCAGCCACCTGAACATTCTTTCCCTGCTGTTCTCATTATAATTGCTTTGTAGGTTAGGAGAGAACTATAATAACATAAATGTACTTTATGATTTTGTAGCTGTTGCATTGTGGGATCAAGGAAAGAGCAATGACCTCAGGTCAGAAGAACCTGAATCTGAAACTTATTAGCCATCTTAGAAACAAAGACTAAGAACTCAAACTAAAATTCATGAAATTAAAAAGGATGCATATTGAGGATATCAATTTTTAAAATTTAATTCTAGAAATAATAGGCATTATTAAAATTTGATAAAGCCTAAGACAATGAAAGGAAATAACACTTTTAAAATACATTTTTTCATATTTGAGGCAGAAAACCTGATAAATTAATTAAATTTTGGGGTTATAGATCTATGAATTTTTAATTATTTTGAAATTTTTTATATTTCTTGAGTAGGCATCAAAGAGCCTCTGGAAGTCACTGTAGTCTCTTCTGAAACATTCTTTGGTATACTATCTGGGACCAAATGCTGGGCTCGACGGATACTGATCTAATTCAGTGTAACATTTATATTGTTAAGATGATCTGTATTATTGCTTATGTAAAAGTGTCTTACATCTTTTTCTTTTAGGTATGTAAAAGAAGGAGATACAGTGTCTCAATTTGATAGCATCTGTGAAGTTCAAAGTGATAAAGCTTCTGTTACTATCACTAGTCGTTACGATGGAGTCATTAAAAAACTATATTATAATCTAGACGATATTGCCTATGTGGGAAAGCCATTAGTAGACATAGAAACGGAAGCTTTAAAAGGTACTGTATATATATGTTCATCTATTTTGCCAAATTGATTACTGCTGTCCTTTTGTCACTGGGTACCAATTGAAAGTGGAGTTTACTTTTAACAATTTACAGGATTTGATTTGGGGGGTTTAGAAGCTGAAATCAGGAAAATAGGAAAGGTACTCTGTGATGCATGATTATCTTTTGACCAGTTACCATGTTAAAAACATGTACAGTAATACTTCATTTATCTGGAGGCCTACCTTCTGGAAACCTTGGCGTTCACAGAAGCAACAAGCTCTCTTGGGAATTAAAGATTCAAGCTTTAAACACTGGTCACTAATAAAACTTGGAATATGCAAAGATTAAATCTCACATAATGGGATTGCTCTGTTTGCTGCTGATACGAAAACCGAAACACAGTGTCATTGGTGATGGTTATGAAAGCCAAATTTCTTAAAGAGAAGTAGAAGACAAAAGGAGGAAAATCAGAATGAGAAGCAAAGAAACTAGCATTCAGAAGCAGCAGCAACCATAGAACTTATAAGCAGTAGATGTCCTGACCAAAGGGAATTCGTTATGAGAACGTTACTGGAAAATTAAAACAGTGTGCTGTCCCTATGGTAGCAAATAGCTGGCTCTCTACATCAGAAGTTCCCTTTGGCATTGTTGTGATACACCAAGGTTATGTCATCTAGGAAGCTTTGATGTGGGGGCAGGGGGAGCAGAGTCTGTGATGCAACCCTAAGCCCACAATCTATCTGGAAGTGCTGAGATAAAGATATTTCAGTAGTGTAATTTGGAAGTCTAGAAGGAGTCTGAATTAGAGTGGCTGGGCTGACTCTTAGTCCTGCAGTCTGTACAATAATATAATACTAATATCATAGTCACACTTTATAGTTTATACAATGTTTCACACTTAATATTTTATTTATTCTTATTTGTGAGGTATTCCAGTTTAATGGATGAAGAATCATTGGGTAATTTGCCCAATGGCAGTGACAAAGCCAAATTTAGAAATCGGATGTCCTGAGTCTTTGTCGAGAATATTTTCAGCTATAACATGTTGCCTCCAAAGGCTGGAAGGTAACTTATTAAAACCTTCCTATTATTTATTTAATTTCTATTATTATAAAAACAGGATGTGTGCATTGTAGAAAGTTACAAAATGCAGAAAAACAAAAATAAGAAAATGAAAACACATTCCTACAACTCATTAATCACCACTCTTAACACATTAGTGTATGTCATTCCAGACATTTTTCTAGGCACATGTACATATGCATTTTGGTTTTTTTTTTTCCCCCATCTTTATTGGAGTATAATTGCTTTACAATGTTGTGTTAGTCTCTGCTGTACAACAAAGTGAATCGGCTATATGTATACATATATCCCCATATCCCCTCCCTCTAAAACCTTCCCTCCCACCCTCCCTATCCCATCCCTCTAGGTCGTCACAAAGCATCAAGTTGATCTCCCTGTGCTATGCGGCTGCTTCCCACTAGCCATCCATTTTACATTTGGTAGTGTATATATGTCCATGCCACTCTCTCACTTCGTCCCAGCTTCCCCTTCTCCCCCTGTGTCCTCAAGTCCGTTTTCTATGTCAGTGTCTTTATTCCTGCCCTGCCACTAGGTTCATCAGTACCACTATTTTAGATTCCATATATATGCGTTAGCAATACGGTATTTGTTTTTCTCTTTCTGATTTACTTCACTCTGTATGACAGACTCTAGGTCCATCCACCTCACTACAAATTACTCAATTTCATTCCTTTTAATGGCTGAGTAATATTCCATTGTATATATGTGCCACATCTTTATCCATTCACTTAGGTTGCTTCCATGTCCTGGCTATTGTAAATAGTGCTGCAATGAACATTGCGGTACATGACTCTTTTTGAATTATGGTTTTCTCAGGGTATATACCCAGTAGTGGGATTGCTGGTTCATATGGTAGTTCTAGTTTTAGTTTTTTAAGGAACCTCCATACTGTTCTCCATAGTGGCTGTATCAATTTACATTCCCACCAACAGTGCAGGAGGGTTCTCTTTTCTCCACATCCTCTCCAGCATTTATTGTTTGTAGATTTTTTGGTGATGGCCATTCTGACCGGTGTGAGGTGATACCTCATTGTGGTTTTGATTTGCATTTCTCTAATGATTAGTGATGTTGAGCATCTTTTCATGTGTTTGTTGGACATCTGTATATCTTCTTTGGAGAAATGTCTATTTAGGTCTTCTGCCCATTTTTGGATTGGGTTGTTTGTTTTTTTGCTATTGAGCTGCATGAGCTGCTTGGATATTTTGGAGATTAATCCTTTGTCAGTTGCTTCTTTTGCAAATATTTTCTCCCATTCTGAGGGTTGTCTTTTGGTCTTGTTTATGGTTTCCTTTGCTGTGCAAAAGCTTTTAAGTTTAATTGGTCCCATTTGTTTATTTTTGTTTTTATTTCCATTACTCTAGGAGGTGGGTCAAAAAGGATCTTGCTGTGATTTATGTCATAGAGTGTTCTGCCTATGTTTTCCTCTATGAGTTTTATAGTGTCTGGCCTTACATTTATTTATTTTATTTTATTTTATTTTTAACATATTTATTGGAGTATAATTGCTTTACAAGGGTGTATTACTTTCTGCTTTATAACAAAGTGAATCAGCTATACATATACATATATCCCCATATCTCCTCCCTCTTGCGTCTCCCTCCCACCCTCCCTATTCTACCCTTTAGGTCTTTAATCCATTTTGAGTTTATTTTTGGGTATGAAGTTAGGGAGCATTCTAGTTTCATTCTTTTACATGTAGCTGTCCAGTTTTTCCAGCACTACTTATTGAAGAGGCTGTCTTTTTTCCATTGTATATTCTTGCCTCCTTTGTCAAAGATAAGGTGACCTTATGTGCGTGGGTTTATCTCTGGGCTTTCTATCCTGTTCTATTGATCTGTATTTCTCTTTTTGTGCCAGTACCATACTGTCTTGATTACTGTAGCTCTGTAGTATAGTCTGAAGTCAGGGAGCCTGATTCCTCCAACTCCATTTTTCTTTCTCAAGATTGCTTTGGCTATTGCAGTCTTTTGTATTTCCATACAAATTAAAATTTCTTGTTCTAGTTCTGTAAAAAATGCCATTGGTAATTTAATAGAGATTGCATTGAACCTGTAGATTGCTTTAGGTAGTATAGTCATTTTCACAATATTGATTCTTCCAATCCAGGAGCATGGTATATCACTCCATCTGTTTATGTCATCTTTGATTTCTTTCATCAGTGTTTTATAGTTTTCTGAGTACAGGTCTTTTGCCTCCTTAGGTAGGTTTATTCCTAGGTATTTTATTCTTTTTGTTGCAATGGTAAATAGGATTGTTTCCTTAATTTCTCTTTCTGAACTTTCGTTGTTAGTTCATAGGAATGCAAGAGATTTCTGTGCATTAATTTTGTATCCTGCAACCTTACCAAATTCATTGATTAGTTCTAGTAGTTTTCTGGTGGCATCTTTAGGATTTTCTATTTATAACATCATGTCATCAGCAACAGTGACAGTTTTACTTCTTCTTTTCCAATTTGTATTCCTTTTATTTCTTTTTCTTCACTGATTGCCAAAGCTAAGACTTCCAATACTATGTTGAATCATAGTGGTGAGAGTGGATATTCTTGTCTTGTTTCTTATCTTAGAGGAAATGCTTTCAGTTTTTCACCATTGAGAATGATGTTGGCTGTGGGTTTGTCATATGTGGCCTTTATTATCCTGAGGTAGTTTCCCTCTATGCCCACTTTCTGGAGAGTTTTTATCACAAACGGGTGTTGAATTTTGTCAAAAGCTTTTTCTGCATCTATTGAGATGATCATATGGTTTTTATTTTTCAATTTGTTAATATGGTGTATCACATTGATTGATTTGCATACATTGAAGAATCCTTGCATCCCTGGGATAAATCCCACTTGATCATGGTGTATGATCCTTTTAATGTGCTGTTGGATTCTGTTTGCTGGTATTTTGTTGTGGATTTTTGCATTTATGTTCATCAGCAATATTGGTCTGTAATTTGTGTGTGTGTGATATTTGCCTGGTTTTGGTATCGGGGTGATGGTAGCCTCGTAGAATGAGTTTGGGAGTGTTCCTCCCTCCACAGTTTTTTGGAACAGTTTGAGAAGGATAGGAATTAACTATTCTCTAAATGTTTGATAGCATTTGCCTGTGAAGCCATCTGGTCCTGGACTTCTGTTTGTTGGAAGATTTTAATTACAGTTTCAATTTCATTACCTGTGATTGGTCTGTTTACATTTTCTAATTCTTCCTGGTTCAGTCTTGGAAAGTTGTACCTTTCCAAGAATTTGTCCATTACTTCAGGTAGTCCATTTTATTGGCATATAGTTGCTTGTGGTAGTCTCTTATGATCCTTTGTATTTCTGCAGTGTCAGCTGTAATCTCTCCTTTTTTGTTTCTCATTTTATTGATTTGAGTCCTCTCCCTTTTTTCTTGATGAGTCTGCCTAAAAGTTTATCAGTTTTGTATATCTTCTCAAAGAACCAACTTTTAGTTTTATTGATCTTTGCTATTGTTTTCTTCATTTCTCTTTCATTTATTTCTGCTCTGATCTTTATGATTTCTTTCCTTCTACTAATTTTGGGTTTTCTTTGTTCTTCTTTTTCTAGTTGCTTACACCTTAGGTGTAAGGTTAGATTGTTTATTTGAGATTTTTCTTGTTTCTTGAGGTGAACTTGAATTGCTATAAACTTCCCTCTTAGAACTGCTTTTGCTGCATCCCATAGGCTTTGGATCATCGTGTTTTTGTTGTCAGTTGTTTCTAGGTGTTTTTTAATTTCTTCTTTGATTTCTTCAGTGATCTCTAGGTTATTTAGTAACACACTCTTTAGCCTCCATGTATTTGTGTTTTTTACAGTTTTTTTCTTGTAATTAATTTCTAATCTCATAGCATTGTGGTTTGATATGATTTCAGTTTTCTTGAATTTTCCAAGGCTTGATTTATGACCCAACATGAGATGTATTCTGAAGAACATTCCATGTGTACGTGAGAAGAAAGTGTATTCTTCCGGTTATGGGTGGAATGGCCTAAAAATATCAATTAAGTCTATCTGGTCTGTTGTGTCATTTAAAGCCTGTGTTTCCTTATTTATTTTCTGTCTGGATGATCTGTCTGTTGGTGTAAGTGGGGTGTTGAAGTCCCCCACGGTTATTGTGTTACTGTCGATTTCCCCTTTTATGGCTGTTAGAATTTGCCTTATGTATTGAGGTGTTCCTATGTTGGGTGCATATATATTTATAATTGTTATGTGTTCTTCTTGGATTGATCCCTTGATCATTATGTAGTGTCCTTCCTTGTCTCTTGTAACATTCTTTATTTTAAAGTCTATTTTATCTGATATGGGTATTGCTACTCCAGCTTTCTTGTGATTTCCATTTGCATGGAATATCTTTTTCCATCCCCTCACTTTCAGTCTGTATGTGTCCCTAGGTCTGAAGTGGATTTCTTGTAGACAACATATATAAGGGTCTTGTTTTTGTATCCATTTAGCCAGTCTGTGTCTTGGTTGGAGCATTTAATCCATTTACATTCAAGGTGATTATCGATATGTATGTTCCTATTACCATTTTCTTAATTGATTTGGGTTTGTTTTTTTGGTCTTTTTCTTCTCTTGTGTTTCTCACTTAGAGAAGTTCCTTTAGCATTTGTTGTAAAGCTGGTTTGGTGGTGCTGAATTCTCATAGCTTTTGTTTGTCTGTAAAGCTTTTGATTTCTCTGTTGAATCTGAATGAGATCCTTGCTGGTAGAGTAATCTTGGTTGTAGGTTTTTCCTTTTCATCACTTTAAGTATAGCCTGCCCCTCCCTTCTGACCTGTAGAGTTTCTGCTGAGAAATCAGCTATAACCTTATGGGGATTCCCTTGTATGTTATTTTTCTGCTTTTTCCTTGCTGTTTTTAATATTTTTTCTTTGAATTTAATTTTTGTTTGCATTTTGGTATTTTTTTAACCAGACTTGTATTTGGTATATTCTAATGTGTTTGCTTAGTTAATGACTCTACATGTTTTCATGACAATACATTTTCATTTTATCTGGTAGTCACACCATATTTAAATTTAAATTTCCCCAATTGCCACCAAAATGTCCTTGGAATTTCAACTGGTTTGTTCAAGCTAGGGTCTAGTACAGGACTACAAATTGCACCTGGTCTCTTTAAATCTGGCTCCTACTTCCCCACATGACACTGACTTGCTGAAGAGATGGTGCCATTTTTTTTGCAGAATGTCACATCTTTTGGACTTGTTGCTTCTTCATGGTGGTGTTTGACTTGTTCCTCTCTTCTTTATATTTCCTGTAAACTAGAAGTAAGTTTTTTTTTTTTTTTTTTTTTTATTTATTTTTGGCTGTGTTGGGTCTTAGTTTCTGTGCGAGGGCTTTCTCCAGTTGTGGCAAGCGGGGGCCACTCTTCATCGCGGTGCGCGGGCCTCTCACTATCGCGGCCTCTCTTGTTGCGGAGCACAGGCTCCAGACGCGCAGGCTCAGTAGTTGCGGCTCACGGGCCTAGCCGCTCTGCGGCATGTGGGATCTTCCCGGACCGGGGCACGAACCCATGTCCCCTGCATTGGCAGGCGGATTCCTAGCCACTGCGCCACCAGGGAAGCCCTAGAAGTAAGTTTTAAAGGCTAGGTTCCAGTTAAATATTTTGGCTAGAATCTACATCATGGAAATATTATGTACTTCATATTTCTCCATATCAGGACACAAATAATGTCTGGATGACCTGGTGTAGTGATGCTAAGTTTAAACATGGAATTAGGATAACCATACCCTTGCCCTTCCATTGTACAGTTATGTTTTTCCCTTTGCAACCTGAGAGATATCGATGTTGTAATGTTTTGGTACTATATAAGTAGTTTATAATATCATCTGAGAATCCTTGCCTAAATCAACAATTGTTTTAGTGGTTGTAGAATGATGATTTTTGGATTCCTTTAACATTATTAGGTGGCATTTTTCTGTAAAGTGGAGCTATCCCTTCCTTCATCAATTGGGGCTATTTGTTACTATGAAATACAGTTCCTACTGGAAAGACATTCCAGTCTTTCTTTACCAATTATTAAAATAAGGAGTTACTTTAATAGGCCCTTCAAATGGTGATATTAATTTTTCCAACATTCTCTTTGTTTATATTTCATTTGACCTGATGTTTTTATTATAATTCTTTTTAATGTTCAAATCATTAAGAGTGGTGACCATTTCAAGGTGGCTTCTGTGTGTTCTTTTAACGTGACACTGTTACTTTTCAAAACCTTCCTTGCTTTTGGCACAAGAAGATGATCTGGGACTCAACGTTATATTGATACTTTTCCTGCCCCAGACCTGGAATTATCCATTCCTTGAGGGCCTCTTGTTCCTTTTAATGTGGAATAAATAAGAGACCATAATCTGGGTACTAGGGGTGCTTCCTATTATCTTGACTCCAAATTTCTATTGAAAGGCATGATTTAGGAATATTAAAAACAAAAAAGAATTTACCTTTAAAAATTACCTGAAATAAACACAGAATTATTTTGATAGATCAACAAGATAATAGATATAGATTTTTCTTTCATCAGTTAAGACCTGGAAAGGAAAGAATTATACTCTTGGCATAAACTGAGACAACCAAAGATGCTGAACATTATTGTGGATGTCAGTAAATTAGAATACCCAGTCAAGTGCTGTAGACCAGATTAGATACCTATCTAGGCCATCCACAAAAGCAAATTATAGTCATCCTGTGGTATTTGCAAAGGATTGGTTCTAGGACAGACACACACACACACACACACACACACACACACACATAAATGGACACCAAAATCTGCTGTTGCTCAAGTCCTTTGTATAAAATGGTGTAGTATTTGCATATAATCTACATACATTTTTTTTTTCTATATATCTTCGATCAGCAGTTGGTTGAATCCATGAATACAGAACCTGTGGATTCCCAGGTTCTGACTGTATATGAACAAGTGAACAATTGGGATTTGTGGGGGGTTTTATTGTTTCCTTTTATTTCTTAGAGTTTTACTTTTTAGAGTTTCTTTTGGTATCTCCAGTGAAATCCAACTTAATAAGTCTTGATATAGCAAATTATAAAATCACAGAAATTTTTCAGGAGGGGGTATATTTTTTCTAGATAATTTTTTACAAAAATTAATTTCCTGTACAACATGGATGAATCTTGAAAAATTATGCTGAGTCAGAGAAGCCAGACGTAAAAGAGAACATGCTGTATGATTCTATGTACATAAAGTTTTAGAAATGCAAACTAATATATTTTGACAACAAACCCATTAGTGGTTGCCTGCTGATAGGGTAGGAAGGAGGCAGAAGGTTAGGAGGGAGGAATTACCAAGGAGTATAAGGAAACTTTGGGGGGTGATATGTCCATTATCTTGATTTTGGTGATAGTTATGGGTATATACATATTTCAAGACTTATGAAATTTTATATTTTATGTATGTGCAGTTTATTATATGTCTGTAAAAACTTAATGGGATTGGATAGGTTATGTTCAGAGTAAAAATTATCTGATAATTTTCCTCATAGAGAACTGATCATTGTTAGCTATTCTATTTCATTTGCAATTCAAAGTGTATTCTGAATAATTGCCTTGCATGCTAGTTTTATTTTGTGTGTGTACCGTTTTGCTTTTATATTTATGTTTTCTTGTAATTTTTATTGTTTTTTACTGTAAGAATAACTATGAAGCATAAACCTATATATCAAATAAGCAAGCCTATAGAATAGTAGGTTCAATTTACTAAGAAATTTATATGTGCCTCTTTTTAAATTCTGGAAACAGGAAAAGTTTCTAAGTATTTTGTGTACCTTGTCTTAAACAAGAATTTGTAGTAATACTGAATTTGTCTATATTGTTCCTTGTTTTAGTGCCAAGAAAGCCAATTATACTATAAATAGAAAGTTACCTAAAGAAAAGTCTTTTAGAAGTACAAGACACATTATGTCCATTTTACAGGTGGGAAATAATTATAGCATAGAACCATCAAGAGTGTAAGGGATCAAGAGTAGACGTCTTAATAGCAGTAATGGAAATTAAATCCTGTCTTTTAATGCTTGTTTAAATAATATTCTATGGTACTCTCTTTGTAACATGGTGTTGCAGCCTGCTTTTCAAGACTGGAGTGTCTTGATAATTCTGATGAGGGAAAATGTGTTTGTGACCTCCAACCCCTATCTCTGAGTGCTCTGACTGTAGGTAGACTCTACTTGAAAAGAGCTTACTAGACTCATTTATGCTGTTTAAAAAAAAAAAATTACAAATTGAAATTTAGTTAATTAATATTATCAAGATTATGTCAAAGCTGATCCATGTCTCAGTATGTTGTCTGCTGTGAACTCAGTTTTAGGAATATTGCCATGAGTTCTCTTTACAGCTAACCTGGCTTTCTCTAACCTCTATTTTAAAAAGTAGGATGACTCCTCACTTTTCTAAACAAGTAAAGCTTTTTGAACCCAAACTTTTCTAAACCATTTATTTAATGGGAATCAGTAGTTTTATTTTTTTTTTAAACCTACATATTTTACACCTTCTTAAAGTGAGGATATTGGGTATAACCTAAAATCTTTTTTGATTATGCAAAGGCATGTTAATGAACATTCATTATTCTGGGAAAAACGCAATTCTGCCTCTGATTTTTGTTTTTTCAGCCTACCTCTTAGCCTTGTCATTGTGCCAGGCCATCACTCTCCTTCCTAACTTTCTGGCAACACAGATAACCAAGTTGTTAAGAAATATGTGCTAAGAAGAGAAAATAGGATGTGATTGAGAGTCTAAATGACTTTTCTCTGGAGCAAGTGTATGGTTTTAATGCTGAGGCTGCGTGGCACGGTTTTAGGTGTTCTGCACCTGCAGCTATGTACAACATTAAGTTGCCAGAATGCTTGACCACCAGACAAGTGGAGAGTTACTATACCTAATTAGCTCTAATTGAGGAGTCTTGCCACCATGGGGAAGTATTAAGGGAAGAGAGGAAGGGACATAAGATGTAGCAGAATACTTTTATATTATTCTGCTGTTATATTGCATTTACCCTTTAACATGAATACCTATCATCGATTGAATGCTTTCTCTGTGCTAAAGCTATATATACGTTACCTCTTTAAATCATATAGATTATTATTCACATTTGACACAGGCAACGTTGAGACCCACAGAGGTTTAATAAGTTGCCCACGGCCACACAGCTAGTAATTGGTAGAGCTATGATTTGACCCCAGCTCTGTTTAATTCTAAAACGCATGTTCCTGACCACTTTGTTACACTGAAAATTGTACTCAGAGATGGGGTGTCAGCTCCATTCTTCATCTAGAACACTGGGGCTAAATTTCTAACAATGTACATACGCGTACATTCTGCTGTAACAACACAAGTTAGGCATCCTATAGAGTTTATAGTATTAAATGTTTGCCAGGATAATACAGTGTTTTAGAGTTAAACAAAAGCTCTTTGACATAAAACCATTTGAACAACATAGCATGTCATTTAATTAAATTACACTCAGTAACATAAATTGCATAGTACAATGCCTGGGCATGATAAGTGCTCAGTAAATGGTAACTAAAACCTTATTTTGTATAGCTAATTGTAGACTGAATTGATTGAATTAGCTGTTTCAGTAATTTGAAGTGAGAAAGAAAATGCTATGCAATCTCATTGGTTTAGACGTCATTAATTCTCAATTTATGATCATTTGAGCAGAAACTAAACTAAGGTTTAGATTTGTGCTATGAAGAAAGGTCTTCCTAAGAAGTTTTGCAGGGAGGAAAAGTTTAAAGCTTCTTACAAAAACAACTCTTTCAAAAACCTTTGAGTGCTTTGGTATTTCAAAAAGTATTTCCCATTGCAATCTCACAGTTTTAATGTTTTTACTAAATCAAATTACTCTTTTATTTAATCTGAAATAAAATAGTTTTATTATAAATTTGCTTCACATGATGAATTCCAGCAACACTAAATTGACTGTCTTCATGACAAAAACTTATTTACCAGAGTTCTTTTGTTCTTTCTTAAAATTTAATTAAGGTTTTAAAAACTGTATCTAAATCCACTACTGAAGGAATAAAATCCCACATATTAGAGTATAGTGCAATAACAGTGAAAATCACATCAGCTGGGGAGAGTCATGAAATTTTAGCTTAGTCTTAACTCCATCCCCCTTAGAGTCTGTTTCTACATTGGTAAAATCAAGAAATGTGCCCTGCATTCTTGTAGCATTACTGTGAACATCAAAGGAGAAAATAAGTTTATAAAGTATACTTTACATAAGTATAATCATATAAAAAAACTTAGAAAATTACTTCAAGTGCTATTTAACAAGGTAGTATTTTATTTTTATTTATTTATTTTTTAAACAAGTTTCAAAAGATTTTTTAAGGCAACCTTATACCTGGAATACAAAACTAAGTTGAAAATTACTAAGACTTCATTTTTGCATAAAAGAAAAATTGCCTTTATCACACTGGAATTCTTAATTTTCTCAGAATCAAAATTAGTTATTTTAAAAGGCAAGGAATAAAGTACATTGAATGAATGGAATTATAAGCAAAACCAGTATGATCAAGATCATTTTCCCCAAAGCCTCATTTGAAAAGAATTTGACATTTTAATGTGAAAAGTCACGGAAGTCCTTTACGTTTAACTAAGCTCCTCAAAATATTGTGCCAAATACTTAACATTTATTTTAAAACACTTTAAGTTGTACTTTTACCATATACATGTCCAAAAACAATCCTGAAAAGAATATTTTTTTCTAACTTACAATAAAAAACTTCCTGCTTTTCAAAGTCTGATCGGTTACAATCATAAAATACTAGGTTCCTGTTTATAAGCTCATGATATGAAAACAATTATGTCCAATAGCTTCAGGGGAAAGTACAAACTAGAATTTACTATTAATAATTTCTTCATCATCTTGGTCATCTATGTGAAGTACAGTAGGAAGGAGTCAAATGTTAGGACTTACTCTTCAAAAAGTTGAAAAACGACAGGAGTTACTGCCAGGTCCCACTCTATTACACAAACTCTGGCTTTACATCAAAGATCACCATGGTTTTATTTTAGTCATCCTCTGATTTACTGTCCACACTTTCTTCATTTTGCATAGAACAATCATATGTTTAATTAAATCTGGAAAAAGTAATAAGCATTCCACATTTTGGGGGTAGCAATATGGGCCTCCCCCTGTGTTAAACATGTTGCAGTTTATAGCTAAGCTGACCGTTCAAAGGCTAAACCAGAATAGCCAGGACAGCTTGACTTTGTTGGTTTCCCAGTTGTACAGCTTGCAATCTCTATTTCATCGAGGTAACAGGGCACCATAACAGGAACAGATTGTTCCATCAGCAAAATTGAACCAGCAGCAACTTTCTCCAAAACTATAACTGTTTTCCAAATGTGCAATCTCTAGTCAGGGCTAAGGTTATTGAATCAAATGCTAATAGAAGTTACTGTGGCCACTAGCTCTCTAAGTTGAATTTAGAAACTGTTCCTTTCTCTCCTGCCTAAAAGATCTGGTCATCTTCCTAGATCTTTTTCCTAGTTGTTAGGTTCTGAACCAAATATCCTTTTGTATCTGTGCGAAATTGTGATTTGATGTTGATCACTCCGTTTATATTGGCATCATGCCACAAACACTCATCCATTTAGAAAATGACATTCCCTCCATATCCTTATAATTATGATTTACTTCTTCTCTACTGGGTCACTTTTAAGATCAGTTCTATGATCAAGGTAACAAAAAGACTGGAAACCCTTGGATCATGGAAATGGCTTTCTGGTAGATATTCTCTGTTAAATCTCTGTTAAATCATCCCTGGCTTTCCAATGTCCTTAGCAAGGTAGTATTTTAGTATTAAGAGAGCTTTCTTCCCACAACTACCTGACAACTACAACTCATATATAATATGAGTGACTTCTTGCAAATCTTTGTTTTATTACTTAATACTTACACTGAAGTTATTCCAAAAGGCAGTACTACTTGGTGATATATAGAATGTTTTCCAGAAAGGTGAGTAGCAATAAATAACATGATATTTTGGTAAATAACCAAATATTTATTTTGGTAAATAACCAAATAAATATTTATTTGATAAATAACAAGTTATATAATAACTTGTATATGATATGTCTGGACATTTATGCATTTCTCAAACCGTAGCAAATATGCATTATTCAAGTTAGTATTTGGGATTCCTACAACTGAACCCCCTTGATTTTTCTTTGGATCTTAGTTCCTAATGCTAATCTTTCTTACTAGTTTCTCCAGTAACTTCAACAGATGTGGACAATACACAGGGCTTCTCAAAGTGCAATAAAATTATGCCTTGGGCTGTAGAAGTTGTATTCCAGCTTATTTGACCAGAAAGAAAATCTACTAGGGCCATGAACTAAAGGAAACAGCACAAACTGAGTCAGCCCTAGGATTGAATTCCAGCTCTTCACAGTTTTTTAGGTGTGTGACCTTGGGCCAGTCTCTTCACCTCAAGTCTCATTTTTTAAAATCCGTAAAATGGGGATAATAACACCTATCTTACACACTGGAGTGAAGATTAAGATATTACATATGTAGTGCAGTATACGATATATACTAGGTGATTGTGGGAAGGAAGAATAATTTTCCCTGTACCTTCTGAGTTCTTAGCTGAGACCCCTATAATAAAAGACAGATGAACAAGAGAAAAACAAATTTATTAACATGTAGACCTCATGTATACCTGGGAGATACCCAAGAAAAATGAATAACTCAAAGAGGTGACTTTAGGATTCAGGTTTAAATACCTTCTTAATAGGGAAAGGGGAGGAGGGATGTAGGCCTCTTAGGGGAGAGTAAATGATTTTTAGGAAGGATGAATTGGCTCTTAGAAGAATATATGGGAGGTATGATAGTTTGTGACAAAAGTTTATATGGGTGTGTTGCTGATTTCTAGTCTCTTCTCCTGTGATGAGTCAATCTTCCCTGGTTGGATGAAACTCCTAGGGAGTTTCTGACAGTTGAGTTCCTTTTGGATGTCTTTAGGTACATGAATAGAGTTCAGAGTAAGCCTCTCCCTGCATTTGTTGTTTTTCAAGTGCCTACAGCTCTTGAAAATAATCAGTACACCAAAGTGGCATATTTTGGGGTGGCATGTCCTGAACTCCTACAATCACATTTTGGGGTGGAATATTCTACTACTCTTCATGTTCAATACAAAGTGTTTGTTTTTTCTCTTCCTTAACTGTAGGGGAACTTGGAGAGCTCCACCAGACCAATTCATAGACTAGTGAGGAGGAATGAATGAATAGAATGTCTTTCCATAGTTTTCGAGCAGTGGAAAATTTTTATTTGCTTAGAATTGAATGTCAAAGCTAACTCAGTTTTCTGCTGATTTTCAGAGGTTGGCTCTAGTTTACTTATTCCCACAGAGATTCTGCTGTACTATAGCACTGATTTCCTAGCATCCGACCTTGACAATTAAATGCTCTCAAAAACTTTTTTTTTTGGTTGCAAAAATACATGCTAATAGCCCAAGATAGTTTTTCTTATATCACTACTCTACAGTTAGAGAATAAAACAACCAAATTAGTATTAGCCATGAAAATAAAACCTTCCACAGCATTCCTTAAGCCATATTCAAAGCAAAGAAAAAATTTAAATGCTATATTATCTTAGGAAAGCATTTAAGGTTGTCACAGATTTTACATGATTCATGTAATTTACCTCACATTTGATTCTCATTTCGTATGTATATGAGAAATTTATTAGGAAAATGTTTACAATACAATGTGTTTTAAAATTTATGAAAGAAACTTGCATTTTTTAACTTGAAGCTGCTACATAATTTTAACAGAAATGAAGTAAACAGCAGGCAATAATAATCATTAAACAGTACCTGGTACCCGTACACCCCTCTCACTCACTCTAGTACCCTTGTATGTTTTTCCATTTTACAGTTGTGTTTTTCCATTCTGAAGTAGCTCATCTATTATGCTTTTTGACTATATACTTTAAGTTGAATTTATTTATATATTATAAGACACTAAGCTTGTTGTTTTTGTTGTTTCAGTATTTTCTACTAAAGAGTAAAATTTTACCTTGTTACCAGATTCAGAAGAAGATGTTGTTGAAACTCCTGCTGTGTCCCATGATGAACACACACACCAAGAGATAAAGGGCCAAAAAACACTGGCAACTCCTGCAGTTCGTCGCCTTGCAATGGAAAACAATGTAAGTTTTCTTAATATTTAAGTGTGAGATCACACAGAAGGTATACATGTGTATCTATGAAGAATTACCCAGCTATCCCATGATGAGATGGCTCAAGTTGGGATTAAAGGAAACATGAAAATGTCTGTTACTAAAAAGTGATAGTTGCATAAAAGTCCTCATGAGCAATGAAAAGAAAATTGTGAACTTACTATTCATGTTAATTGAGAAGTGTGGATTTATTATTCTTCCTGAGAGCCTAATAACATTCAGGGCTACCATTTATTGAACACTTGTAAATACTAGTGTCTTAGATCAGGTACCCTACAAGCATAGCTTGAGACAGGGGTTTGGGAACACATGATTGATTGATTGAGAGCATGATCATCTTTACTAGGAATGAAGGAAGCAGTATAGGGAAGGGATGGGAAATGGGCCAGGCAAGGATGTGGTCCCAAGGATCTGCCTGACCCCAGGGAGGTAGGGAAAACCATAGAGCTATACTGACTTGAGTCAAGGAGCCTGGCCTTCTGTTTTCCCTCTTACCTGACAGTCATTGTTTCTTAACCTCCAAAGTGAGATGGCTCCTAGGCATTGTGCTAATAATTTACATGTTATCTCATTTAATCTTCACAACTCTGAGACAAAGGGCCCTTCTAAGACTTAAGAGAGGTCAAATAACTGGTCCAAGGTCACACAGCTAACCCAGTGGTGGAACCAGGATTCTGAAGTGAGTCTCTGCGACTCTGAAACCAGTGCTCTTAATCATTAATAGTGTCTCAACAATTTTTTTTTTGTGTGTGTGTCTCAACAATTGATGCCTCCATTATTTGAGCACTTCTGAGCCAGACACTATACATACATTATCGCTAATCCTCACAGTAACCTTGCAGACTGGTTTGGATTATCCCCTTTTTGCAGATGAGAAAAGGTGGAGAAGTTGATTAAGTTGCCTAAAATCAAGTAAGTAGCTGAACTGGGGATTTGAGCACAAATCTGTCTGGTTCCAAAGCCTGAGTTCTTTCCCCTGTGCCTCACAATGCAGGCTTTTGTTCATTTGTTTTTGAGAGAAGTAGTTAAATTACAGTTGGGGGGAAAAAAGTTTACATTTTGGGAATAAGAGTCATTAAAATGTTCATTCTCCTTCAGCTAGTTATCCTACCATTGGGGAACTATCCCAAGGAGATAATCTAGGATATATTAAAGTGTTTTATATAACCAAAAATTAGAAGGCACATATGTGTTCAAAATCAGGGAAATGCTTAGGAAAATTATGTTATAAACCCTTAATGAAAATTTATTAGCCATTGAATGTGTTCAAACATGAAGACAATTTAGCATAACAGAAAAATAGAAATAGTAGTATGGAACACTACACTGTTAAGGGCAGCAGATGAAATAATGATCTTATATATTGCTTTGAAAGCTATAAACATTTTACCATTTTAAAAAGAATTATATAGAAGGACTACCTGTAGAAATATATGATGTGGCTTTCCTCTTCCTAAAGATGTGTATAATTAGAGCATTTGTATAAGTACTAGAAATTAAATAACAGATTTATTATTATAAAGTCACCTTTTTCCCCCTTTTTTTGCAGTTTGTATATTAATTAATTGAGTTTGTCTAAAATTAAAAACCAGTGGCACTTACAGTTGTTTGTAATTACCTAAAAATTATGTTTAAATTCTTAGAGTTCATTTATTATAAACTAAATGTTTGATGTGATAAAGTCCTTTACTCTTTTGTGGTCATTCTTAGGGAAGCATTAATACAAATGAAATAGGACTTAACCTTGAGAGTTTAACTAATATACACTATGCGTGAGGATATCATCCAAGCTAATGTGTCTTTTTATTTAAGTACAATTCAATTTAGTGAAATATTTTATCTCTATTACCGAACATAGGAAGTGATTAAATAAAGCCAGATCACAAATATTTCCAAAAAGTATCATGAGTGCCCAGTAGAAAGTGGAATTATATCATCTATTGTTTATTCTGTGGAAAGCAATAATAAAACTTAACTATTTGACCCTTAACTTGGACCAATGAACTCACATTCCAAGTATGCCTCAATAAAGTTAATTTCAGTGTTTTGTACTGATCTTTCTAAAACAGCTATCAGAAAAAAACTAATTCAAGAGAGCTTTTATAGGATGATTATTTTAACCATTATGTGTTTACTGGTAGCCAGGGTCAGAAACAGTGGTCTACATTTGTTATAGTGTTTAACTCTTGTTTAAACTCTCAGTTCTTCTTATGTAGTCTCCAAGAATAGAAAAAAATCAAATAAGAATTATGCAAGAAATTTTGAAATAGTTGATTGTTTAAAAATATGTTTTCATAAATAGCTATATACAATGTAGATATTACATTGTTACCGCATGGGCAAATGAACAGTAAGTACAAAAGTAACAAATGATCACTTATGAAGAGTAGCTATAGTTTATAGCATTCTATTGAGAAGATGAAAATGTTACTTATAGTTTGTAGTGTTCTATTAAGATAATTAAAATGTTATTTCCTTATTCTAATTTATTGGGCAGAGATACTTTTTTACCTTCAGTTCATTTAATTTCACTTAGAGACCTCAATGATGGGTTTATTTATTTTTTAGGTAGTTTTATTTTTAGCATTAAAATGTGTCATTTTTTAGATTAAGCTGAGTGAAGTTGTTGGCTCAGGAAAAGATGGCAGAATACTTAAAGAAGATATTCTCAGCTATCTGGAAAAGCAAACAGGAGCTATACTACCTCCTTCACCAAAAGCTGAAATTATGCCACCTCCACCAAAACCAAAAGACAGAACTATTCCTATACCAATATCAAAACCTCCAGTATTCACAGGCAAAGACAGAACAGAACCCATAAAAGGTAATAATAATAGTAATGTAAGGTAATAGAGTAATTTATTTGGGGGGAAGCTGCTTCAACATGATGAAATTACAGTTTTTCTAGGAAAAGCTTTAATATATACTGGTAATTTTTTTTTTATTTATTTATTTTATTTTTATTTTTGGCTGTGTTGGGTCTTCGTTTCTGTGCGAGGGCTTTCTCTAGTTGTGGCAAGCGGGGGCCACTCTTCATCGCGGTGCGCAGGCCTCTCACTATCGCGGCCTCTCTTGTTGCGGAGCATAGGCTCCAGACGCGCAGGCTCAGTGGTTGTGGCTCACGGGCCTAGCTGCTCCGTGGCATGTGGGATCTTCCCAGACCAGGGCTCGAACCCGTGTCCCCTGCATTAGCAGGCAGATTCTCAACCACTGCGCCACCAGGGAAGCCCCTGATAATTTTTAAAGAGTAATATGTTAGCAGGTTTCTTACAGTATAAATTTGTGTACAGATAATTTTTCTGTTTGAAGACTTGCTCGGGATATTTTAAATATTATTTTTTGTTAGCTTTCAAAACAACTACTTCTGATTTGTTATTTACAAACTCTTAGGATGATTAACTTCCAGAAGAGTGGCTTTGCAAGAAGCCATTGTGTAAATACATGGCTTGCATCCTTTTGAATTTATTATTATTATTATTATTTTGGCATTATTATTATTTTTTTTTGTTTGGCTGCGTTGGGTCTTCGTTGCTGTGCTCGGACTTTCTCTAGTTGCGGCGAGCAGGGGCTATTCTTCGTTGCGGTGCAAGCACTTCTCATTGCAGTGGCTTCTCTTGTTGCGGAGCACAGGCTCTAGGTGCACAGGCTTCAGTAGCTGTGGCGCACGGGCTCAATAGTTGTGGCTCGCAGGCTCTAGAGCACAGGCTCAGTAGTTGCGGTGCACGGGCTTAGTTGCGCCGCGACATGTGGGATCTTCCCGGACCAGAGCTCGAACCCGTGTCCCCTGCATTGGCAGGCGGATTCTTAACCACTGTGCCACCAGGGAAGCCCGCTTTTGAATTTTTTATATACCACAGTGTTGAAAGCAGTTACCTGTTATATTATTACAATTGACACTGGGTGTTGTGCTACAGTCAATGCTTCAGCATTGAAATTACTGGCTTTCAAGTTATGTAATGAAGATGGTAGCTCCAAGAGGAAGAGTTTAATTAAGAGTAAGTGACATTAGAGGACCTTCTATTTTAGTTTTTAAAGGGATTAAAGGATTTAAGAATTGTTATAAAGTACATATATATATGCATATATGTATATATATGCATATATATATGTATATTTAATGTTTTCCAGGCTTTCACAAAGCGATGGTCAAGACCATGTCTGCAGCCCTGAATATACCTCATTTTGGGTATTGTGATGAGGTTGACCTTACTGAACTGGTTAAGCTACGAGAAGAATTAAAACCCATTGCTTTTGCTCGTGGAATTAAACTCTCCTTTATGCCCTTCTTCTTAAAGGTAAGATTTTAGTCATTTCAAACAAGGCTTGAGTAAGACATTTAAATTTTGTTTTGCGAATATGCAATGTGTTAACTATGGGTTTGAATAAAAATATATTTCTCACAATATCACGTAGTTAGAAAAATATACAAGTACTCTCTCTTTGTTTCATGGAAGTTTATAAAATTGAAATATTTGTGTCAGATTTTTATCTACTTATCTCTTTGAGCTAGGTGAGGATTGTCCTGCCATGTAGGTAAAGCCTTTAATTCTGAAAGGATCACTCCAGCAAAGTCCTGATTTGAAGAAAAGTGAGATTTGGTATTGATCTTTCACTTTTCAACAAACTTATATTGAGGCTTCTGGGAATCATTTCTAGTACTAGGCCTTGGTGCCAGTATAAAAAAGAATAAGGCCATCAGCTGACCTTGAGCAGCTCACTAACCACCATTTAGAAAGCAACCGCCATATGCCTGACCCAGTACCAAGTGTGCTGTATACATGATCTCTTTTAATGATCAGAATAATGCTAACATGTAAATACTGCTATCCCCATTTTCCATTTAAGGAAATTGGCACTCAGAGAAGTTGAGAAACTTGTCAAGAATTTATATCTAACAAGTGGAGAAGCTAAGTTTTCGGTTCTGGTCCATTTTTCTCAAAAATGCGTACTGTTGTCTCTAAATCCAGTGTGGCTTCCTACCAGCCCTTTCCATGGTTCTTTTCAATGGTTCCCCTTCAGGATAGTTTCTAAATGCGTTAACGTGGCGTAAAAAAGTATTTCTATGCGTCTCTGCCACCCACCTCTCCAGTCTTCTCTCTCACAGTCACTCTCTCCGCTATAGTCAGATTAAGCTACGCATAGTTGCTGGAATACACAACTTGACCTGAAATGCCGCCTCCTCCCTTGATCAAATACATGTGCATCCTAAACACCAAATTTTGTTCCAGTATGGAACAGAATACAGAAGCCGGTTCCTCCTACAGAAGCCAGTGGCTGTCACAGTTTGAGTTAAATGGCCTTTTGTTTCTCATTGCAGTTTATCTCAATGTATTGAAAGTGTTTATACTCAGTCGTCTCTTCACTGATGCTGAGTCTTATAAGGCAGAAACTGTTCTCCTATATGTCCATCTTTTTAACAACTACCCTAACAGGGAAAGAGATGGTCTATAAACATGAGATGTAGTAGGTGCCAGTAAATGAGAGATCTGGACTATATTACAGCTATAGAGGGTCATCTGCAGAGGCACAGCAATTGAAACACGTGGATGAGATCACCCAAATTATGTGTGAAGGAGAAGAAAAGAAGGCTAAGGGTTTTACATCAGTGTTTAAGGGGTAGGTAGAAATTGAGTTGGCAAAGGCAATGGAAGAGAGTGAGTGGGGTCAGTGGTTTGACAATAGGAGAACCAGAAAAGAGTCACTTAATAGCCAAGTGTATCTATTGCTGTATAACAAACCACTCCCAAATTTCATGGTTTGAAACAATTACCATTTATTATTTCTCATGAATCTACAGGTGAGCAGGACCAGTCTGCTGATCTTAGCAGAGCTCACTTATATGTCTATAGACAGGTAGTAGATTGGCTAGGGGCCAGCTGGTGTAGGATGGCCTCAGTGAGGATGACTCATTTCTCTCCTGCATGTCTCTCCTATCTGCCCAGTATGCTAGCCTGCACATGGTCTCAGTACTGGCGGGGGTGAAGAGAGGAAGCAGAATGTTAGCACTTTCCCCAAGCTGTGCTGCACTGAGTTTGTTTTTAACTCATTGACCAAGGCAAGTCACATGACTAAGCTCAGAATCAGCTTGCAAGAGCACTGCCAAGGGACTTGGATACAGAGGCTCGTTAAAGATTGGGGCCTTTGATTCAGCCTCTCACACCAAGAGACAAGAAAAAAGTTTTAAGAGGAAAGTAGATAATGGTTATATGCATTACAGAGGTTAAATAGGATAAGGGATGGGAACAGGCTATTGGACTGGTAATGAAGAGGTCATGTGTGGCCTCAGCCAGAACTTACTGAATAAAGTATTGTTGAGGTAGAAGCTTGGCTGCAGTTAGTTGGGGAATGAAAGAAATTGAGGAAGAGGAGAAACCTGAAAAAATATGCAAAAAGGCAGACAGGGCATAGGTACAGGTGACAGTTATGGTGGTTGGAGTAGATTGAAGAAAGGTTCCACCTGCTCCCTCCCCTCCTGCACACCCTCAAGGAAGAATTGAGCAGATCTGTAGGCTGAGGGAAAGAGCTGGAAAATGGAAAGTTAAAAAATGCGGTGAATGGGGAAGCACTGTTAGAACAGTGCTTGAGCATGAGGGCGGAGTGAAGATGCAGACCCCGGTAGAGAAGTTCACCTGGAGGAGAAGAGAGTGCCACCTCTTGTTTCAGACTGGGTTCCTCTTACTGCTTCCCGTGACAAGTCTGTTTTGCAGCAAGGACAGTCCAGCTTTTTAATATGTTAAATTGATTTCATGATTGTTTTTCTTTATTGTTCCAGTCTGAATGAAATATCTGATCTTTATTTTGAAAATAAAAGTTAATATGCTTTGTTTTAAAATAACATTTTTTTCCCAGTCTACATAATTTTAGAACATTTGGAAAATACTACAAAGTATTGTACAGGGGGAAAAAATGACCTCTTATCTGTGGACACACACCTTGTTTTTCCTTTTACAAAATTTGGATTATACTCAAAATACTGTTTTTAATGTATAACACTTTAACCTTAGTTATGGATTTTTATATAAAGAAGATTAAAGTTATAGTTATCAAAACAAATGCTTAATAAAACTTTCCTTAACTCTCTAGTTCAAGGATATGATTTCTTTTTTTCTGTCAAGACCACTGACCCACAGACAAAAATAACACTTAACACAATGCACATAAAGAACTCTTAATTGGACAAGATGAAGGCAGTAGGAGAGGGAATTCTTTTTAGGGACAGTTTTGAGCATTTTTATTTTCCTTTTTTTTTGGGGGGGGGAGCGCTGTGCCACTTGGCACTGCTTATAGGATCTTAGTTCCCCAGCCAGGGATTGACCCGGGTCCACAGCAGTGAAAGCGTGGAGTCCTAACCACTGGACTGCCAGGGAATTCCCCATTTTCCTACTTTTGAAACTGACTAAGGCATGACAACCAAATGCAGTGTGTGAACTTTGATTAGATCCTGGATGGGCAGAGAAACAGCTATAAAGAATATTTTGGAGACAGGTAAATCTGAACATGGGCAGAAGAGAAATGGTAGTAAGAGAAAAAAGGAAAAAGGAAAGGGAGAGATTAAGGCAGGAGAAGGCACAAATGCCATCAGTTCTGGGAAACGGGCTCTAAAGTAAATGTTTGCACCAGCTCTGCCCTTCGCTTGGCCAAGGACACCAGGTGGAACACTGGCCTCTCAAATCCTTATCACTTGTTCTTTCTACACAGGAAAATAGCTTACTGCCTTTTTGTGTTTTAATTCAAAGTGTTTCTTTGAACTACAGGTTTGCTTCTCACGGAAACCTTAAGACTCTACATGTAAGTGAGGAAAACATGTAGAATTTAGACCTTTTTTTGGTACTTTGGTCAGTCTGCATAGTTACTTTGAAAATCTCCTTGATGTTTACAAGCTCCCTGACTACTTTATCTTTCATTCTTAAATGATAAGGGTAACCTAGTTCCACATTGCTGGGAGGTAACATAGGGAATAATATGCCTGGTACATGTAGACTTGCAATTAAACTCAGCTTAAATAAGAGTTCTTTCCTTCCATCCTTTACATCTTATTGCTTCAAATCCCCTATCCTTTCCAAGCTAAAAGTGCTAACGTTGTATTTCTCTCTCTAAACAGGCTGCTTCCTTGGGATTACTACAGTTTCCTATCCTTAATGCTTCTGTGGATGAAAACTGCCAGAACATAACATATAAGGTTGGCTATGTGCTGTGATAAATAAAAGTGCAAATGTGCTTGTAGGTTAAAGAAGCTTGTATTATACCTCAAGTGGTGATCTTCTTCAAACTGGAAATTAAAGTATGGGGTAAAACATTAAACTGAAGATAAATCTGTTGCTATTGATGTTAGTTTTACTTGCTAATAATTAATGATACTATTCAGATACGCAGATTGACATTTTTAACGCCTTTTGGTTTTCTGGTTAAAATAATGGAAATATACAGCTGTGAGGCAATGGTTTACATTTCCCATCGTACATACCCTCTCCGCAAACAGAAGAGCTCTCTCAAAATGGAATTCCTGCCGTTTTTAAGACAAGAATAATTTAGGGACTTCGCTGGTGGTCCGTTGGTTAAGACTTCGTGGTCCCAATGCAGGGGGCCTGGGTTCGATTCCTGGTCAGGGAATTAGATCCCGCATGCCGCAAGAAGATCCCATACACAGCAACAAAGATCCCACGTGCCGCAACTAAGACCCGGCACAGCCAAATAAATAAATAAATAAATATTCAAAAAATAAATAAATAAAATCACATGCTTGTGTATTGATACCCATTTAAAACAATAAATAAAGGGATTTCCCTTGTGGTCCAGTGGTTAAGAATCCGTCTTCCAATGCAGGGGATGTGGGTTCGATCCCTGGTCGGGGAACTAAGATCCCACATGCCGCGGGGCAACTAAGCCCCGAATGCTGTGGAGCCCGTGCACCACAATTAGAGAGAAGCCTGCGTGCTGCAACGAAAGATCCCACGTGCCACAACTAATGCCTGGTGCAGCCAAAAATAAATAAATAAATATTTTTTAAAATTTAAAAAATAAATAAAATAAAACAATCATTTAAATGAGCAAAGTACTGAAAGTTTGAATTCGTTGAGTGAACTCTTCTGTTTGGAGTGAAAGTTCATTAAGGCTGAGAACTCTTTTGAGGATGCGGCCCTTACTTGTATTCCTTATTGGAAATATACACCAGGAAGTGAGCTTTACATTCTGGGGGGTTGCATCTAAAATCTTTCCATGTTATTAATATAATTTCCTCATTAAGTATATACTTGTTGCAAACAATTCAGACAAGAAAATAGTGATATTTACCTTCAGTCCCATAATCCTAAGATAACTCACTGTTTATGCTGAGATGTACATCTGTCTAGGATTTTATTTTTACACAGTTAAAAAATATGGAATTATATATATTATATATATATATATAAAATATATATCTTTTTAAATTTAAAACGTTTTTCTTTTAACTATTTTCTTTTCTATTTAATATGTTTTAGACATCATTACATGTCAATAAATATAGCTTTGTTATCATTTGTTTAGCCAGTGACTTATTATTATTTTTTTTTTTTAATTTATTTATTTTTGGCTGTGTTGGGTCTTCGTTTCTGTGCGAGGGCTTTCTCTAGCTGCGGTGAGCGGGGGCCACTCTTCATCGCGGTGCGCGGGCCTCTTATTATCGTGGCCTCTCTTGTTGCGGAGCACAGGCTCCAGACGCGCAGGCTCAGTAATTCTGGCTCACCGGCCTAGTTGCTCCGCGGCATGTGGGATCTTCCCAGACCAGGGCTCGAACCCGTGTCCCCTGCATTAGCAGGCAGAGTGTCAACCACTGTGCCACCAGGGAAGCCCTAGCCAGTGACTTATTGATAAACATTTTGATCATTTGCACTTTCTCAATCTTACAAACAATCTGACTCAACATCTCTGTTCATCTCTACATACTTTTGCATTTATCTCCTTAGCACACATTTTTGTAAATGTTGGTACGTACTGTTAAATGTTCTCCAGAAAGTATATACCAGCTTACGCTTCCACTAACAATGGATGGAAATAATCTATTGCCCTATATTCTTACCAAAAGAAATTTATCTTTTTCAAAAAAATCTTTTAAAATTATTTCTTTTAAATCATCACCAATATGGTGAAAATAGTTTTCTATAGTTGAGTTCATAAGGCAGTGAAGGTTGAGACTTTCTTTTCTGTTAGCTTATGAAAAGGCTGCTGTATAATTGTTTGTTTGTTTGTTTGTTTATTTTTAGGCTTCTCATAACATTGGGATAGCAATGGATACAGAGCAGGGCTTGATTGTACCTAATGTGAAAAATATTCAGATCCGCTCCATATTTGAGATCGCCACTGAATTGAACCGCCTCCAGAAATTGGGCTCTGCCGGTCAGCTCAGCACCACTGACCTTACAGGAGGAACATTTACTCTTTCCAACATTGGATCAGTGAGTAATAGTAATGTTCAAGTTCATAAACCATAAATTAAGATTTGTGACCATATGCTCAGTTAAAAATAAAAACTTTAATTTGCCGTTTGTTCCTCAGAAGCTTAATTTTTCTACCCTATTTTGTTTGTTTTCTAGATTGGTGGTACCTACGCCAGACCAGTGATATTGCCACCCGAAGTGGCAATTGGGGCCGTGGGAACAATTAAGGTATGTTTGTTACATAGTTGAAAAAAGAGTTTAAGCAAATTGGGGTAGGAAAAACAAAGAAGAGTAACTGTTTCTGAGGTTTTTCCCCCTCACTTTGTAGGTTTGAGTATGGTATTGGGTTTAGTAAGCCAATTATTTCTTCCTAAGAACTAGGTCTACAACTCCGATGGCTGCCTCTGTAGAGTAAATGCTTGTGATCTGAATTGTTTCTGTATGGATCAACCATTGTGGATTATGCCAGGCACAGGTGTGAGTCTTTATGAATAATCACAAATATAGCCAATCTGAGTCTATCAAAATATCTTTATTTCAGAATACCAAAGAATAATAGTAAGCCAATCCAAATTATTATTTATAACGGGAAAACACCATTGAGAGCGTTTTTCTTAAACTTTGCTCTGTTCAAGAATCATTGGGAGTGCAGTTAAAAACACAGATTTCTTGGCCTTGGGGACAGAGCCTCCAAAATTTACATATTAAACAAGAACCCATGTGTCCATGTTATAGGAGACTGACTTAGAATAAGGGTTGCAGTGATTCTTAACCCTGGCTACACATTAGAATCATCTGGAGAGTGTGAAAAAAGTGCCCAAGCTCGCCCCATACCAACTGCACCAGAATCTGGGGGGGGGCTGGGGCTTGGGCATCCCTATTAACTCAGGGTTGAGAACCACCAGAGTTAAAGAAATAAGCTCATAGATACCATTTCCATACCACCATTATTAAATGTCATTGTCACTACATTAACCTTGATTTTGATCTTCACGTTTTCAGAAGAACCTTGCTTCTTCTCCGTATTTAATAATGCTTCCACATGGAACATCTCTGGGACTTGCTTTTCATGAGTTTATTACTTTCATGTTGGCATCCAAAATCTTCACAGATACTCTCCTTCAGCCTTTGATTTGCTTTCTAGCAGTTACTCTAGAAGTTACTCCCTCTTCTAGCTCTACTTTCCCTTTGGGCACACAGAAGAGACAGGGAGGAAAAATAAGAACACATAGCATGACACTGTTCTGTCCAAATCAGGAGTTTCTCTAAGGGATTAACTTCTCTATCACTCATCCGCCCCCAACAAGCATTCAGCATTTGATTCTCAAAGAATTCTGACATTTTTGCAGCTTACAAACAAACCGTCATACCTATTTAACAAAGTAGTTTTGTTTTCCCTTTTCATGAAAGCAGTTTGTTTTCTTCTGAATTGTACATATAGGTATGTAACTGTGGTAAACTATACATGACAAAGTTTAGCATTTTAATCAAAGTGTAGGTACAGTCACACTGTTTGCAACAATCACCACCGTCCATCTCCAGAACTTTTTTATCATCCCAAACTGAGACTCTGTGTGTACAATATATACCACATTTTGTTAATCTATTCATCTCTAATGAGTATTTGGGTTGTTTCCATTTTTTGGCTATTGTGAATAATGCTGCTATGAACATTGGTGTACAATTATCTGTGTGAGATGCATTTTTTCAGAATCATCTTACTCATGGTTTTTTCAAGTTATGAAGCATAGTTCTTGAAGTATAAATTTTCATAGTGACTTAATGTAGTTAATCTTTGTTGGGTAGGGACAGTATTTCATTCCTTTCTCCCTTTGGGTCATCTCTGCTTTGCTATATTTTGTTTTCACTGTAAATTTTAAACTGTCACTAAATAGTCTTAAGTCACTAAAACCTCCACATTCCTCAATTCTCAGTCCTTATCTTTCTTGACCTATTAACTGCGCTTGAGTTGATTGATACCGCCTCTTTAGAAAAGCTTCTTCGCTGTGACTTGCAGAAAACCTCAGAAAACCTCACTAGTCTGCTTCCCCCCTACCTAGTGCCTGTTCCCTCTGAGTCTCCTTTGCCTGTACCTCCTCGTCTCCCAATCTCTAAACATTGGAGTACCCCAGGGCTCAGTTCTGGCCCTTTTCTTTATCTGATCCAGTCTCACGGCTTTAAATACCATTTATATGCTGATGGCTCCCAAGTTTATATCTCCAGACCAGACTAGACCTCTCCTTTGAACTCCAAACTCTTATTTCCTACTCGGAAGTCTAATTAGGCATCTCCAGTTTCCTGCTCCTTCCCTCACCACCCCACCCTCTCACCTGCTCCTCCTGAAGTCTTCTCCTTTCAGTGACTGGCCATTCTGTTCAGAAACCTCCAATAGCTTCTCACCTCACTCCAAATCAAAGGCAAACTAGCTGCAGTGGCCTACCATGGCTCTACACTGGTGCCACTCAGTGTGACTGAGACCCACATCAGGCTGTGACTGTTGTATCCGGCCTATGAGGGGAGAACTACAGAAGGGGAGAGTAGGGCTTAGAAACCTTCATTGCCCTTTGACAGAGTGATTTTATGTCTACTGAACCTAACAATAAGAGGTGGATCTTAACATTTTGTATATCTTTTTATATCATTATAAAAAGATAATATATTTTTGATATATATTCACTTTTGATTTTTTTTTTTTTTTAAATAGCCTGCAATGAATTCTCTTTTTTTTTAAATCTGTTTTTGGAAAAGTCAGAGACAGACTGGGAAGCATAACTGTTGTCTTAGCAACATGCCCCCCTTCAGCCTGCTCTTTCTGTGACCTCATCTCCCACCTCTCACCCCGGCCCCTCCACTGCAGCCTCCCTGCCAACTTTGCTGGTCCTCCAACACTCCAGCCGTGCTTCCCCCCGTCTTTCTCCAGGTGTCCATATGGCTTGCTTCCTCACTGCCTTCAGTGAGGACACCTTCTTGGTGAGGCTTTCCCTGCCCACCTATTAAAAAAAAAAAATGCAACCTCTCCCCTATTTCCACCTCCTGCATATAATCTCTATCTCTCCATTCCAAAGTGCTTTAGTTTTTCATTTGCACTTTTCACTATCTAACACACTATATATTTTTTACTTATTTATCTTAATCGTCTGTCTCTCCCCATTAAAATGTTAGCTCCAAGAGGGCAAGGATTGTTATTTGTTTTGTTCATTGCTTTATCCCCAGAGTCTAGAAGAGTACCTGGTACATGGTAGATGCTCAATAAATAGCTGTTAAATAATTGAAATCTGAAATGAAGTTTACTGTACATACGGAAATTAGACAGGCGACAGGAAATACCTTGGAGAAACTCTGAAAGCTTGAAGCACACACTCACAAAGATAGGAAGAGTAGTAGTTAGCATTATCAAAAGTCATTTGGGATGCCCATTTCTTCTCTATTATAGGGAGGGAGATATGCCTAATCGTTCACCATTGTTTTTACTAGAGCTTGCTTTGAGCAAGTGAAGGCTGACTCTGTCCTTTTCCTTATTTGTAGGCCCTTCCCCGATTTAACAAGAAAGGGGAAGTATATAAGGCCCAGATAATGAATGTGAGCTGGTCAGCTGATCACAGAATTATTGATGGTGCTACAATGTCACGCTTCTCCAATTTGTGGAAATCCTACTTAGAAAACCCAGCTTTTATGCTACTAGATCTGAAATGAAGATTGATAAGACATCCTTGAACTTTCTGAGCTTCGAAAGAAAATGCAGAGCCCAGCTGTGCAGCACACGTTCCTCATTGCAGTTTGTATTGTAAATGATTTGTAATGTATGATTACAGTTCTGAGACACAATATGTATCACTATTCTGTTAGGGTTTTTACTGAAAAGGAATAATGGTATAATAGTTCTCCTGGGCTGTCACATTTTATAGGTCATAGTACAACTTCTTAATATAGTGCTGAGGTCTTTGTGTCAATGGATTGAAACTGGCCGGGACAACAAAATGAATATTACTGAAAGACAGGCCGCCATATACAGTATTTGCCCTATTTTTTTCTTTCTTTTTATTTTAGACTAACTCTTTTTATAAACTTTTTTTAATTTATTTTATTTATTATTTTTGGCTGCGTCAGGTCTTAATTGCGGCACGCGGGATATTCGTTGAGGCATGTGGGATCTTTCCTTGCGGCACGGGATCTTCATTGTGGCGTGCGGGCTTCTCTCTAGTTGTGGCGTGTGGGTTTTCTCTCTCTAGTTGTGGCGTGCGGGCCCCAGGGCGTGTGGGCTCTGTAGTTTGCGGCGCACGGGCTCTAGCTGAGGTACGCGAGCTCAGTAGTTGTGGCGCACAGGCTTAGTTGCCCTGGGCATGTGGAATCTTAGTACCCTGACCAGGGATTGAACCTACATCCCCTGCATTGTAAGGCAGATTCTTTACCACTGGACCACCAGTGAAGTCTCTAAACTAATTCTTAATGAAATTTTTCAATTATACTTAGTTGGGAAAAGGAATTTATATGCAAAAGTATTTTCTATTTCCCCACAAGAATGCAAATTATTGTATAAAATAAGTGCAATTGTATTTACCTTTTAAGATATCCTGGAGTGTGTGTTGCTCTGTAGAGATTATCATCTGTAAATGTCTTATTTGTATAAATTAATATCTTCTAAAAGGGAAAATTATAAGCTAATCTTAAAAATGCCCAATTATAGTTTTATAGCCAGTAAGGCCATTAAAAGTATTTGTTTAAAGTGGATATACTTTTAGAATTTGGTAATGGTTTAGTGTTTTATTGGGAAAAACTTCACCTTTACAACCTTGCTTCAATGTAAGGAAGGTACTTTAAACGTAGCAACCACTGACATTGTGTTACATTCAGAAGTCCATTGCCTTTTAACTTTTTTTTTTACTTTCTTGGTCTTCAGCTAAAAAAATAGGATAGATTAAGAAGTTAGGGTCTATTCTATTCTTCATATCCTGAGAAGGAATATGAATAAGGGGAGAGAGAAGACTAATGGGTAATTATGGACATTAAAATAAAATAATAAATTTTGCACAGAAATAAAGGTATCCTCATGATCATTTTGTTAGAGGCCCACTTGAATCAGAAATTCAGGTTGTTTCTAATATTGTCTAATTGAATACTGTATGTTCAAGTGAAGTTTTGTGACAGAAGAAGTTGTTTTAATGTCTACTTGATTTTTTTCAAAATGGAAATGATGTATAATTCAGAAAATAATGAATCTAATGAATGTTATTTTTAAAATTCAGATAATATGAAAAGTTGCAAAGAAAATAAAATCAACCATAATCCAACCACTATTAACATTTTGATCAAGGTATCTGTATACATAGCTATTCTTTTTATGAAAATAAGATTGTGCTGTATCTACTATTTTATAGTTTGATTTTATAAATTTAACATTATGAGTCAATAAACAGTTCCACATTATGATACTTTTAAATGGCTGCATAATATTCTATTGTTTGCATTTATTACACATCTAATTGTTAAACATCTACTGTATACTAAGTGTGATGCTAAGCAGTGGGTACGCATGCCCATCCTCATGGTTCCTGCCTTCACTGGGCTTACAGTCTAGGGAGGGAGACAGATATTTAATAATCATAAAAATAAGAATATAATTAACTCCTAAGTAGGAGAAAACAGGGTGCTATGAGAGCATCTAATAGAAGTTACTGATCCTGTCTGGGAAGATCAGGAGAGGATGTACCATAATTTAACCAATTCCCTGTTGATGGCATTTACAGAATTTTAAGTGAAGAATGACATGATCAGTAAAAATTTCCCCTTCACTTAAGAAATGTGAAAACTAGGAGAACAAGGGCTTTGAAATAAGTATGTAATATGTTCTCCTAAAAGTCCAACATCATTGGCCCAGAATAAACCCTTGAGCTATCTGTTCTATCCCAAATCCCTGCCATTACCCCCTTCTCTTTTGTCTCATCCTTCGAGAATTCAGCAAAGGATTTGCTTTCCATTGTGTGTTGGACCTTTAAGATAAGAGGATCCACTGGGAGGGATGAGGGGGCCAGGAGCACAGCCGTAGTAGCAGTGCGGGTCCACAGGGCTCCACACGTCATAGGGCGGGAACTGTTTAGAACAAGGCCTTAGCCGTATTCCTAAAGGTTGAAATTAAAGGGAAGAAGCCAGAAAATTCAAGTCCTTCACTAGTATGTCTGGAGGTTGGAAGGTACTATATGTCTTTGGGGGAGAAGCCAAAGTTATTGGCCCCTAATTATTGTTGGGAGCGCCCAACAAGAAAATCAATGTTCCATTCATTATGTGGGGCATTCCTCTGATTTTGAAAAGGAAGCACAATAGGGAAGGAAGTTTGAAGGACAGAAGCCCGATTGGTATTAATTTCCATTTTAGAGATCAAAATGTACCAAATCTTGAAACATTCCAAGAAGTGGTTATGTAGGGAAAAGAGAGCCCACAGGCCTGTTTCGGCATTTCCCATGGCTTTCCAAAGTGGGTCCCAAAGGTCACTTGATGGATTTCTTTGCTGACTTCTAAGTAAACTACGGTTTGAGAAAGATGATGGAACTCACTCAGCACTGCCCTGCAGCCCTGAAGTACAAACCTTTCCTTGACGTCTTCAGACTTATTTAACATTCACCCTGTAATTGATTAATTAGTTCATTCTGCACATATTTATTACTGAATATATGTATTCAGTTCCAGGCCCTGGTATATACGCTGTGCATAAAGATGAAGAAGGTAGATGAAGTTTCTGACCTCACAGTGAGAACTCTGGCTGGTGATTAAAGCCTTCACCAGAAGTGGGTCTGTGCCAGTAACATGGAGGAGAGCAGTGCTTCTAGAGTTGAGTTGTATCTCCAGTCAGTTCTTTATGGTGGTTTTGCTTCTTCCCTATAAACTGTCGTTTCTCACTGAGGTTAGATCATTGTGTCTGCTTTACACACTAGGCCTGCCTCATCAATCCTGCCTCACAAACCGTACACCTAATAATAAGATAGACTCTGTCCTTAGGTCACACAGACACAGGCCATTCAAGCTCTTCAGGTTACGGTTTGGGTGTTGCTTTTCATGAGGCAAGCAACATAGGGGACCTACATGAGCCCAGACATTTAGGGAGCAATATGCAAGGGCTGTACCATCTGAGCATAATATTTTCAGAGTGCACATAAAAGAGCTTCTAATTAAACTACCATCAATGAGTCATCTAGCCTCTATGCTCATGAAATAGTGGTAGAGAGGGAAAAATTGAGTAAAATTTGAGACAATGATAATAATAGTGTCAGGCACCGCTAATGCTTTACATATATTCATTCGTTTCGTCTCTCCAGAAACACTATGAGGTAGGTGCAATGATTAGCCCCATTTGAGGAAACAGAGTTTAAGTACTTAGATGTGTGTGGATTAACATACTCTAAAGAAGTATAAAAAGCTAAACTACTATACCTCACTTTGTGTTCCAAATGTCAGGATTGTCCATGATTTTATGCTGTTTGAGGAACTGGTATTATTGAGCTAAAAGAAAGAGAGTTTTTGTTTGTCTTAGGGGTCTTAGCAGTTTGAAATGCTCCCTGAAGTCCCTGCGTTCTCCGGGCACCGAAAGGAAGGGGTTTTGGTGTTATGAATTCTCTGCAGCAGTAGTTTATGAGAGCAGCATGATGTCAGTTCACCTCAGAACAGGATCTACCAACATCCTCCTGTTCTCTTACTGAGCCAGCCTTTACACACCAGAACCAAACTGTAGAAGAGAGCTGGCCATTGGGGATTCTCACAGTACAGGATGCTTCCTTTAGGAATGAGAGTGAAACCTGAAGCTGCCTGCAGTGACGTCCCAGTTGTTCCTGGTGGCCTGTAGCAAAGCATGAGGACGATATCACGTGCTTCGGGAGATGATCAAAGGAAAATCCTGAGGCTTCCAGAGGAAAGGATTGGGGTCTCCGTCCTTGCAGACAGTGCCTTATCTTCCCCAGGTACAAGCACTCGAAAACTAGAAAGAGGTAAGTACAGAATTTGGGTTTCAGAAGATCCTCTTATGCGCTTTATCGTCTGTCACAATGAATTAGTCCCCATTCCCTGAAAACAACATGCAGTGTATTTCATGTTTCCATGCCTTTGCTGGGCTTGTTTCTCCACTCTGGTCTCCACCAGAAGAAAATCCAGAACAAAAGTCACTTCCTTTTTTAGACCTCCTCTGACTGCACCTCCCTACGTTTGAGTCAGTATTTATTTTTCCTCTCTCTCTCCTGCTTTGTCCACACCTCCAACAGGACTCATGCAGTGATGTAGCTGGATGGGTATGTCTTCACTGCTGGCCTGTGAACCTTCTCAGTAGCCCCAGCTCAACTGCCTAGTACTCAGTATGTGCTGGTTGACTTAAAAAGAAATCTATGCCCTGGATCTGATTACATTTTTTTATGAAGTCCTCATGTAGCATTGAAGCATTGCCAATGACCCAGAAAAGTATAATGTGAAACAACCATGGCCATGAGGCAGCTCTTGTATCTATGGAATGACTCTGAATGGCTATGCCTGCTACAAGGAAAAGTATCTAGAGGAAAAGGAATCTGTTCAAACCTCCCTATAATTGGTAAGACATTTGTTTTAAAT
The DNA here is from genome assembly GCF_009873245.2 of Balaenoptera musculus. Classification (NCBI taxonomy): domain Eukaryota; kingdom Metazoa; phylum Chordata; class Mammalia; order Artiodactyla; family Balaenopteridae; genus Balaenoptera; species Balaenoptera musculus. Next base: position 88,330,938 of record NC_045785.1, on the reverse strand, counting down.
GTTTGACAAAAGACAGTTATATTTTCTATGTGTTGTGTATATTTCATAGTTCATTGTAATTCCTCAGTTAATCAGAATGTTTAGTGCTTTCAGGCTCATTTTAGATTTTATAGAACTTGGATCATTATTTTGCTTTTTAAAATGTTTACTGCAAATGATTCATTTATGCCACTACACCATGTGACTAAGCAAAGCAATGATTTATGTGAGGCCAAGCAGGAAATAACACAGCCAAATTCTCCAATGTTATTTGTATGGGAAAACAATACCCACATTACAGGTGCATTTACTATGGCAAAAAAGTAGAAACTACTTAATTTATTGATTTACTGATTTATTGACTTATGCCCTGCCACTTTCAGAAAGAATTTAAGAAAGCAACTGTGTCCATAGTCATATTCACCACATTTGAACAGTATAACTATCATTGTTGTGTTGTTGTTTATAGTTACCTTTACATAACTTTTTTATAAATAAAGTTTTATTGGAACATGGTCCCACACATACTTTTATGTATTTTTTTTTTTAATGCTCTACGGAGTTGGGTTTTTTGGGGGGTTCTTTGTTTTTTTATTTTTTGGCTGTGTTGGGTCTTCGTTGCTGTGCACGGGCTTTCTCTGGTTGTGGAGAGCAGGGGCTACTCTTCGTTGCGGTGCTTGGGCTTCTCATTGCCGTGGCTTCTCTTGTGGCGGAGCACAGACTCTAGGCGTGTGGGCTTCAGTAGTTGTGGCTCGCAGGCTCTGGAGCGCAGACTCAGTAGTTGTGGCACGCGGGCTTAGTTGCTCCATGGCATGTGGGATCTTCCCGGACCAGGGCCTGAACCCGTGACCCCACATTGGCAGGCCGATTCTTAACCACTGCGCCACCAGGGAACTCCACATTTTAAATTAAGCATCTCAGGACTTCCCTGGTGGTGCAGTGGTTAAGAATCCGCCTGCCAATGCAGGGGACACGGGTTCGATCCCTGGTCCGGGAAGATCCTACATGCCGCGGAGCAACTAAGCCCGAGTGCCACAACTACTGAAGCCTGCGCGCCTAGAGCCCGTGCTCTGCAACAAGAGAAGCCACCGTAATGAGAAGCCTGCGCACCACAACAAAGAGCAGCCCCCGCTTGCCGCAACTAGAGAAAGCCCGTGCACAGCAACGAAGACCCAACGCAGCCAAAAACAAACAAACTAAAAAAAAAGAGAGAGGGAATCTTAAGTTCAGTCTGGATTTTTCTGTTTTTCCAGAGAGACACAGACAGCACCAAGTCAGTTGTCTTCATCCCACTTCCTAGTTCCGCCTTTTTGCATCCCAGCCTTGCCAAAACTGAATTCTCGTTCCCCTGGTTGATGAAAACTTATTCAGATAATTTATATGTCCTTGGTAACCATCAGAAACCTAACTTGGCACCCACAGAATTTCCGTGAATGGGTCTCCCAGGGCATCCAACCCTGGGAAATCTACTCAGGGGACATTCTGAGTCCTTCCTGACTCAGTTCCTTCTCTGATACTCTTGCTCAGGTTTTAAGAAGTAATTCTCTAGTCATCTTCTCTCTTTTTTTTTTTTTCATTTCTCTCTCTTTTTTTAACATCTTTATTGGAGTATAATTGCTTTAGAGTGTTGTGTTAATTTCTGCTGTACAACAAAGTGAATCAACTATATGTATACGTATATCCCCCTATTCCCTCCCTCTTGCATCTCCCTCCCACCCTCCTTATCCCACCCCTCTAGGTGGTCGCAAAGCACCAAGCTGATCTCCCTGTGCCATGCAGCTGCTTCCCACTAGCTATCTCTTTTACATTTGGTAGTGTATATATGTCAATGCTACTCTCTTCGTCCCAGCTTACCCTTCCCCCTCTCCGTGTCCTCAAGTCCATTCTCTACATCTGTGTCTTTATTCCTGTCCTGCCCCTAGGTTCATCAGAACCTTTTTTTTTTTTTTTTAGATTCCGTATATATGTGTTAGCATATGGTATTTGTTTTTCTCTTTCTGACTTACTTCACTCTGTATGACAGACTCTAGGTCCATCTGCCTCACCACAAATAACTCAATTTCGTTTCTTTTTATGGCTGAGTAATATTCTGCTGCATATACCTGCCACATCTTCTTTATCCATTCATCTCTCGGTGGACACTTAGGTTGCTTCCATGTCCTGGCTATTGCAAACAGTGCGGCAATGAACATTGTGGTACATGACTTTTTGAATTATGGTTTTCTCAGGGTATATGCCCAGTAGTGGGATTGCTGGGTCATATGGCAGTTCCATTTTTAGTTTTTTAAGGAACCTCCATACTGTTCTCCGTAGTGGCTGCACCAATCTACATTCCCACCAACAGTGCAAGAGGGTTCCCTCTTCTCCACACCCTCTCCAGCATTTACTGTTTGTAGAGTTTTTGATGATGGCCATTCTGACCAGTGTGAGGTGATACCCCACTGTAGTTTTGATTCAAATTTCTCTAATGACTAGTGATGCCGAGCATCCCCTCATGTGTCCACTGACAATCTGTATATCCTCTTTGGAGAAACATCTATTCATTTCCTCTGCCCATCTTTGGATTGGGTTGTTTGTTTTTTTGATATTGAGCGGCATGAGCTGCTTCTATATTTTGGAGATTAATCCTTTGTCAGTTGCTTCGTTTACAAATATTATCTTCCATTCTGAGGGCTGTCTTTCGTCTTTTCTACGGTTGCCTTTGCTGTGCAAAAGCTTTTAAGTTTCATTAGGTCCCATTTGTTTATTTTTGTTTTCATTTCCATTACTCTAGGAGGTGGGTCAAAAAGGATCTTGCTGTGATTTATGTCATAGAGTGTTCTGCCTATGCTTTCCTCTAAGAGTTTGATAGTGTCTGGCCCTACATTTAGGTCTTTAATCCATTTTGAGTTTATTTCTGTTAGGAAGTGTTCTAATTTCATTCTTTTACATGTAGCTGTCCAGTTTTCCCAGCACCACTCATTGAAGAGGCTTTCCTCTCTCCATTGTATACTCTTGCCTCCTTTATCAAAGATAAGGTGACCATAGGTGCATGGGTTTATCTCTGGGCCCTCTATCCTGCTCCACCAATCTATATTTCTGTCTTCATGCCAGCACCACACTGTCTTGATTACTGTAGCTTTGTATTATAGTCTGAAGTCTGGGAGCCTGATGCCTCCAGCTCCGTTTTTCTTTCTCAAGATGGCTTTGGCTATTCAGGGTCTTTTGTGTTTCCATACAAATTGTGCAAATTTTTGTTCTAGTTCTGTGAAAAATGCCATTGGTAGTTTGATAGGGATTGCATTGAATCTGTAGATGGCTTTGGGTTGTATAGTCATTTTCACAATGTTGATTCTTCCAATCCAAGAACAGAGTATATCTCTCCATCTGTTTGTATCATCTTTAATTTCTCTCATCAGTGTCTTATAGTTTTCTACATACAGGTCTTTTGTCTCCTTAGGTAGGTTTATTCCTAGGTATTTTATTCTTTTTGTTGCAGTGGTAAATGGGAGTGTTTCCTTAATTTGTTTTTCAGATTTTTCATCATTAGTGTATAGGAATGCAAGAGATTTCTTTGCGTTAATTTTGTATCCTACTACTCTACCAAATTAATTGATTAGCTCTAGTAGTTTTCTGGTAGCATCTTTAGGATTCTCTATGTATAGTATCATGTCACCTGCAAACAGTGACAGTTTTACATCTTCTTTTCCGATTTGAATTCCTTTTATTTCTTTTTCTTCTCTGATTGCTGTGGCTAACACTTCCAAAACTATGTTGAATAATAGTGGTGAGAGTGGGCAACATTGTCTTGTTCCTGATCTTAGAAGAAATGGTTTCAGTTTTTCACCATTGAGAATGATGTTTGCTGTGGGTTTGTCATATGTGGCCTTTATTATGTTGAGGTAGGTTCTCTCTATGCCTACTTTCCAGAGAGTTTTTATCATAAATGGGTGTTGAATTTTGTCGAAAGCTTTTTCTGCATCTATTGAGATTATCATATGGTTTTTCTCCTCCAATTTGTTAATATGGTGTATCACATTGATTGATTTGCATATATTGAAGAATCCTTGCATTCCTGGGATAAACCCCACTTGATCATGGTGATTGATCCTTTTAATGTGCTATTGGAATTTGTTTGCTAGTATTTTGTTGAGGATTTTTGCATCTGTGTTCATCAGAGACATTGGCTGTAGCTTTCTTTTTTTGTGACATCTTTGTCTGGTTTGGTATCTGGGTGATGGTGGCCTTGTAGAATGAGTTTGGGAGTGTTCCTCCCTCTACTATATTTTGGAAGAGTTTGAGAAGGATATGTGTTAGCTCTTCTCTAAATGTTTGATAGAATTCGCCTGTGAAGCCATCTGGTCCTGAGCTTTTGTTTGTTGGAAGATTTTAAATCACAGTTTCAATTTCAGTGCTTATGATTGGTCTGTTTATATTTTCTATTTCTTCCTAGTTCAGTCTCGGAAGGTTGTGCTTGTCTAAGAATGTGTCCATTTCTTCCAGGTTGTCCATTTTATTGGCATATAGTTGCTTGTAGTAATCTCTCATGATCCTTTGTATTTCTGCAGTGTCAGTTGTTACTTCTTTTTCATTTCTAATTCTGTTGATTTGAGTCTTTTCCCTTTTTTTCTTGATGGGTCTGGCTAATGGTTTATCAATTTTGTTTATCTTCTTAAAGAACCAGCTTTTAGTTGTATTGATCTTTGCTATTGTTTCTTTCATTTCTTTTTCATTTATTTCTGATCTGATCTTTATGATTTCTTTCCTTCTTCTGACTTTGGGGTTTTTTTTCATTCTTCTTTCTCTAATTGCTTTAGGTGTAAGGTTAGGTTGTTTATTTGAGATTTTTCTTGTTTCTTGAGGTAAGTTGTATGGTTATAAACTTCCCTCTTAGAACTGCTTTTGCTGCATCCCACAGGTTTTGGATCATCGTGTTTTCATTGTTATTTGTTTCTAGGTATTTTTTGATTTCCTCTTTGATTTCCTCAGTGATCTCTTGGTTATTTAGTTGTGTATTGTTTAGCCTCCATGTGTTTGTATCTTTCACAGTTTTTTCCCTGTAATTGATATCTAGTCTCATAGCATTGTGGCCGGAAAAGATACTTGATATGATTTCAATTTTCTTAAATTTACCAAGGCTTGATTTGTGACCCAAGATATGGTCTATCCTGGAGAATGTTCCATGTGAACTTGAGAAGAAAGTGTATTCTGCTGTTTTGGGATGGAATGTCCTATAAATATCAGTCCAAACAATATAAGTCCATCTTGTTTAATGTGTCATTTAAAGCTTGTGTTTATTTATTTTCATTTTGGTTGATTTGTACATTGGTGAAAGTGGGGTGTTAAAGTCCCCTACTATTATTGTGTTACTGTCGATTTCCCCTTCTATGGCTGTTAGCATCCACCCCATGCATTGAGGTGCTACTATGTTGGGTGAACAAATATCTACAATTGTTATATCTTCTTGGATTGTTCCCCCGATCACCATATAGTATCCTTCCGCGTCTCTTGTAACAGTCCCTATTTTAAAGTCTATTCTGTCTGATATGAGAATTGCTACTCCAGCTTTCTTTTGATTTCCATTTGCATGGAATATCTTTTTCCATCCCCTCACTCTCAGTCGGAATGTGTCCCCAGGTCTGAAGTGGGTCTCTTGTAGACAGTGTATGTATGGGTCTTAGTTTTGCATCCACACAGCCAGTCTATGTCCCTTGGTGGAGCATCTAATCCTTCTACATTTAAGGTAATCATTGATATGTATGTTCCTATTACCATTTTCTTAATTGTTTTGGGTTTGTTATTGTAGGTCTTTTCCTTCTCTTGTGTTTCCTGCCTAGAGAAGCTCCCCCAGCATTTGTTGTAAAGCTGGTTTGGTGGTGCTGAATTCTCTTAACTTTTGCTTATCTGTAAAGGTTTTAATTTCTCCATTGAATCTGAATGAGATCCTTGCCTGGTAGAGCAATCCTGGTTGTAGGTTTCTCCCCCCCGCCCCAACACTTTAAATATGACCTGCCACTCCCTTCTGGCCTGCAGAGTTTCTGCCAAAAAATCAGCTTTTAAGCTTATGGGGATTCCCGTGAACGTTACCTGGTGCCCTTCCGTTGTTGCTTTCAATATTCTTTCTTTGTATTTAATTTTTGATAGTTTGATTAATATGTGTCTCGCATGTTTCTCCCTGGGTTTATCCTGTATGGTACTCTCTGCACTTCCTGGACTTGACCAACCATCTCCTTTCCCATGTTAGGGAAGTTTTTGACTACAATCTCTTCAAATATTTTCTCAGACCCTTTCTTCCTCTGGGACCCCTATAATTTGAATGTTGGTGTGTTTAATGTTGTCCCAGAGGTCTCAGAGACTGTCCTCAACCCTTTTCACTCTTCCTTCTTTATTCTGCTCCCTGGCAGTTATTTCCACCATTTTATCCTCCAGCTCACTCATCCATTCTTCTGCCTCAGCTATTCTGTCATTGATTCCCTCTACAGCATTTTTAATTTCAGTAATTGTGTTGTTCATCAGTTTGTTTGCTTCTCAGTTCCTCTAGATCCTTGTTAAATGTTTCTTGTATTTTCTCCATTGTCCCTCCAAGACCCTGGATCATCCTTACTATCATTTCTCTGAATTCTTTTTCAGGCAGGTTGCCCATTTCATCTTCATTCACCTGGTCTTGTAGGTTTTACCTTGCTCCTTCGTCCATAACAAATTGTTGTGTCATTTCATTTTTTTTTTTTTAAACGGATGAAGGTTTTTGAATTTATTTATTTATTTATGGCTGTGTTGGGTGTTCGTTTCTGTGCAAGGGCTTTCTCTAGTTGTGGCAAGCGGGGGCCACTCTTCATCGCGGTGTGCGGGCCTCTCACTATCACGGCCTCTCTTGTTGCAGAGCACAGGCTCCAGACACGCAGGCTCAGTAATTGTGGCTCACGGGCCCAGCTGCGCCGCAGCATGTGGGATCTTCCCAGACCAGGGCTGGAACCCGTGTCCCCTGCATTAGCAAGCAGACTCTCAACGACTGCGCCACCAGGGAAGCCCCCTTTTTTTTTTTTTTTTAATGGGTGGTGCTGTATTCCTGTCTTACTGGTTGTTTAGCCTGAGACCTCCAGCACTGGAGTTTGCAGGCAGTTGGGTAGAGCTGGGTCTTGGTGCTGAGATGAGGACCTCCTGGAGGCCTCACTCTGATTGATATTCCCTGGGGTCTGAGGTTCTCTGTTAGTCCAGCAGTTTGGACTTGGAGCTCCCACCACAGGAGCTCGGGCCCGACCTCTGGCCTGGGAACCAAGATCCCACAAGCTTCGTGGCATGGTTAAAAAAAAAAGAAAAAAAAGGAAGAAAGAAAAAAAGGAGCAGTATGATATCAAAGAATAAAAAACAAAATAAAATTAGAAAGATAAAAAATATTTTAGGAAAAATAAAACTATTATTGAAACAACTGCAACAAGGTAAAACAAAACCACAACAGAAAAAAAAAAGAAAAAAAAAGAAAAAGCCTTGGCTGTGGGGGCGGAGTTTAGGCGGGGGTAGAACTTAGGCAGGGGCTGGGTTTGGGGGGGGTGGGACCTAGGCGGGTGGGGGTGTGATGTTTGAGCATGGGGCGGGGCCTAGGCTCAGGACCCACGCTGCAGGGAAAGGCCCTGGGGGCGGAGCCTAAGCTGGGCGACGTTCAAGCGTGGGGCGGGGCCTTTGCTTAGTACCTGCACAGACGGGGAGAGGCAGCGCGTGGAAAGGAGGGCATCTGGAGCGTGGAGTTCCGGAGTTTGCAGGTAGGGCCCTGAGTGAGGGTGTGTGGGTGGGGTTTAGACCCAGCGTGTTGGAGAGCGTCTCCGAGGGGGTCTCCTAATGTAGAGGTAGGGCCCTGGGTGGGGGTGTAGGGGCGGGGCTTGGGCTCTGCACCGCAGGAGGGAGGGTCCGAGGGCAGGGGATTAGGTCTAGGAGTCCAACAGGCTCCCTGGTGCCTACGTGGACGGGGAAAGCACTGGCCGCATTCCCTTCCGTTCCTTTGTGCCCCTCCCCCACTGTCTCCCCTAGGGTCTCCCCCGTTCCCCTGGACCCCTAACCGTGGGTGGGTCCCGCTGGGTGTAAGAACTCCTCCCCTCCCCCAGCCGTCCCTCATGGGTGCCGGTCCAAGAGGTCTGGCCTTTATTTTTGCTCCCCTTTCCCTCCCTCCCACTCCCTCAGGACCCGCCAACTGGAGGGGGCCTCGGTGGGCAGAGAATCAGGCCCGGGATCTCAGCAGGGTCCCAGGGGCCCAAGTGGGCAGGGGAAAGCTGGCCATGCTCCCTTTTGATCCTGTGCTCTCCCAATCGTTCCTCAATTAAGCTAGTTAAGATTCCCTTGGCACACTAGTTAAGATTAATTTCCAGTTCTTCATAGCGAAGTCATTAGAGAGTCAGAACACTCTAAATTTAAAAAAATTTATTGTTGATAAATGTGGAAGTTTAATGTTGAATGTCCCTAGAGCCATTAACTTTTCCTTCTGGGCACACAGTTAAATATGTACAGCTTAGCCTGCAGTTAGGTAGGGCCGTGTGATTTATTTCTAGCCATTAGAATATGGGTAGAGGTGATGTAGGCCATTTCCAGATGTGTCCCATTAAACCTCCCAAGAACTCCTCCACACGCTCTCTCCTTTCTCTCCACCGCCGAGAAGCCTGCATGTTGAAGATGGCAGCTACACACAGTGGGGGGCACCAGCAAAGTCCCCACCCCCCATATCCTAGCACTGATTGGTTTGAATGTAATGCAGGTGAAAAATAAACTTTTGTTGTTTTAAGACACTATTTGGAGACTAATCTCAAAATAATACCCTAACTCTAAGCTGTCCAGTGCAATACCTACTCGCCGAATGTGACTATTTAAATTTAAGTTTTAATTATTGTGGCTATTGCACACTTGAAATGTGGCTTGTGTAACTGAGAAACTGATTTTAATTTTATTTAATTTTAATAAATTTAAATTTAAATAGCCATGTGTGGCTAGTGGCTACCATATTGGACACTGCAGATATAGAATATATCCATCATCACAGAAAATTCTGCGGGACAGTGCTGCCCTAACGAATAAAATAAACATACAGAGAAAACTGTTCTTATTTTTAAAATAATCCTCCACCATCACCAAAACAAAAACAAAAACAAACGAACAAAATAACCTCCCTACCTCTTTAATGGCTAATTTCCCACTGCCTAAAAGAAGACTCAAAACACTCCTTTTTCCCATTGTTACCTCTGCTGCCACTGCCTGGACAAGCTTCCCATCCTGCTCCTTCCTGCCTTTGCCTAACTTGAGTTCAATTAGAATTGAATGGGTGGTCTTGAACCCCTTGCAGTTTGGCTTCCTTCCCTACTACTCACCTGTGCGCTTGGCAAAGGGTCTGGTCACATCTCTCTCCCAAATGTTTCCTAAATAGTTCTCTCTGGATCCACCTCTCTCCTAAGCTCATTTTCACTCTTTAGCAACTCAAGGTCACCACACATTTCAGGGACATCTCCTCAGACAGACCAGGTCAACTCTGAACTATTTATGCCAAACCACAGATGGGTCATGTTACCATTGTTAACCCCATCAAAATAACCACAGGCTTTTCAGTGTGACAGAAGGCATTCGCGTTTAGACGAACACTGAAGGTATCATGAATCCTTGATGTTTGCAAGCTTAGAATTAAAAGGAAATAAATTCATTAGGAGGCAGTCCCAGTACTGAGCAGAAAGGCTCTGACCACAAGCTAATTCGTATGCGAGTCAGAGCCCTGCGAGGGAACTCTCGGCCAGCTTGCTAAAACTGAGCAGAAGAATTTGGAGACGGTCCAGAGGGGAGCCACAAAAACAACCGAAGCATGACAAGAAAAATGGCAGTTCTGTTAGGAAGAAGCCATCTGTATCAGGCTTTTACTGGGTACCATGTGGAATGTTACAACGCCCAGCATGGGGAGCAGCTGTTGTGGGTCTTACTAAGAGACAGGACGGAAGAAATGAGAACAGGTGGGAGATCAAGAATTTAGGTTAGACACAGGGGGAAGTCAGGACGCTTAAAGGTGGGCTCACCCTCTTCTCAGCTGAGCCGGCGGCAGCCTCCTCTCACGAGCAGCACACTGTCCCCACCCACCCGCCTTCCCAGGGGAGCCATCAGACCGGGTTGAGCTTGCAATAAACTATTTAACTTCAAGTTTGCTGCAAGAAGCTTCTAAGTATGTGGTAGATCGTTCTAAAAATATAGTGAAAAGGAAAGTAAAAAAAAGAAAGAAAAATTATAAAGCCTGTACAGAGTGCAATTATCTGGAAAAACTTAGCAATTTCATTTCCTTGAAAAATGCAACCAGAGTTCAGAGTGCAGTAACCAAGGCAAGTTAACTAAGTTGATGGCAGGTCTAAGTAAGTAATTGGAAACTGCAGACATGAATATAAATCCGAACATGACTAACAATTTGAAACATTAGCTATTCAAATGTGACAGAGAGGAATCCACAGGCTAAGCCATCAGACTAACAACTCTGCAAGCCAAAGGCTCACAAATTGTGCCAGAACCTGGCCTTAACCTTATTGTGTTTCTGGCACAAGATTAGAAGGACCCCGTTGGTTCAAGTGTTGCTTGGACAGAGCAGGACAGATTGTCAGAGAGATGGCATAAGTTTTTAAAACCACCACTGTCATTTACTGCCCTAGTTTCCCAAATATGTTTATGAATATTAAAAATATTGATATATAAATGCAATGCGTTCCAGTTTCAATAAAATGGCATTATTTCCATAAGATGTTTCTTTTCAGTTTATAATACTTTCTAAATACAATAAAAATTCTCATAGTTTCTACCTTTATTAGCTATTAAAGGTTCTGCATGGTATTTGTGGACATATGAAAAAATAATTTTTGTAGTTGCCCTTTGAAATGTATACAGTATCTCAAAAGTTGGGTCAGTATCCTGGAAACAAAGTATTATGTAATTCATACAAAATTATCCAGTGAAAGTTTAAAATTTAGGGTAACTTTTATTTCCATAGAACTAAAAAGCAGTGTATAAGAATAAAAGCAGAAGGAGCACATATTTTCAATTTGTTATGAGGTAAAAATATCTCATTCAACATATAGGAAGCCAGTGAAATTTTTGTGTCAATATTTGGTGAGTATGGAAGGGGTATCGTTTTTTCTATTTTTTTTTCTTTCAAGGCAAGATTATAATGGCTTTTATTTTGTGTTCATCCGATTTTAGGTTTAAATTGCCCAAGGAAGTTGCATAATATTGAGTACTATTGCCTAGGTTCTATATTTCATGTGAGAATTACTTTACATAAGAAAGGCAGTTTAAGGGAAAAAATATGGCAACCACTTCATTCATAAGAGAAATTATGTTTTGTTCACTTGTATTTTGTTGGCTAAATGACATATTTGTTACCTGGATTCACAGCATACTTTTCACAAATGAAGATTAAATCATTTCCATGACCTTCTAATTTTTGGCCCATCCCCAGTAGGCTATAGAATAAATGGTTTTCATGTAATATTTTCTTGTGTCTCCACCGTTGATTGGTTTAGGGAAATGATGTGTGTGTGTGTGTGTGTGTATCTATCAAAAATGACAACCAGCACAAAAGTCTCAAGGTCAGAAGTACATTTTAAGTACATGCCTGGTGAAATACATTAACTTTCTGTTACAAAACACATATTTAATAATAGGGAAAAGGGAATAATTAGCATTTAAAATGAGATACTCTTCTCAGCCATTTTAGTAACTTCACTATTAAAGTTATTAAAACATTGCAACTCTGTGGAGTAATGTGGCAGAAGTCATTTGAGACTGGCTAGAATCTGAGAGCCGGAGCTCCAGGGGAAAGACATTTGGTGCCTAATGGTATTTCCTACCATCTCAGGAGGTAATAGCTGTTTTGTCAGACAAAGTGGAACAAGTTAGTATGTAGCTATAACTTTCTAATATAAGTATCAAAATATGGAGAAGAGCTGACTCCCTAATATTGGGCAAGTATGTGATCTGTTATTTAGGACCTTGGGTACACAGACACACACACACACACATGCACACACATTCACCCAACCTTATTTACTGGAACATTTCCACATTAAAGAATATCAGTGTTCCAGAAAGTTCTAGAGCTGAACAAATCAGTTTTTAAAGTATTCTTGTTTGTCTTTCAAATATTTGAAGTGCAATTATAGAGGCTTCAAATTCTATCTTTGCAAGATAGAATTTTTAACATTGAAAAATTATTGATCTGATAAATGAGGGTAAGTCTCATATATTTATTTTTCTTTGTTCTCTAGAGTTATATGGTGTTTCCGTTTCAAAGCCTTGCATTCTGACAAATTGCTAATAGTTTACTTGTTTTATTAAAGGACTCTAGAGGGTCATAAAAAGAGCATTACAGATCAAAATCCCAAGGTAGGGACTTCCCTGGTGGTGCAGTGATTAAGAATCCGCCTGCCGGGCTTCCCTGGTGGCGCAGTGGTTGAGAATCTGCCTGCCAATGCAGGGGACACGGGTTCGAGCCCTGGTCTGGGAAGATCCCACATGCCGCGGAGCGACTGGGCCCGTGAGCCACAACTACTGAGCCTGCGCGTCTGGAGCCTGTGCTCCGCAACAAGAGAGGCCGCGACAGTGAGAGGCCCGCGCACCGGGATGAAGAGTGGCCCCCGCTCGCCACAACTAGAGAAAGCCCTCGCACAGAAACGAAGACCCAACACAGCCATAAATAAATAAATTAATTAATTAAAAAAAAAAAAAGAATCCGCCTGCCAATGCAGGGGACACGGGTTTGAGCCCTGGTCCAGGAAGGTCCCACATGCTGTGGAGCAACTACGCCCGGCGCCACAACTACTGAGCCTGCGCACCTAGAGCCTGTGCTCGGCGACAAGAGAAGCCACCACAATAAGAAGCCTGTGCACCGCAACGAAGAGTAGCCCCGCTCGCCACAGCTAGAGAAAGCCCGCGCACAGCAACGAAAACCCAACACAGCCAAAAATTAATTAATTAATAAATTAATAATAAAAATTAAAATCCCAAGGTAATACACTCTTATTTTCCATTTTTCCCTGTGTTCCATTATTTTCTCCTGTTCTTATTTGAATGAATGGGTCACATACAAAATAGAGGCTTGTATGCTTGATATGATTACTTATAGTACTGTAGTCTTGTTAGAATTTGTGGGAAGAAGTTTGACTAAACAACTGTTAATCCTATTGTTTTATTATACTTTGTACAAGAAGACACTCTAGGTTTCATAAAATCAATTTTTTTTAAAAAAAACAAGGTAATAACTGCTTTACTTACTGTTATGTGTTTAAAAACGTTACAATCTTTCTCTAAATTTCTGCATTTATTAACACAGGTTATGATGGAATAGAGTGAAAAGGAAATAGAACTAGGTAGCATGAACTATTCTCAGCCCCCTGTTACTTTTACATTTGTTCTCCCATCTTCATTCACTGCCTCTCAATAGACAAATTAAGCAGTAATAAAAAAAATTGCTTTGATATTATTGGTGTCTATCTACAAATATAATTCTGTGTAACTTCCATAAACTTGTTTTTAAGAGGAAGCAGAATAGCCCAATGATCAAGGTTTGGGGGCCAGATCCATTTGAGTTGGAATTTAGCTCAGCTATTTTCCAGCTGTGTCTTTGACAAGTCCCTTACTCTCTCTAAACCTTGGATTTTTTGTGCATACAATAGGGATGCCTACTGTGATGGCTAATTTATGTGTCAACTTGGCTGGGCCACAGGATGCCCAGACATTTGTCAAACATTATTCTGGGTACGTCTGTGAGGGTGTTTCTGGATGATATTAACATTTGAATAGGTAGACAGAGTAAAGCGGATTTCACCCCTTCATGTGGGTAGGACTCATCCAATCAAGTGAATACCTGAATAGAACAAAAAGTCTGTAACCTTTTCTTTCTTGTAACTGGTATCATGACATTTCCTCATATTATTAACCACCTTTCTACTTTCTGTTTTTGTGACTTTAACTACTCTAGGTACTTCATGTGAGTAGAATGATATATAATTTGTTCTTTCGTGACTTTAAAAAATTTTTCATTTAGCATAATGTTCTCAAGATTCATCCATGTTGTAGCATGTGATATTCCGTTGTAGGTATACACCACAATTTCTTTATCCAGTCATCTGTCAATGGATACGTGTGTTGCTTCCACTTCTTGGATATTGTGAGTATTGCTGTGATGAACATTGGGTGTACAAATATCTCTTCGAGTCCTGCTTTGAGTTCTTTTGGATGACATTACATTTTTAATGTGCTTTTATTCCCTCTCTCACCTGGCCATCCCACTTGGCCCTCTTCTAGATTTGTTTTCTTTTTCTAAACTCAAGCATTGCAATTGAATGCAGTCAGGGCCGTAGATTCCAATGAAATATATCCCTGAGGGACCTCAGAATGCAAACCTGGGCACCAAGCAGCTGGCAACACACAATGACAGGAAAGGATAAACCAGTGTGTGCAACAATGTAAAATGATATACTTTGTGTGAAGAGTGAAGCCGTTTAAGATGAGCTCATTTATCTCCCCTCCACTGTAGAGCTTTCTTCTTCTTAATTTTGTCTCAGTCACAGAAGAAAATTCCTTTAGACTTAGCCAATCTTCTTATGATCATATGCCACTCAAATCCACACCCAGCTCCTCCCTTCTCTTGGCTCCACTACTGGAGGGTGGAAATAGTAACAAACCCTCATTGAGTACTTATTATGTTCAGGCATTGTCCAAGCTCTGAATTTCATATGTTAACTCACTTAATACTCACAAAAGCCCATGAGAAGCCCTAATTTTTATCTACATTTTACCAATAAAGAACTGAGGCACAGAGAAATTAAATAACTTGTCCAAGGTACAAGTGGGAGCTGGGATATTCAAGTATATAAAGATATAGTAATAGGTACACAGAAAATCAAGCAAGTTAAAAAAGTACACATAACTCCAGAAAAAACAGAAAGTTCCAAAGCAAAGGAATGTAATCATATCCACTATTTAGTTCATCTATGAATAATATTTTCATAATAATAATGAACACTACTGATTTAACAAAAATTGTGATAGAACTAGATTGTGAGGACAGGAGGAGGAGAGAGATAATGAGTGAGTGGTTTAAGACCACAGAATTTTCATCTTTCATGGTACAAAGTCAATAGGTGATTCTGAAATTGGTATATGAAGAAATAGCAACGTAAGAATGTGTTTGGAAACATAACATGAAACCGTTAAAATAGTTGTTGTGTCATTTTCTCGGATGCAGATAACAGAATTCTCCCTAGCAAGTTTAAGGAAGGGATATTAGTTCACAAAACAACTCCTGGAGCTACATTACAGAACTGGCCTAGTAAGGATGCTGCTGAGTTTGTCTCCAGAACTAGCTGTGTCTACTGTGGTCAGGAAACTCTTGCTGCCAAAACTGACCCCTGAATATATTGTCTGCTCTACCCATACCAGCAAAAATGGACTCCAGTCACCCAGGCTCTGTCCTCACATTCTTTGCCTCTAAATCAAAGTATATGATTAGCAGAACCTTAGTCACATTCCCTAATCCAGTAGCAAGGGAGACTGGGATTTTTTTTCCCTTAATTCTATCTTGGTAAAGTGGGATTCACAATGAGGGGGTTATCAAACTGTGGAGAAGGTGTTCGCAAGATTTGGGGCAGCCATGAATGACAGACATTCACTATACATGCCTTATCTCTTCTTTCTCTCTAATCCCCTGTTGTCCTCAAATCACTAGAACTGTAATCTCCTTCATAAATAGCTCATAAATCTGTTCACTTTTCCCCCACTCTCCCTGCCATTTCTCTAGTGTAGGTCACTTTAACAACTTCTCAACTGGTCTCACTTCTGGCAGTGTTGTCTCTTAGATCTGAGTATGGAAAATAAGAGGCTAGATAAGAGAAGGAGCGAGAAGCTTTGGAATTTATGGGTTTTCTATAAACATTGTCAAATTAAAATTTAATTGTAGACAGTGCCAAAGGCAGAAGTAAATCTAAATTGTTTCCACGGGGACAATTTAGTATTCTTTTAAATGGAAACAAAACTCCTCCTTGAACTTCAGTGTTGACTTAACGAACATATTCAAGGCAGCCACGTGTGGGATGGTGCAAACTCTCTGGACAGGGAGACTACAGCTTAGGTTCTGTGATCTTTACTCTTTCTGTAATCTTGAGCAACCCCATAAGTCTCTGAGCTTATTCACTATAGAAGCATTAGAGAATTTCTATGGAATAATCAGGCATTTAAAAGGACTGAGGTTGTTGGAAGTGTCCAAGTGACTAAACAAATTATGACCAACCTACACACCAAAATGCTATGTAGCATAAAAAGAAGGATGTAACTCTAAATGTGCTAATATAAAACAATTTTCAAGATATTCTGAGTAAGAAAACATGGTATAGAACAATGTATATAGTATGCTACCATTTGTGTGTGTGTGTGCATACCAGCATGTGTGTGGGCTTTTAAAGAATATAGACATATTCATGCTTGTAAATTCACAGACCATCATTGGAAGGGCCAGAAGTAACTAGCAATAGTGGTTGCCTTCGGAGAAGACAACTTAACGGCTGGAGGCGAGAAGGTTCATCATCTTTTGAATTTTGTTCCATGTTCATATATTACCAATTCAAAAAATAAATACATATATTTTTAAAGAATTTGGAATTAACTCCTATTTTTGAAGTCTGAAGAGATGAGAATTAAGAGATAATTAAATCTGAAACCTGGATGCAGCAGAAGCTTGGGGCTCCTCTGTTACCTGAATTTCTCCACACCTTCATTTTTCTTTTTTTCTGAAGCAGTTGAAACTTTAGTTTAAATATTTAAATATCTATGGCTTACTAGGTAGGGTTTTTGTTATGCCATACATCTGTGTATTCTCAATTTCTTGCTTGAACAGATCATTAAATTCTATTAAATACCCAAAAGGTATAAATCATGAAAAGTGGAAGGACTTTCAATAGGAGTTATTTTTCAGGAGCTTAGAAGTAGTTACGCCTGATGGTTTTATAATACCTGCAGTACAGCATTTTGCAGTGTACGGAATGCACTCACATACGTTATCAGCTGATCCTTTGTGCAGAAGCTCCATGTGATTTTTGCTATTCTCAGCTTTGACCATGAACTAAAATTAGAACTAGGCTGACATTACATTTCACTTGGTTACGGTCTGACTGAGGATTTTAATCATTCGGAGTCACACTGAAAACAGTTCTCCCAGCAATCCACTCCTAGTTGATACACTAACTTTGGGCATGTCAGCGTTTTCATCTACCGACTGTGGTAAGTATTTTTCAAAAACGTTTATTCCCACTCTTGACATATAAATAAATTGCTGTTGATGTTTTTACTGTGTCAGTATTTGCTGGAATGTACAACTAAAATTGGAATTGAATTTAAAAGTCTCTTGGAGGTTCATAGTCATTCAGGTAGTTGTCCTTCTCTGGAAGATTGATTTCCCCAGAAGTCAAGAAGTATTTCTTCTGAGATTGTATTTCTTTTGTTTTCTTTTGACTCTGGGAAGCTGACTCCTGAGTCATGTCACAGCCATGCCTACTTCACTGCCACGCGATGTGCTTTTCTGTTGTAGTAATCAAGGTAGAGAACACAATCCCATGCTGGAGGCAGACACACATATCACTACTGACTTGTTTTCCTCAAAGGGGCATTGGTCACTATTACAGAAAACAGATGGCTGAGCTAAGTTTAATGGCAAACGAGGACATGAATGAGCACATGAATAGTGATATATGTCCAGTAAAATACACATTTACATGTAGATACTTGAGATTTTAAACTTTATTATTTGATAAATAACTACTTCAAACTTGCTTACATCTGAGATAATAAATTGTAACTGGACAGGGGGTTGGATTATTAGCATAAATATCCCAAGGTTTCTTGATGGCAAAAAAGATCTTGCAGATCTGTTTCTGTTTAAATTCTGCATGCATTGCTTAAAATAAGGACCTCCTCCTAATAATTTTCTGCGTATTGGCACTTATACATTCATCCTGAAATGTTAAACTTTTTCCCTCTGTAATATCAACACATTTTTCTCCCTCTCTCTGTCTCTGTCTTTCTTTCTCTCACACACACACTGCATACTTTTAGTTTAAAGAAATCAGTAATTTAGAGATTAATAATGAAAAGCAATATTATCCATCTCATTTCTATCACCCTAGAAGTAACTATTTTTTAAAATAGATCTTTACTGGAGTATAATTGCTCCACAATACTGTGTTAGTTTCTGTTGCACAACAAAGCGACTCAGCCACATGCATACACATGTCCCCGTATCCCGTCCCTCTTGAGCCTCCCTCCCATCCTCTCTATTCTACCCCTCTAGGTCAACGCAGAGCACAGAGCCGATCTCCCTGTGCTATGCTGCTGCTTCCCACCAGCCAACTATTTTACATTCAGTAGTGTATATATGTCGATGCTACTCTCACTTTACCCCAGCTTTGCCCTCCCACCCCATGTCCTCAAGTCCATTTTCTATGTCTACCTCTTTATTCCTGTCCTGCCCCTAGGTTCATCAGTACCTTTTTTTTTTTTTTAATTCCATATATATGCGTTAGCATACGGTATTTGTTTTTCTTTCTGACTTACTTCACTCTGTTATGACAGACTCTAGGTCCAACCACCTCACTACAAATAACTCAATTTCGTTTCTTTTTATGGCTGAGTAATATTCCATTGTATATATGTTCCACATCTTCTTTATCCATTCATCTGTCGATGGACACTTAGGTTGCTTCCATGTCCTGGCTATTGTAAATAGTGCTGCAATGAACATTGTGGTACATGTTTCTTTTTGAACTATGGTTTTCTCAGGGTATATGCCCGGTAGTGGGATTGCTGGGTCATATGGTAGTTCTATTTTTAGTTTTTCAAGGAACCTCCATACTGTTCTCCATAGTGGCTGTATCGATTTACATTCCCACAAACAGTGCAGAAGGGTTCCCTTTTCACCACACCCTTCCCAGCATTTATTGTTTCTAGATTTTTTGATAATGGCCATTCTGACTGGCGTGAGGTGATACCTCATTGTAGTTTTGATTTGCATTTCAATAATAGTTGGTGATGTTAAGCATCTTTTCATGTGCCTCTTGGCCATCTGTATGTCTTCCTTGGTGAAATGTCTATTTAGGTCTTCCACCCATTTTTTTTTTTTTAAGATTTATTTATTGATTGATTGATTGCTATGTTGGGTCTTCGTTTCTGTGCGAGGGCTTTCTCCAGCTGCAGCAAGCGGGGGCCACTCTTCATCGCGGTGCGCGGGCCTCTCACTATTGTGGCCTCTCTCGTTGCGGAGCACAGGCTCCAGACGCGCAGGCTCAGCAGTTGTGGCTCACGGGCCCAGCTGCTCCGCGGCATGCAGGATCCTCCCAGACCAGGGCTCGAACCCGTGTCCCCTGCATTAGCAGGCAGACTCTCAACCACTGTGCCACCAGGGAAGCCCCTTCCACCCATTTTTTAACTGGATTGTTTGTTTTTTTGATATTGAGTTCCATGAGCTGCTTGTATATTTTGGAGATTAATCCTTTGTCTGTTGTTTCATTTGCTAATATTTTCTCCCATTCTGAGGGTTGTCTTTTTGTCTTGTTTATGGTTTCCTTTGCTGTGCAAAAGCTTTGAAGTTTAATTAAGTCCCATTTATTTATTTTTGTTTTTATTTCCGTTACTCTAGGAGGTGGGTCAAAAAAGATCTTGCTGTGGTTTATGTCAAAGAGTGTTTTTTCCTATGTTTTCCTCTAAGAGTTTTATAGTGTCTGGTCTTACATTTAAGTCTTTAATCCTTTTGGAGTTTAGTTTTGTGTATGATGTTAAGGAGTGTTCTAATTTCATTCTTTTACATGTAGCTGTCCAGTTTTCCCAGCACCACTTATTTTTTTTTTTTTTTAAAGGAGCACTAGTTTTTTTTTTTTAATTAATTAATTAATTAATTTATTTATTTATTTATTTTTGCTGTGTTGGGTCTTCGTTGCTGTGCGAGGGCTTTCTCCAGCTGCGGCAAGTGGGGGCCACTCCTCATCGCGGTGCGCGGGCCCCTCACTATCGCGGCCTCTCTGGCTGCGGAGCACAGGCTCCAAATGCGCAGGCTCAGTAGTTGTGGCTCACGGGCCTAGCCGCTCCGCGGCATGTGGGATCCTCCCAGACCAGGGCTCGAACCCATGTCCCCCGCATTGGCAGGCAGATCCTCAACCACTGCACCACCTGGGAAGCCCCCAGCACCACTTATTGAAGAGGCTGTCTTTTCTCCATTGTATGTTCTTGCTCCTTTGTCGTGAAGTAACCATTTTAACTATTTCAGGATTAGTTTTCAGTGGTTATCTCCATAATACATTTTTCTTTTCCAAAGGCAGTTATGCTGTGTCTTCTCAGCTTTAGACATTGTCTATGGAGTTTCATTATGAAAGATGATGCTTAAGTTCACTTGCACCCCCATAGAGTTATATCCCTATTTTAATTTCTCTTTTGATTGCCTTATAACTTAAATACTTAAATCTCTATTTCTTGTTCCATAAAGTATAGACAGTGTCTCTTGACTCCCCTACCCTCTACTTCCCCATTTCCTTCTTCCACATTCTATTAAAAGTACTTTTATTTTTATATTTTCAAGATGTACCACATTTATTACATTCTGGTTTTTAGCCATAAATAAGTCTGCTTTTTCATAGGTTGATTTATTTCAAAAAGTTGATTTTCATCATTCAAAAAAGAAACTTCGTACCCTTAGCAATCACTCCTATTTCCCCTTCTGCAAAGCCCCTGGTTATCACTAATCTGTTTTCTTTCTTCATGGATTTGCCTATTCTGGACATTTCATATAAATGGGATTATACAATTTGTGGTATTTTGTGTCTGGCTTCTATCAGCATAATTTTACTCAAAATTTCTCCATGATGTAGCATGTATCAGTGCTTTGTTCCTTTTTATGCCAGAATAACATTCCATTGTATGCATACACCACATTTTGTTTGTCCATTCGTTAGTTAATAGCCATTTGTTTTCTACTTTAGGGCTCTTAAGAATAATGCTACTATCAACATTCATGTACAAGTTTTTGTGTGAACATATATTTTCATTTCTCTTGAGTATAAACCTAGGAGTGATCTTTTTCTTTTTTGTACTTTCCATTTTTTTCTATCTTTATGTTTTAGGTGTGCCTTTTGTAAACAATACACAGGATTTTGTCTCTTATTCAACTGGACAATCTTTGTTTATTAGCCTGGAGCATTTATTAATCAGGAAAGCGTAAATGATAATCACGATGAGATATCATTTTATGCAGTAGTGTATTGGTGAGGATATACATCGATGGGGACCCTTATACAGTTGTAGTAAGAGTAGAAATGGGCATAATCATTTTGGAAAACAATTGGGCTCTATCTTATAAATTTGAACAGTCCACATACACAGTGATCTAGCAATTCTAGTCCTGGGTATATACTCAGTAGGAATAATACCACTTGAGCAACAAGAAGATAAGAACAGGAATTTTAGAAATAGTATTACTCATAATAGCAAAAATCTGGGACCCAAGTATCCATATTAATTAGAATGGACAATAAACTGTCATAGTCATACATTTTGGAGATCATGGTATATCAGTATATAAAATGCTTTTCCTTCTTTATGGAGCTATATAATTTCCCATGATATGCATGCACTATAATTTTATGTTGTTTCCAATCTTTTGCTGTTATGAAAAACACTGTAGTGAATAACTTTGTAATATGTCATTCTACAATTGAAAATATTTACAGTATATATTCTTATGAGTGTGAATATGGCTCTGTAAGTTTGATAGATATTACTAAAATTCTCTCCATAGAGAATATAACAATATATACTGTCACCTTTAGTGCATGAGAGTACCTTTTTTCCTATGCTGTTGCAAATTTCACTTTTTCCTTTCCAAACTTTATACCTTTCTATTTAATTTTCTTGCATTATTGCATTCCAGTATAATGTTGAATAGAAGTGGTAATTGTGGACATCTTTGACTTCTTGAATTTTGAACAAAATAGTTAAATTAATTGTGAATCAAATTTTTTCATTATTACTAATATAATATGGTGAAAAATCAGTACTATTATTTGTAAGACAAAGAGCATTCCATCAAATAGATCTACCATAATTTACATAACCGTTCCCCTATTATTATTTTCCTCCCATTTCTGAGATTCACATCACAATCCTCAGTGTTAGATGAGTCCGTTTGCCATTTATTTTACACAAGAGAAAACAATACCAATATATCCCACTTAACTGAATTCCAGCTTGTACATATAGCATCTAGATTAAGCAGATATACCAAGATACCTGCTTATCTTGTATATCCATTATTAAACATTTCCTTATAACTGGACACGTAAACTAGTTGCAGTTTTTCATTATTGTGAATTAATAGTAACAAAGGAAGTAGACTTGGCATCAGTTCCCCCCTCTGCCACTTATTAGAGATGCGACCTTAATCAATTGCCCACGTTTTTTAGGGATCCGTTTTCTCATCTGTGTGTTAGAGACAATAAAAGTACCCATGTCATGATATTTTTATGAGAATTATTTAGTGAAATATGGCATGTAAAGTGCATAAAATAGTTTTGGGAACATGGAATGTGTTCAGTAAAAAGCTGTTATGATCATTGTGGTACTCAGTAAACATTCTGAAACACTACTGTTTTTTTTTTCCCTCTGGTACAATCAGGCCCTTTCTGAGATGGCATCTGTGATTCAGCTATTCAAAATTTAATGAAGTTGGTGACTCTGTGACAATGTGGAGAAGTCATGTCAGAAAATGTGGTTTGTACTGGGGCTGTCAATTCTTTAAAGGAAGTTTGGGAGAAAAGAATAAAGAAATACAATGAAGACCTGAAGCGAGAGAAGGAATTTCAACTAAAGTATGCTATAACATGTTTATTATCTTGAATTAGAAAAAATTCATAACATCCTTATTATTAAAAATAGTATTTATTAAATGCCTATTATTGAATTTGATAGAGGTTTCTGTTTACTGAAAACCCAAAATATAACTAAAGGAAGCACCTGACAATTAAGTGTGGCCATGTGATGGGGGCCACAAAAAATACAAGTGTCTATAAGTGAAAATAGTAGTTGCCCTAGGAGTCTGTTCAACTTTCATCAAAGTTTGATTAGTATCATTTAGTCTACTTTTCAGAGATTGTTTGTTCAACATTATATTCCCTAGGATCTAAAACAACAACTGGCAGTAGAAGGTACGGTAGATTCTCACCTATTTAAATAGCTGTGAGTTCCAGCCAGGGCCCCTGTGGATCACCTGATTCCTCTATTTGGGCTATACTTAAATAGTTCGGCTCTCACTTCCTCTGCCTTATTGATGCCAACCTACCTTCCTCATTGGATATCTCCAAATTATCCTACTACTCTTGCAAGGATAGCCCCTTTCCTCATAGATTCCACGTAGCTCCCTTCAGTTATCATTTGTTAGGTCTCTTTCTAAACATTAAATGGTCTTGCAATAGGTACAAATATCAAACCATTATGTTGTACATCTAGAACTAATATAATGTTATATGTCAGTTATATCTCATTTAATAAAATGGTCTTGTGTCAGCAAATAACAGAAAACTCAACTAAAAATGGCTTAAACAATAAGGAAGTCCTGAGGTAAGGCAATTCCAAAGCTTCAACAGTTTTAAAGACTCAGCTTCTTTTTATCAGTGTGTCAGGTCCTCAGGTTAGCTTCTCTCAGTGTCACAGGATGACTGGTATACTTCCAGGCATCACAGCCAGGCATCATTACGTTATCAGAAGAGCAGGAATTATTTATTTCTGTATCTTCTTTAAGAATGAGAAAACCTTTCTGAGGTCTCCATCAAACTTCTCCTTCACCTCTCATTGGCCAGAATTGGGTCATTAGTACACCCCTAATCCAATTACCTTCCAGGGAAATGAGATTGTATGATTGGTTTAGACAAATTAAGATTTACACTTGGGTAACTTGGAGGAAATGTAAACACTTAGAAATAACTGGCATTCTCCCAGCAAAGAAGAGGGCTGGCACAGCACTCCACTGAGTCACACGTTTGGGCTTTTATCTTGTTGCTCAACTGTGCATAGTCTCCATTCCTTTAGGAATGGACTTTAGTCACCTCATGGCCCCAAATACATAGATACACCAACTGTGGCCAATGTACTTGATTCCAGCCAGCAGGAAGTTGCACACATTACTATTTCTGCTAACATCTCACTAGCCAAAGCTTCATATGACCCATACCTAGCTGCAAAGGAGGATGGCTAAATGAAGTCTTGTGCCCAGTTAAATTTAGAGGATCTGTTACTGAGGAAGAAGAGGAGTAACAGATACTGGGGAATGATAAGCAGTCTCTGCCACACATAGGTGATATTATTTTCTCCATTTTAAAGATGGAAAACCTGAAGGATAGGCCTAGGTAACTTGTCAAAGATCACACGGCTAATAAATGTGGAACTGGTATTCACTTGTATTCGTACCTAAGCAATGTGACTCAGTAAGCTTATATTCACCTTAGGTCTTAAATTTCCCTAGACTGAAATATGTGAAACTACTCTTATGACACATATTATGTTTATATTATACAATTATGACAAACTTGACTCAAGTACTCTTTTTTAAAAAAAATTTATTGAAGTATAGTTGATTTACAATGTTGTATTAATTTCTACTGTACAGCAAAGTGACTCAGTTATATGTATATATATATATATATTTTATATTCTTTTCCATTATGGTTTATCACAGGCTATTAAATATAGTTCCCTGTGCTATACAATAGGACCTTGTTGTCTATCCATCCTATATATACTAGTTTGCACCTGCTAATCCCAAACCCCACCCCGCCCTTGGCAACCACAAGTCTGTTCTCTGTTCTCTATTGACTCGAGTACTCTTATAAATCCTATCCACTTTTTAAAAAACTGTGGTCAGAAATCACGAGTTGGTTCTAAACTCTTGAATTTCACCTGTTATATGTGTCTAGTTAAGAATCATTTAATTTCAGCAGCTTCAAGTTTTCTCTATACAAAACAGGCAAGGGGTAAAAATGTAATCTAATGCTTCTTCTCTCAGCTAAAAGTGGCTAAAGATTTAGCTCAAAAAGCCTTAAGTTTAAACAGAAATTGTTCTGTCTTTGGATGCCAAGCTGCCTTGAAGAAAGCAAGCACTTGGGTAAGAGTTGGTATAACAACATTGGAGAAAGTCTTTAGACTATAATAAAAGGGTTTTAGAGGAGGTAGAAAATTTCTGTTCAAAACTTTGAAAGAACATCAAGCTTAAAATAAACAGTGTAGGCATTATAGAATACTAGAGCTAGAAGAGACCTTAGATATTACTTAATGCAAACCCCATGTTTTATCGGCAAGGTCCTTAGAGGTGAGATGTCTTGCCCATGGTCACCAAATTAAGTGATACATTCTGGACTTAGATCATAGTAATACAGAGCCAGAAAGAATGAATGAATCATTTAAGAGATGGAAATAAACTTGTTTAATAATAGTTAGCCTCACTCATTAAGGACAGAGCTTTTTGTATCCACAATGTTCAGCATAGTATTTGGCATATAATGGGTGCTTGATGAATTCTTTAATTGAAATTAAACGTGAGGGAATAACACACTTCATTGCCCATCATTAAATCTTGCTCTGAAATACATATATTTCAGTGAGTAATAAGTAATTAATAATCATTATGTCTACTGTTTAAATAGTTCTATTTTTATAAAACTTGGTGTAATTGAATAGATGGCAGTATATATTTTGTCTCACTTAACCACACCTATTGGAAGCTTAGCTGTTCAGTCTAGAAGGCTACACATAGCCATTGCCACAGTGCACTTGTTAGCAGATTAGTTAACTTTCAGACAAGCAGTGGATGAAACTATGCAGACTCCATAGAAATGTTTTGCAAACACAAACATATATAGACAGCAAATATTATACTTTTAGAGATATTTGGTTTTCTGTTCATTAAAATAAAATCCTCACTGAAGATCAGTTAATACGCAGAATTGCTAAGAATATATATTAACTCTTAGATGTCAAGAGAATTTTGGCAAATAAATATTCAAGTTAATTAAACCTATCTTCTTTGATGATTGCTTATATTTCTTTATTATGTATCATTCTAATAGGCTAAAAGTGCAAAATTTCAATTCTAAACTTATTCTTTATTTTTCATACATGAAAAATTTCTAGTATAGAAATAGAAAGCCATCTGCAACCTTTTGTTAGTCATTTTTATAAGCTTGACATTATGTATGTTTGCTATGAACCAAAAATCAATAGGATGTGCTCTAGAATTTTGTACACTTTTATATCTGAAAAACTAAATCTGGATATAATAGAATATAGTAATATACAATTTAACTCTGAAGTTGAACTATATCATTTGCAAGTCTTTAAAACATTTTTAATTAAATATCTATGGATTAGATATTTAATAAATGCAAGTCAAAACAACAGTGAGGTACCACTTCACACCCCTAGGATAGCTATGATCAAAAAGATGGACACTGGGTTTCCCTGGTGGCACAGTGGTTAAGAATCCGCCTGCCAATGCAGGGACATGGGTTCGAGCCCTGGTCCGGGAAGATCCCACATGCCACGGAGCAAGTAAGCCCATGCGCCACAACTACTGAGCCTGCATGCTACAACTACTGAAGCCCACGTGCCTAGAGCCTGTGCTCCACAACAAGAGAAGCCCCTGCAATGAGAAGCCCGCGCACCACAACGAAGAGTAGCCCCCGCTCGCCCCAACTAGAGAAAGCCCGTGCGCAGCAACGAAGACACAATGCAGCCAAAAATAAAATAAATAAATAAATAAATAAATAAATTTTTTTAAAAAAAGAAATGTGACATAAAAAAAAAGATGGACACTAACAAATGTTGGCAAAGATGTGGTGCAATCAGAACCCTCATACACTGCTGGTGGGAAGGTAAAATGATGCAATCAATTTGGACAAAGTTTGGCAGTTTTAAAAAAGTTAAACATCGAGTTACGAAACGACCCAGCAATTCTACTCCTAGGAATACACAAACTCAAGAGAAAACATATGTCTACCCCAAAATTTGTACATGAATGTTCATAGTAGCATTATCCAGAATAACTAAAAAATGGAATTGACCCAGATGTCCATCAGCTGATGAAAGGATCAACAAAATCTGGCAGAATATTATTCTTCTATAAAAAGGAATGAAGTACTGATACACGTTACAGCATGCATAAACTTTGGATAAAACTATGCTACATGAAAGAAGCCAGACACAGAAGACCACATATTATATAATCCCTTTTATATGAAATGTCCAGATTAGGCAAATATAGAAAAGATAGAGATAGAAAGTAGAGATAGAGAGAAAGAAAGACATAGAGATAGAAAGTAGATTATTGGTTGCCAGGGGCTGGGGGAGGGAGGAATGGGGAGTGACTGCTAAGGGCATGGGGTTTCTTTTTGAGTGCTGAAAATGTTTTGGATCAGATAGTGGTGATGGTTGCACAGCTCTGTGAATATATGAAAAAATACTGAATTGTATACTTTAAAAGCATTTTTATGGTATGTGAATTATATCTCAATAAAGCTGTTACAAAAACATCTATGGAGAGTTATGATACTTTTCAAAAACTTAAAAATAGGGCATTTATCATATTAATCATATTTATAATTCTTGAAAACTAAATTCTTGTCTGATTTCCAGACACTATCAATCAAATGGTTGTTTTTGATGGGTCACTTTTTCATACAAAAGTGAATGCTACCTATGTCATTACTTGTGAACTAAAATGATTTCCTGGTCTCCTAGGCTAGTGGGAATCTGGGAAGAACGAGTGAGCTTAACCAAGCTAAGAGAAAAGGTCACCAGGGAAGACGGAAGGGTCATTTTGAAGATAGAAAAAGAGGAATGGAAGGTAAGCTTTATAGAAGTAATATTTGATTTTTTATATTTCGCATTTTGTGGGAGAGTTGAGAGAACGATTCTTAAATTATGTGCTTAAGTCTGGAATAGTTAGGAATTCTAATTTTAATAATGTACCAAATGAATTTGGGCAACATGAACTGAAAATTAATGTAACTTCACAACTTTTTATTGCAAAACTTCAACCAGTGTGCTTTAACTCTGCCTAAATTTAAGTCATTTGTAATATTTCTCCCACTAATCCTTCTAATAAGCAATTTCTCATTTTCCATAAAAAGGTGACCATCTGCTTAACAAAAATCGTGTAGCTTTTTCAAAGCAAATGCTCAATTAAAAGCAGCGGAAAGTGTTTTAAATAAAGCTTTGGCCTTAAAGTAAAAAAACAAAAAAGGAAATGCTCAGTTAAAACTTCACAAAATGGAAATGTATATTAATTTTTTTCTTAGGTCCACAACCAGATTCACATTATCTCCTCTTTCTCTCTTTCCCTCTCTTTCTCTCTCTCTCACACACACACACACAAACAGTTGCTTATTTACATTAGGCCTACTCTAATTTTGACAAGGGCCACCTCTATCCCTTGAGTCAGTGTTTGTTTTCATACATATCGGTATATTTAGCTAGGGGGTAGCTCCTTTATTTTGTCTTTTGGGTACTTTAGGCTGAAAGGGAAAAGGCATAGAGTTCAGAATAGTTGAAACTTTTAAAATTCTTAAATTAAAAGAAAATCTGCTTAAAAAAACTAAACTATTTCAAAACAGAATGGGAAGTTTGAATTGATTAGAATGATCTGTTTCTCTATAATTTCAATTAGCCACCATATTCTCATGTTCAAACATATGTACTCTAGTTAAGCCTAATAAAATAGAATCTTTAGAACACAGCTCTATGTGTGTGCAATATTGACTGAAATATGTTATTTTCATTTATGTTATTACGATTGGGGTTTGAAGGTTTAGCACCCGCCAAAAAAGGAAAGTTCTTAAAACTTAGAAGTAGCACAAAGTATTTGGAAATATAACCCATTAAAGAAAAAATATTCCTAAGTTCTTTTACAAATCAAATAGTATCTCTACAGTCATATTTCTGTATGGCATGATACTAAAATAATTTAAGTAATATAGTAACTCTTTCATTTTTTTTACTTGAGTTTAGACCCTTCCTTCTTCTCTAGTAAAACTAAATCAGCTACAGGAATGGCAACTTCATAGAACTGGCTTGGTGAAAATTCCTGAATTCATTGGAAGATTCCAGAACCTTATTGTGTTAGATTTATCTCGAAACACAATTTCGGACATACCTCGAGGAATTGGTAAGGAAAATTGCTTTTATTCCTGTGTTTTTCACTGAGAATTTTTTTTTGATACATGGAATAAAGATCTCATCTTTATATAGTCCTGAATCTTAAAATTTTAAACATCTAAACTGAAGCTTCCAGGGAATTCAAGCTTCTGGATTTACTGAGGTGATTCAAGATGAGATTTCAACGCAAGAGAAGTCTCTTTGGAAATAATATTGTGTAGATTCTGGAAACAATATTGTTGGTTTGGTTATTCCTCCTAGAAGGGAACAAATTGAAGACAAGAAAGAAAATTAGAGAAAATTCCTTAAATGAGGAAAAAAAAATCCCCCAATGGAAAACTGGTCAGGATATAGTATAGATAAAACAGAATGAAAAAAATATTTTTGTCTAAAGCACTGATAAATCACCAGCTCTTTATCTGAAGAAGGGGCAGGGACACACACTGGGAAAAGGGAAGAGCCTAAGTGTGAATTTGCCAGTATGAAACGGGCAAGTAAGTTATGCTGTAATACTTAATAACTGGAAACATTATTGTATATCCCTCTGCTCTTTATTGTGTATTATTTTTCTGTAGGACTGCTCACTAGACTTCAGGAACTGATTCTTAGTTACAACAATATCAAAACTGTCCCCAAGGAACTAAGTAACTGTGCCAGCTTGGAGAAACTTGAACTTGCTGTTAACAGAGATATATGTGATCTTCCACAAGAGGTCAGAATGATATAAATACCTATGATTTTATTTTCCTTCTACTAGTGGTTTACTTCTCCACTGCGTGATCATTAAAAATAACACTGATGGAAAAATGCTATAAATTTTATTTCAGAAAATATTTAGTGAAAACCATTTCCTAATATTATAAAGCATGTTTTTAATTAGAGATTTATTTAGCATAAAAAGCTATTTCTATTATTGTCACAGTACTGACATCATTAGTTGACTAGACTGTGATCTCCTTGAAGGCCAGAGTGAGAATCTTACTTATTTCAATTCCCAGAATTGAAGGCACAGCCTAGGTTGTAGATGTTACTTAATGCCTATTGAATGAATAAATGATAATCATAAAGCACAGACAATGTGGTGATAGAAAAACTCTTTTATTAGTTAGTTTTTATAGGTGATCAGCTTTTGAGATAGAGGTAAAGTAAAAAGACATGAATTCTTCAGTTTAGGAAAAGTGTTTGCTAGCTTCCTAGGCTCTACCAAGTAAAGCAAGGCAGTGAGCTTGGAAAGCCCTCAAACTTTGATTTGGTATGATATCTTGTTCTTGGTAAGACCAAACTGATCATAGAGATACAGACATTCCTATTATTTTTCAAGCATATTTAAGGCTCTTAGAATCAGCAAAGGAAATTTCCATGGTGCTTTGCCTTGAAAACAATGATTTTGCAAGATAAAAGTTAAGAAAAATAATAAAACTCAAAATAAAAGACTATTCTCCTTTCCCACTTTATCTTGGTAAGAATGTCACTTTCCTCCCCAAATCAGTAAACATGCACCAATTATTGTTGCTCTTGCAAGTAAAACATAGTTTCTATAGCTATATCCATCTGATCTTATAATAGTTCAGTTTAGTGAAATGTATACACTTGATTATGATGAAAATCATGATCACAGGGACAATTTCTTTATACCTAAAAGAGGGCCAATAAACATTTTATTTCTAATTTTTAATTATTGTGATTTTGTTTCTAGCTTTGGTTCTGTCACTAAAAAGCTATGTGAATTTGGGCATGTCTATTAACCTGTCTTTACCTTAATGTCTTTACTTAAAGAAATACGTTTTACAGGAACAAATAGTGAACTGAGATCTTGAGCCTGGAATTATTTCCAAGTGTGGCCTTTAAGTAGCTGTGTGGCCTTGAACACACCACTTTACAAACTAGGTCTCAATTTTCACTTATGCAAAATTAAGACTTAGATTATAATGGTTTTAATATCTTTCTTCAAGCTTTTAAAACCAAAGGGCTCTAGTCCCACTGAGAAATCTGCAACAGGAGACTTAGCTCTCAGTCATTAAACTGCACACACTGTAACACACAAACAAATTTATGCTAATGTAAAAACAATCTTTTTATACACTATTCTGAATCATTTGAAAATTTTAAAAGTCTGATGACAAGTTTTGAAAAGTGTTTTATTCATGACGAATTATAAAGCTAGAGAAATATCGGCTACTAAATGGAAAACTGCTTTTTTGCATTACCCATAAAACACTATATTTGTGCATTTTTTGAGGTGTTAAAGGTGTGGAATGAATCTGAATGTGCCCTGAGATAGAAATAAAACATAGAACTTGCCTAGCTAAATGGAGAGTCTTTTGTAAAAGTTAACTAAATTCTTACATTTTGAAATTTTCACTACAGAGGAAAGAGAAATTTAGACATTTTGCAGCTTTAGGTCCACGAAAACTTGAGTGCACATCATAGCTCCATCATTTCTAGTCACATGGCCTCCCTAAACCATTTTGTCCATAAAAGGGAAAAAAGGTACTCACCTCGTAAAGTTGATGAATAAACTAGAGCTATATGCATCAATGTGAATACATATAAAGACTGATATTGAGAGAAAAAAGCAAGTTAAAGAAAGATAAGTACAGTATCATCATCTTTAAATAAAATTCAAAAACATAGAAAGATAATTTTGTTTATGAAAAATACACATAATAGTAATATAGAGAGAGAACTATATAGAAAACGTATATTTATGTATAGTAATAAAAACATTTAAAAAATGCATGGGAATAATAGATACCAAATTCAGGATAGAGTTATCTTTAAAGAGGAAGAAGGGAGAAGTACATTGAGGGCAGTCATATTGATATATTTGTTTTCTTAAGCTGAGCACGCTGGTGTTGTTATATAGTCTTAATAAATTTTTTATTGATGTTTTCAGTTAAAAAATAGAATTACCAAACAGTAAATTCTATGACTGAGATAATGTATGTAAAGCATCAGGCACAAAGAAAGGGGGTTAACAAGAGTAACTATTATTCTGAAGTTTGGGTTTTCCCAAGAAAATCTGGACTACTAGATAAAAGGAAAACATATGTTTACTCCCAGAAAGGAAAAAAAAAAGCTTCTGCCAGGCAGGTGCTATAAGCCCTGGAGCTTGGTTATTTTGGGAGATAAGTTTTCTTTGAATAGATGAACTTTCTATGAGAGAGTTTTTCATTTATCTGGAGGTTATTTAGCATTATTGTTATCTCAAATTTGTTGTGGACTGCTGTGACTAAATAAAGTGCAAGCATCATGTAGACAATCCTTGATGGGATATATCTCCTGTACCATTGTGAGTGTTCTAGTAGCTTACATTGTGAACATTTATTTTGAAAAACCTTGCCTTCCTCTTCAGCTCAGCAATTTGTTAAAGCTTACGCACCTTGATTTGAGTATGAACCACTTTACTACTATCCCTCCTGCTGTGTTGAACATGCCTGCCCTTGAGTGGCTTGATATGGGAAGCAACAGACTTGAACAACTTCCTGATACTATAGAAAGGTAAAGTAAATAAATTTTTTTGCTACCAAGAGATGTGTTGAAGCTCTCTATGATAAATAAGAAAGAATAAACAAAACACAGGGGACCCCAAACATAATCAATCACAATAGATCCATTTAGTTCCAAATAATGTATGCTACTTTTTAACAGAATATATTCATGTACTCCAAATTTAAAAAAAAAAGGGTTTTGAGGAACTCCCTGGTGGTTCAGTGGTTAGGACTCAGCGCTTCCACTGCAGAGGGTCGGGTTTGATCCCTGATCAGGGAACTAAGATCCCACAAGCCACGTGGTACACCCGAAAAAAAAAGGGGGGGAGCGGGTTTGTGAGAGAAAAACTGGCTATCTGACTTCAACAAATTGACAAGAATAGGCCACAAAAATAACAACATTGCTTAGTGCGTGCCAGGCACTTCTGTGCACTTTAAAAACATATTGAGGAAACTAATGTAGAGATGATAGTAAATTGCTCAAGATCACAGTTAGTAAGTGTGCCAGTTAGGATTTGAACCCAGGCACCCTGGCCCCAGAGTCCATGCTGTTAACCATTATGCATACTTGCCTTGCCCTAAATGGGCATATTAATAATTTCTGAGTTTCCTCTTAAGACTCTAATTCAGATTAGATAGCATTTTAGCAGTTCTTCTGCAAGAAATCCTATGAGAATAGTGAAGAATTCTAGAATACATTGATTTAATTTCTACCACTACATGATGAGAGCTATACTGTAGATAGAGATTAACTCCCTTGTTATAGTTTCCCTAAAATCAGGTAATGTGAAGTCAGTTAACTCAATAGGTATACTGGTTAAAGGAGTTGTTATACAAGATGCCATTTAAAAAAAATTTGGGTTAATAAGAACCAGGGTTTTCATATTATATGTGATTAATCACAGAAACCTCTTAATTCTTCAGAATGCAAAGTCTACACACATTATGGCTCCAACGGAATAAAATAACATGCTTGCCAGAAACAATCAGCAATATGAAAAATCTGGGTACTCTTGTTCTCAGCAACAATAAACTGAAAGATATTCCAGTGTACATGGAAGAGATGACCAATCTAAGGTAAAAGTTGTAGACACAGAACTGACATGTTCCTTTCTGGCTGCAGAACAAAGTAATATAAAGAAATTGTTATTAACAGATTTGAGTTCTCATTCACATAAATGAATACATTTAAAAATCTTTTCCAACTTTGAAATTCTATAATTTATAAATAGGATTAATATAATACTGGTCTAAATTATTCAAGAAAGAATCCTTGAAACTTAAGCCGTACTGGGATTTATCAGCTTTAAGGAATGCCCTGTGTTGGTGACATTTTCCTGAAAATCATCTTTATAACTGCTAACAAACCTTATCCATGATATGAAAACCAAAACCATAAGAATAGTGATTATTTTCCTCCTAAATAACTACAAATGGACAAGGCGATTATGTTAGAGGTAAATATAACTTTTTACTAAGTTAATTACTAACAGAACTTCCCTCAAATAACTTCTAAAACTTAATTTCCTGACAGTGAGCATAAGACGTGAGAATTCACACCAAATCCCACAACTTTCATAACAAAACCATTCACTTACTTATTCAGCAACTACTGAGCCTTGTACTAGATGGTGACGATACAATGATAAATAAGACATGCTTTATAAAATATGCAGAAAATTTAAGTTCATAGCATTAATTGTATATTTGAGATGCATTAGGGTTGCTCTTGGAAGTTTAAGTGTACCACATTAAACATATGCTATGGACTAACAGTTGCTTTTACAAGCTTGGAAAATAAGCTGTCTAAAGCTAATATTTTTTTCCTCTAGGAAAGAAACTTAAAGATTCTTGGGATATATCACATCTTACCAAGATGTTCAGTTACTGAAACCAGTTAAAAAAAAAGAGTAATTTAGTATATTAACCACTTGATCTTTCTCCAGGAAAATAAATGTACACTTCTATGGCACCTATAAAAATACTGTTTTTTGGTGAACTGCTAGGTTTGTCAACTTCCGAGACAACCCACTGAAATTGGAAGTAACACTTCCTCCCTGTGAAAGCATAGATGAGGAAGAGGAACGGGAATTATTCGGCCTTCAGTTTATGCACACATACATACAGGAGTCACGGAGAGCAGGTATGAGATTTGTATATAACACAGGTTAAAAATTCTTTTTAGTAGAGGAATGCATATATATATAAATTCCTTTATAGACTTTTCATTCCATCTTACCTTTTGTCAAATTCTGGTCTCTTAGTCAATATTGTTGAAGGAGAAAAAAGTGAAATTCTAATCTGTTCACGATTTTGATAAAGGCTTGGAGAGAAAGGTTCTAAAGATACTGAAAGTCTTTCAAGTAGAGTCAGGAAATAAACTTCTTTGGTCAAGCACTTGAAGCACGACCAAGTGAATGAAGATGTAATTCTTAAAGCTTCACTACCTCATTCTATCAGTTTGTCATATGTCAGTTTACTCATGAACAGTGCCTTCCCTGCCATTTCCTCTTTTTCTACAATCCACAAATAGCAAAAAGAAATATTTTGACTAGGAATGAAAAATATTTTGCTACTGTGCCTAGGAATGAAAAATATCAAGAGAACATAGATTTTTGCCAACAGTTAAAATGTGAGTTTTTGATATATAGATTTCACTTTTATCTCTGATAATTTAGAATTAAAACCTCTTTTTTGTTGTTTTTTTAACTAAGGAAGGAATGACTTTAACTTAACCCAAGATTAGGGGAAGAGGACAAAGAGCATAACTCTCTGTCAATAAAAAAAACAATAGAACTTCCCTGGTGGTGCAGTGGTTAAGAATCCGCCTGCCAATGCAGGGGACGTGGGTTCGAGCCCGGGTCCGGGAAGATCCCACATGCTGCGAAGCCACCGCAATGAGAAGCATGTGCACCACAAGGAAGAGTAGCCCCCGCTCACTGCAACTAGAGAAAGCCTGTGTACAGCAACGAAGACCCAATGTAGCCAAAAATAAATAAAATATAAATTTTTAAAAAACAGCTTTATAAAAAAAATAATAAATAGTATAGTAATGGAAAACATGGTTTTATAATTCACTAAACTGTGAGGAAGTTTTGAGTTAAAAGGTAGAATTTAGTTGCCTCTTCAAACAGTTACTTTGAAGAGCAGGTATAATCTGAGCAAACAGATATGAGATTATTTTCAGCTGGAGAAAATATTTTTACCAACATCCAATGGAGGTCATTAGATCTGTTGTAGCAAGGTCACAGAAACAGTAACATGGAGGTTAGATTGGAGGAAGATATGTAAAAAAGCTGTAATAGTTTGGGGCCTAGGTTTGAAAAGTAGAGTATAAATATATAAAAGACAAGTAGGAGACAGAATTGATGACTGAATGAAGATGAGAAGAGGGAGGAGTCCAGGATGAATGTGTTTTTGGTTAGAGCAACTGGATGAATGGTGATGCTGAGATGGGGAAATGAAGTATAGAAGCTGGTTTGGTGGTAGACATGGAACATGAGCTTCAGTTTTAACAGTACATTTGATATATCTGTGGGACATGCAGGAAGAGGTAGTTGTGTAGATCAATCTAAAGTTCAAGGAGTTTGCTGAACCTGCAACTTCTGCAGGTCGAGAAACAGCTATATGCATATCCCATGCATTCACTGTCTCATGTAATCTTAAGGGAAATAAGCAAGGTTGGGGAAAACAATAATCTTGGTCTACAGCTGGCATGTTGAAGAACAACCTTATCTTCCCATAGAGGACTTGGTATCATTGTCAGAAACATTCATTGGGCCACAGGACTCTATCAGTATAATTCTTGTGTGTGTGTGTATGTTTTATGAAATATAACAGAGATAATGCCTGTTGTAGGATAGCTTTTATTTCTGGGCATAAATTGTTGAATGAAGCAAAACAGATTGTATAACACAAATTAGCATTGCCTAACTGAGTAAAATCAGGTTAATTATTGAATGACGTATTGTTATCTTCATTTATGTTTTGATTTGGGGGCATGAGTAGCTAATTTAAACAAACTACCTTATTTTAATAATATTTGACATAGAACTTATAACAAGAGAAAAAAGGTTACAACTTAAACAGAGATAATAAAACCAAGTCTGCCTATTTCATTAAAAATATTATGAATTACTACTATTAAAAACGGTTAATATTTATTGAGCACTTACTCCGTACTTAGAACTGTTCTAAGCATTTTAATGTGTTATTTCATTTAATGCTCATAACAACCCTGTGAGGTATTATTATTATCTTCATCACCCCCATTTTAAGCGGGGAATTGAGGCACAAAGAGATCAAGTAGTAGGGTTGGGATTTGAACCTAGGCAGTCTCATAAGACATGTAAGATTAAACTAAAGTAGAAAGGTCAGAAACTAAAAATGAGCTAGACTTCTAATTTATAATTAAGGTAATCATAGACCTACAAATAATAGTTACCTAAGAATATCATTATAATATCTACAATCAGTAATTCTGTATCTTTGTCTTGGCAAATGTACAATGATTAAGATAATTTTTACAAATAAGGCAGAAATAAACCAAGGATAAGATGAGGAAAAGACTAACAGTCTTACCATATGTTTGGTTTAATGTTTGCTTGTGCATAGAAACTGCTTATGAGCTAAATGAGGCCCGAAAGTGAGGTTTTTGGTATTATTATCTAATTTCTACTTTATTCCAAATTACTTTCCCGAACAGGAGAGAATATACTTATATTTGTTCTTGTATATGTAAAAATGACCTTTTAAAAGATATGACACCTAATTAACTTCAGAAGTTATTTGCAAATTTCAATTTAATTTGTGAATTAGGCTTAACAAGTATCTTTTTGGAAGTTCTCACTAGATAATTAACTAATTAAAAAAATGAAGTGAAATAGTTTTTTTCCTTGAAAATATCTTTTTAGTTTTGGTGTCTGTCATGGACAAATTCTGATTGATAATATATAAACACAGGTATGGCTCTTGAAATCTGAAGGTGAGTTCATTAATTGATTGTGAACATCTCTGAACTTGTTTGCAGCAGAAACAAATAATCACAATGAATTATTCTTTCCAGATCTGCCTGGACAAAAAAATCCATACATAAACGAACTTCTCAGATTGGTCCTTGTTATAAACTGACAATTGATTATTACATCTTGAACTTGAAAAATAAAAAGTATTAAATAAAACCAAAGGAAAATAAGTTTCCAAAATTAATGCAAATAGAAAGTTAATGTGCTAGTTACATGTTGACATGTTATGTGTGTTTCAGGTAACCAAGTCAACTGCTCTACTACTTTACCAAACTCTATAAATGCTGATGGATAATATAATTCAAGATGTCCTGCTGAAGAGGATTACTTTGGGAATTTGGTGAATTCTCTAATGTTTGGACTTCTAAAGTAAAAAACAAAGCCATTACCAAAGTTCAACGAGGCCACATTTTTTAAAGTTCATATTATCTGCTATTTAAATTATATTTTCATGAATATAAAAATACAATTAAAAAAATTTTTTTGGTGGAAGACAGATGTTCAAAATTTCTTTTCCATTAAGCAGTTGTTTCTGGTGATGAAGAATGATTTGGTAGAGCAGTTAACAATACATTTTCCAAAGACACCAGAGGGTCTGTATAATACTGTAAAGCGGGATTGAATCCTTTCTGCTGTAAATAGTTGATTCGGCCTTGGTCAATCAGCAATTTACAAAGATGCCCTATTTTCTTCTTTTCTTCAACAGTAAGAAACCTAAGTTGAATAAACACACACAACACATTGTTAAAATTCTGTAAAACCTTATGACAAATTATTTTAGTTAGTCTTATTCATTGATAAGCTGCTATATAACCCACAACATACTATGTGCTATGTCCCATGCTTCCAAGATACGTTTTATTAATGCCACAATTAAAGTGTGTATATTTTAACTTATTCTAAAATTAGTAAAATATATATATATATATATTTTTTTAGTAAAATATATTTTCATGAATGAATTTTTGGTAATATTCATCTAAAAATATAGTAATAATAAAGTATTTCTGCCCTAGTGTTGTGCATTTCAAAGTAGTCACTTACCCAGGCAAACTCTCAGTGCTGTCATCTGTGATTCTGTATCCTCCATCATCATGCTCTTCACTGCCATCATTCTGTTTATCTTTTCTTTTTGTGGAGATATTTGAAGCTTCCAAAGATGTTTTTTGCATCCCACAAGTCGCCCAACTACTCATTCGCTGGAAATAGTGGAATTCCACTGCTCCAAGGCCTAGAGCCCTGAAATATTCTTTGCCCACATAATGTCTCCAATCACACCTGTGGTGACAACAGAGTGCAATAACAATGCCAGCCACAGGGGTCCACTTCTCTGGGATATTTTTTTCATTTCCTTCCTTGGCCAAAGTGTTAATTTCTTTTTCTGTTTTATCATTCTTTACGCGTTTGGCTAAAGGTTCTTCATTCCTTTCCTCACAACTGGCAGCATAGGTTTCAACCAAACATCGTAATGCAAGATCTGCAAACACAATTATGTGGCCCCCCAAACCACATCATCTTTAAAAATAAGTATTTTTTTACATTTATTAGGCAGTATGGTTTTTAAAAGCCCAACAAAAACTTACTTAGCTCTATACTTGTACTAATTCTTTCACGAATTATCAACTTTGTTCATATTTGCCCTTTTCTCATTATTGTACCATTTTCTGTAATGATTTATTCTGCATAAAGTCAACTTCCCCCAAAAAACTGTGAAGCTTAAGATCTAAAATTTGTAAAACTATTCGTCCAACTACTCAAATTTGCTCTCATTTTTCTCCTACCCTTGTTGAGGAAATGACTTGTATAGAAAAAATTTATGTCTCTACATTTAACATTCCAGGGAAGGTTTGAGCTTAAAGAACCCAAAGAAAGAAAGAGGAAAGGCATCGGCTAAGCATCTGCTAAGTTGATGTTAGGTGTCAGTCTTGAAATGTAAGATGTTCACAGCCAATAGTGAAGAGTTGAGAACAGTGGGGTCAGAAGGTGGAAAGTAGGCCTCGCTGAGTAGCCTTACTATAGTTATACATTCATTCAGCAAATAGTTACTGAATGTCTTTCATGTGCAAGGCTTTGTGGATGTATGATGATTAATAAACACAGACTTAGAGATAAATGAACTTTATATTAAAATGAAAAATTTACAGTCCACTTAAAAACTAAACAAATGGATTTTTGATGATTATGATAATTTCCCACTGACGACTGCTATATTATTGACAATACTAGAAAGACTCCAAATATATGCTGTAAAATCCACATTTTCTGTCTGATAAGAATGTCACACTGTGTTTGCTCAATCAAAAACATATGTATTTTTAAACTTTATTATCCCAAGATGTCACAGGTGAATAGTAAATGATCTGATATTTT
Source organism: Balaenoptera musculus (assembly GCF_009873245.2). Taxonomy (NCBI): domain Eukaryota; kingdom Metazoa; phylum Chordata; class Mammalia; order Artiodactyla; family Balaenopteridae; genus Balaenoptera; species Balaenoptera musculus. Next base: position 88,290,860 of record NC_045785.1, on the reverse strand, counting down.
ATAGTGTATATAATACAATATATGAATTTAAGTCAACAAACTATAGGGAACCTGTTATTTGGAGAAGGCGATAGCTGATCTATTATTTTATAAACTATTATTTTCTGACAAAAGATATTCAGTCACTGTTTTACTTATATTGGAGTTAAGTAAATGATTTTCAGAAATGGGGATAATCAGAAAAATTATTAAAAGAATGAAGTTATTTTAGAATCAGAAGGAGCTTTAGCAATCCATCTCAACCCCTCCTTTACAGAGAACTTGAGGGACAAAGCCATGTACCTAGAAAGGGACAAGGAAACACAGCACATTTGTGGCCAAGATTATTTATTCATTTAAAGATTTACTGAGTTCCTGTTATATACCAAGCATCAATGTTAGCACACTCCTTATGCTCAGAAAAACAAACAAACAAAAAAACACAGCATACTGGGAGAATTAGATATATAAACAGAAAATTAATATACAATGAGCTTAAGATATGCAGAGGCAATTATGATGAACGCTAAGGAGGAGTATCTTATTTAGGGAGGTTCCCTGAAAGAGGTGACAATGAGCTGAAGAAGGAGTAGAAATTGATCAGTTTAGAAACGGACACAGTATAGTATATGGGAAGGGTTAGAATGTATAGACCAATAGATATAGAGGCAGGAAGTGGCAAAGAGAGGAAGGCAGAGGCCAGATTAAGACTAGGATGTCATGTTAAAGAGCTTAGACTTTAAGGTGCAGGTGACTGGGAGCTACTGAATAGTTTTAAGAAGGGGAAAGACACATGAGGTGTGTGGAAGATGGGTGTGAATATTAGTATTTAAAGGACAAGTAGTGGAAGGACACCGTGAGATATACAGAAAGAATGGCACAGATGTAGGGGAAGAACCAGGAAAGAATGTCACAAAAGAGAAGAAAACAGAATTTCCAGAAGGGTAAGCAACAATAGCAGAGATTTTTCATTAAGATGATGATAGAGTGATGAAGGGAGAATTCAGATAGAGTGAATCAAGGAGGGAAAAAGTGTGTGGAACAATGAGAAATGGCCAGTGTAGATAACATTTCTGAGAAACTTGGGTTAGATGGGTAGGAGTAAAGGAGCATTTTTTATTTCCTCCCCAGGATAGAACTGGCTTACTTCAGAAGGCTTTTATGAGAGTTAAATGAGACAAGGTACGTGAAAATCATCTAAAAACTATGAAGGACAACACAAATATATAATACTTAAAGTCATCTCCAGCCAACTTGAATAACTCTTATGGAGGCTCCAAGTTCCCCTTATGGGTAGACATGAAATTAGCGGAAGCCAGAAGAAGATGTAACAATAGTTAACATTTATTGAGCACTGATATGTGCCAGACACTTTATATGTAAACTGGCAAATTATATGTTGTTATCCTCATTTTACAGACGAGATAACCAAAGCTCAGAAAGGTAAAGTAATCTGTCAAGGTTATACAGCAAAGTTGAACCCTGTACTATCTGATTTCAAAGCCCATGTTCTTTCTACTTTAACATGCTACATCCGATGGATCCAAGTGCTAAGACAAATCTTAATATTTCCTTTTTTGTTTTCCCTAGAATCCTGATACATAATCATCTTCTAGTGGGAGAAGTTTCAGAGTCCTTCCCAAGCAACTCCTCTAAAAAAATGAGTAGCTTCTGGGATAGAATCATACAGTTTCCATAAATGATTTATTTCCTTTTTGGTTGAAGTATAACCCAACGAACTTTAAGGTTCCATATGACACAGTATTTACACGTAAAACTCTTTAATTCATCCTGCAAAATGGCCAAAATGAGCAGATAAGTAGGAAAGCTCTAAATCTGATATAATACAGGGCCAGTGCTACTATGAAGATTAATGAGTTGCAAACAAGGGATAAAAACTACTGAAAAGAGACTCTTTAAATATTTGGGACCATGTTAAGCTAAAACTTAATGTGTTCATCTTGACATTATTAGTATGTTTACATACCTGTTGCCACACCACACAGATGTTTTCCAATTCCTACCACAGGTAGTTTTTCTTTGCTTAGCAAAGGAATCTTGTCTGAAATAAAAAGAAATGAGAACTAAGTTAGCTCTCTTGTGAATTAAGGCATTAAGTGGCCTCCCAAAGAGAGAACTAATTAGAATCTTTGAATTTTAGGGCTGAAAGAGACACAGACAAAAAATTCTCACTTTATAGCTTAGGAATAAGAGGCTCAAAGATGTAGTGACTTGATAAGTAACACAGATGGCTACAGACATAGCCAGAATCAGAGTTAAAAATTTTTATCTTCCTTTTCTTCCCACCTCGCCCCCAGCTGGTTCTTTACTCCTGAGTTAATTTCTTGACTTTTAGGCCAATGCTATTTCTTCTATACTGACTCAGGACTTTACCCTGTAGAAGCCTTATTTTGCTAAATATTATTACCCATTGATAAAAGGACTCAAAAGTTTCCTTACTAGATTTATTTTGCATAACTTATATGATAAATACATATAATACAACCGACATTTTATATTATAGAATACTATACTCAATATTATAATCAAACAAAAAATATAGCTTTCATTACATCTTGATAATCAAGGATAAGATATTATTTTAGCTTTCACACTGTTCTGAATATGAATAAAAGAAAATATTCATAATAGTAGTATAAAAGTAAAATAAAAAAAGACATCTACAAGGTAATGCAGTAAAATGTAGTATATCACAGTAAAATGTAGTATATCACAGTTAAGGCTTCCATTTTTCCCCCCCTATTCATTTTCCTTTTTCTAAGATTCTGAAATAAAAAGTATGTTTCCCCCTACAAATCCAGCTACAGCACCCAGCACAGTGAATTGTCCAATGGAGGTCCTTAGTAAATATTTCAAATTCTTTGTTGCTTGTTTTCAGATGGTATCACATACTAGGAGAAGAAATTGGTACCAACTGGAATAGTTTGCCTGTGTAAGGTGGTTCAAGAAACTTATCCTCAATCAGGGTGAAGAGAAAGGTTGTCTAAGAAAGCCCTTAGGGAATTGGGGGCATCAGGAACCTTGGAAGTAGAGCTGAGTTAGTTACTGATAACAGAGTGTGCCTACAGAAAGTCTATTTAAGAAGTAATCAGATCCTCACCTCATAGCCACCTGGTGACTACCTCTTTTACCAATTGGTGGAAAACTGTAGATTAATTCTCTCAAGCAAGTAAAACAGGAGGTCACTGGGTTGAAGGATAATAGGAAGTTGAAAGTTGAAGTGTGGTAAAATAGCAGGATTAAGTGAGTATGCATATAGATTAAGCTCTTACTTGTCACTGGGTCCCAGAATGTTGGTAATCAGACCTTTACCCTCTAGGCAGGTGATCAGAAGAGTCTTCTCTGGGGAACCTGACCAGCCCAAGAGGAAAGATCACATTCTAGACAGGTCATTCCAAATTGGAGCTCAGAGTCAACAACTCCACCTGAAGACTCAGAGCTCTTAGTCCCTCAATCCTCACTATGAACATACCATCAAAAAGCACAGATGTTTGAGCAGAGCCTCTAAGTTGAAAGAGACAGACCAAAACTAATGGAAAAGAGCAACTTAGTGAAAACAGAATATGAAGGGAGGATACTTCTAAAAAAATCATTAATATCCTCACAAAGATAGTACAATTATGAAAAAAGAACAGGTTACAAAGATAAATTCAGAGAAAAACAATCTTAGAAATTAAAACTATGATAGAAGAAATTAAGTTGAAGAAATCTGAGAAAGTATACAAAAAAGGCAAAAGATATAGAACAGAGAAGTAAAGTCAAGAAAAGTAGAGAACCATTCCAGGAGGTCTAATAACTAAATCATAAAAGTTCTTCCATTAAGGGAGAAAAGAAAAAATGGAACAGAGAAAATTATGAAAGAAAGAATGCAAGGAAATTTCCCAGAAAGCTGAGAATACTGGAATCTCTCAGTCAGGATTCCTCATCCTTGCCATTATTAACTTTCGACCCCAATAATTCTTTGTTGTCGGGAGCTATACTGTACCTTACAGGATATTTAGCAGGTCTCTGGTTTAGCAGGCTCCCTGGCCTGTATCCATAAGATGCTGGCAGCACGTGCACTCTTATGACAACGAAAAATATCTCAGACATTGCCAATGTTCCCTGAGGGCCAAAACTGCTTCTAGTTGAGAACCGCTGCTATACACAAAAGAGTCCATCAAGCGCCCAGTACAACAGATAAAAATATAACTACATCAAGACACATCACTGTGAGAATTTAAAACACTGAGGACAAAGAAAAGAGCCTATAAATCTCTAGAAAGAAAAAAGCAGATGACACACAAGGGATCAGGACTCAGAATGGCACTGAACTTCTGAACAACAATACTAGTGGAGTAATAGTTTCAAAATTCTTAGAAATAGAAATACCCAGGCAAATCAAGTGTAAGGATAAAGTAAAAGATACTTTCAGACAATGCAAGGTCTCAAATTTATCTCTAATGCAACTGTTTCTCAGGAAGCTATAGGAGGAGGTGCTTTCCCCAAAGACAGTAAATCAACAGAGGAAGATATGGGATAAGATGTGGAAAAATAAATCCCAACCTAGGAGAGTGAAGGGAATCCCCAGGATGAAAATGAAGAGAATTTTAAGGTTGACAATTGTGCTCTAGGAACAGAGGGCAGCCAGTCTACATTGGAAGGTACCTGAAGGATCCAGGAGAGAATTTTTCAGGAAGATAGAAACTAACAGAATACTTGGCAAATGTATTAAAACAAATACAAATTTTAAAGTTATACATTTTTGTTTAAATTGAAGTATAGTTGATTTACAATGTTGTGTTAATTTCTGCTGTACAGCAAAGTGATTCAGTTATACATATGTATATTCTTTTTCATATTCTTTTCCATTATGGTTTATCAGGAAATACTGAATATTCCCTGTGCTATACAATAGGACCTTAAAACAAACGCATTTTTAAAAGACCAAGTAAACAAAATTTTAAATTAACTATTAACTCAATAAGCAAATTTTATTTACTACATGGGCCAGCTGTGGTTTGCGTCACAGGGCTGAATTAAAATTAGCAGAAGAGGTTGCTGGCATGTGTTTGTATTATTTTCATTTTATTTATTTTTTAAAATTTATTTATTTTTGGCTGCATTGGGTCTTTGTTGCTGCGTGTGGGCTTTCTCTAGTTGCGGCAAGCAGGGGCTACTCTTTGCTGCGGTGCGCGGGCTTCTCATTGTGGTGGTCGCTTCTCTTGTTGCAGAGCACCGGCTCTAGGCACACGGGCTTCAGTAGTTGTGGCACGCAGGCTTCAGTAGTTGTGGCACGCTGGCTTCAGTAATTGTGGCTCGTGGGCTCTAGAGCGCAGGCTCAGTAGTTGTGGCTCACTGGCTTAGTTGCTCCGCGGCATGTGGGATCTTCCCGTACCAGGGCTCGAACCTGTGTCCCCTGCATTGGCAGGTGGATTCTTAACCACTGTGCCACCAGGGGAAGCCCATATTTTCATTTTAAATAATATGAAAAACTATTAAAAGGTACAGAAAGGGCATTAAAGAGTATGACTGATGGGTGTGTGTGTGTGTGTGTGTGTGTGTGTGTGTGTGTGTATGAAATATGAGGTCCATAGAGATGGGTTATTTTCTTTGGTACAATTTAAAATTGTAGGAAGTATTTTTTACATATCAGCTAGGCAGAAAGTATCTTTTACATATTAGCTAGGCATTAAGTATCTTTTACATATTAGCTAGGCAGAGAACTATCTCATTTCTGTAAGAGTTTAGCTAAAGTCATGTTAACTATAGGCAGAAGGCTAGTGTATGGTACGAACAGACTCAGTAATTAATTTAAACAGGATAAAGAAGCAACATAAGGACATATTCTCAAAACTTTTAAGCTATTCCCTAGTATGATATTTCATTTCTAGTTGATACTGAAAAACAATTTCTTAAAGTTTCAACCCTAATTCCATTTATATTTACCTAAATGTTAGATATAACATTCTATATTAACAATGGATTAATCTCTGTTTTCCCTGAAGCAGTGTTCTGTGGGATTGGATTTCTAAGCAACCCTCAGAGTTTGAAACTTCTATGATTTATGGAAGAGCAACTGCAAGTTATGCAACTTACTCAAACACAGGTGCTGAATATCAATTTGAAGTCTCTCAAACACTGAATTTTTCTTTCTGTGTTTGCCATCTACCTGTGCAAACAGAACATTATTATAACAATGGCTTTTATGTTAAAAAAAAAAAAAGCTTTATGAAAAAAGATTTCTACTTGTTTTCAAAATTCAGAGCAAATAATTTTCCATCTTAGTTTTTAGTGTTTAAAAAGTAGAATTGTTAATTAAAAAATTTAAGATTGTATATTCTGTGATGAAATCTCCAAAATAACAATATCGTACATCTTTATAAGACTTGAACATTTTATAAATTATTATGTACACATTATTTCCTTTAACTCTAAAAATTCCCAAGTCACTGATGAAGGAATTTAGGTTCATAGATAATAAAAAGCTCTACTTCAACAGCAAACTCATTCAAAACTGAACTCATTATTTCTCCCTCCAAACTATTTTTCCCTTCCCTTCTTCTGTATTCCCTATCTGAGGGAAGAACACCACTTAGTCACTTAAGGCACAAAAGGTCACCAGAAGTAACTCCTCTTTCATACTTAATGGATAACAAGTCACCAAGTCTTGGGGCTTCCAACATCATAACATTTCTCACACTCTTTCCCTCCTCTCTATCTCATTGCAAGATCCTTAGCTATGGCCCATGTCTTACCTGGATTACTGGATAATAATGATCTTATTATTAATCTCCCTAATTCAAGGTTCACACTCTTCTGATACAGCTTCAATGGTACTGCTAGGAGGAACTTTTAAAACCCTTTTCTATTTACTTCACCAATTCTTATATATTCTTTCAATCTCCTCTCAGCTACCACCTCCTCCAGGAAAGCTTCAGTGACCCACACTAGACTGAGGCTGGCATTCTATCTTCACACTCCTATAGCATCTGGTACTTATCACTATCATAAGACACTTAGCATACTGAGCCAAGATACTTATAAGTCTGTCCCATTAGATGTAAGCTTCTTGAAGACAAGAATTAAATCTTGTTTCCACTGTATCCCCAGCATGTAGCAGGATAAAGTCAAACTCCTCCCTTAGCATAAAATATGAGCCCTTCCAGAGTCTAGGCCGCCTCTCCCATCTCATCACTGCTGAACTCTACTTCACACCATGGACTTCCATCACACAGAAATGTTTCCATGTTTCCCTGTCGTTTCAGGCATTTGGTTACACTCTTCTTGCTTCCTAGAATGCTCCTCAAACCCTGTATCTAGCAAATACCCACTTTTCAAGATATAGCTCAAGCACCACCTTTTCTGTGTAGCCATTCACCATCCCTTCTCTACAGTAAAACTTGTCACTCCCTCCTTTGAACCCACACTGTACTCTGTACGACCATTTTTCATATTTTAACCCTTTTCTATAATCATTTATCTGTTTGTCTCTTCTTTCCAATATAAGTAACAGAACATAGGGACGTTGTCTTATTTGACTTTACCCAATATCTATCAAGGTACTTGTGGTATGCTCAATAAATGTTTACTGAACAAACAGTTGGTAAGTTTCAGATGTAGGTTAGGACTTAAGACTTTTAACTCCTAGCTTGAGCTTGGCTCTTTCCACATAATTTCTCGTCTCCGTAAATATTTTAAGAACTCAGATCAATGAACTATCAAAATTTAGATTAAAAAATTTACCTTCAGTTTAAATCATCAATATAATTAGAATAAAAAGCTATAATCAAATAAACACACAAAAAATTCATTTTCTTTAAGAGGCATGTTTCTGAGTATCATTTTTTGTTTTTCAAACAAGAAAAGTGCAAACAAAGTTTGGTTACGAATATACTACAATGGTTTCACTTACCTTGAATCTTGTGGTCACCTTTTCTACTAGGATGAAGTGAACTTTTTCAGCATCTTTTAAGGCAATATCAACCCAATGAGATAATTTTCCCTTTCCTGCTCCAAACTCAACAAAGCATCTTCTTGGACCAAGTAACTTTAATTTTTCAATGTTACCTAAAATAGAAGCCTGCAAACTTCACGAGATTATTTTATAAACTAGAGCAAAAACATTCGGCTCAAATGGGAAAATAGCAAGATAATTTCTATATAGGGCAGCATGTTCACACTGATAATTTTTGTTTGGCTTTAAAGCTTTTCTCTTGCTTTTAAATATTTAACATGTAGTACTCAGAACCATATCCATTCCAAGGATTTTTTATACATGTTTATATACATTTTTTGAAATGGGGATTCTGTACCCTGAAAGATAATCTAAACAAAATCTCATTAATGACTATATTTAGAAACAACAGAATGTTAGCTTTGACAAATGAACAAAAAGGCCATTTTTAGTAGAGTTACTATGGCTTAAACATACCTGCTGTTTCAGATGTTTGGTTGCAGAATCACCGTTTTTAGGGTCATTAAGGGCATCATGCAATGCTGGATGGGACATAATTTGATCTTTAAGTGTAGAGTTCAAACCTGTGCCAAATAAAAGCACAAAAGCTTAAACAACCAAACATGAAACCGTAGGGCTCTAAACAATGGTAGTAATATCTCTTAAACCACAGTGGAATTAACTCATATACCACCTGATTATTCTAAAAAAATTTAACTTGCAAATTTAGGCAGACTTACCCTCACTAGCTTTTCTCAGTTTCTTAATTAAGTTTTCCATCTGCTCTTCAGAGAGAAAAGAAATTGGAACCTATATACAAAAATGGGGAGTGAGCTGGTCTGGGAACTAATAAATAACATTGATTCTATAAGAAAATGCATTCTAAATCAAAATAGTTAATTTATCCCAAAAATTGGAACACAGCTTATTTACAGTGTGGAGATGCTCATAAATACTTTGTAAAATTAAAAAGTCAAGTACTTACTAATTGTTCAGGTATTTCTGTTTCATCTTTTAAGCCTGCATTAATATCTTGAATAAAGAAGTCCTGAATAAAAACAAAACAAAACCATAACAATACCATTATTAATGAGACGAGTTCACAAAAATTAAGCTGAAAAACTGATCCGTGCCTTCTTCCAATACTTTGTACCTGCCATCCTCCCTTTCTCCTGTTCATTTATTTATTAAATAATTACTGAGTGACTACTGTGGTCCTTAACTTGCTTTAGGTGCTGAGGATTTACCACAGTGAACAGTACAGACAAAAATCTCTGTGTTCACGCATCTTACATTCTAGTGAGGTGGCTATTTGAATAAACATTTATAGCCTGAAGAAATTCATTAGTAATTTTTATTAAAGTTTTTACCTGTCTCCAGCATAGACTGAGGACTGTGTCATTTTTGCTAATGGCTGAAGCAAAAACAAAGACCCAACTACAAACGGCTGTTTATCAGATAGGCAGCAGGGCCAAAAACAGAGATAAGAAAAAATATTACAATGGTTTAGGTCTGATTTCTTCTATTTTAAAATACTAATTAAAATAGAAAATAGAAATATCCTGTGATATTATGTTGTTTAAATTAACATAGTGAGATATTTCTAGTCCATTTTCAGAGAGAGAGACTCTAGGTAAGGATCTAGATTAGCATTGTCCAATGGCACTTTCTTCAATAATGAAAATGTTCTATATTTACCCTGGCCAACATGGTAGCTATTAGCCTTGAAATACGGCTAGTGTGACTGAGGAACTGGATTTTCAATTTTGTTTAATTTCAATTGACTCAAATTTTAATAGTTACACATGGCTAGTGGCTACCATATTAGACCACGTAGATATAGATGAATGAAATAGCACAATTTTTACAAATTGTTTTGAAAGTGAAAACAACTCCTGGGACATTATGCATAGCAATGAGCTTTAGTTACGCAGATAGGAGAAAGGTAACATGTGGATTGTATGTTGCTACCTTTACCTATGTGGGTAATAACGGAAACCAGTGATTAAGTGAACAGGTGAAGAAAGCAGGTATTAGAATACTTTGTTGGATGACTGGCAAAACTATAAGAGAAAATTAACTATAACTATTAGTAAACAAACGAGTGATAAGATTTTACCTGGGTTTCATGTTATACATAGTGTACTAAACACTGTTCTGCATTTCTTTCCTCTTATCTCGTCATCCCACTACTTTTCTCCCCTTCATTTCCACTGTGTCCCAGCGTGCAATGGAATCTGTGCAGGGGTATTCCATTTTTTTTTTTTTTGCCCATGCCACGTGGATTGTGGGATCTTAGTTCCCCAACCAGGGATTGAACCCAGTCCACTGGCCATGAAAGCACGGAGTACTAACCACTGGACCACCAGGAAATTCACAGGGGTATTCCATTTTTAATAAATTCATTTCTTCTCTCAAACTGTTCCCAGAACACGTATTCAACCTGCTTGCTTTAACTAAAGCCTGACACTTAGGTAAGGAAGATAACCTCCATGCATACCTGAAAGTAAAGGCAACATTCTTTCTTCTTACTGAGGGGCTAACTGGGGTAGTCATCACTTTTCTTCTACACGTTTTTTTCTTTCTTTTTTCTTTTTTTTTAATTGGAGTATAATTGCTTTACAATGTTGTGTTTCTGCCATACAATGAAGTAAATCAGCTATATGTATACCTATATCCCCTCCCTCTTGTACCTCCCTCCCACACCCCCCCATCCCACCCATCTAGGTCGTCACAGAGCACCAAGCTGAGCTCCCTGTGCTTTATAGCATGTTCCCACTAGCTATCTATTTTACGCATGGTAGTGTATGTATGTCAATCCTAATCTCCCAATTCGTCCCACTCTCCCCTTCCTCCCCTGTGTCCACATGTCCATTCTCCACATCTACGTCTCTACTCCTGCCCTGCAAGTAGGTTCATCTGTACCATTTTTCTAGATTCCACATATATGCATTAGTATACGATATTTGTTTTTCTCTTTCTGGCTTACTTCATTCTGTATGACAGACTCTAGGTCTGTCCACATCTCTACAAATGACCCAATTTCGTTCCTTTTTATGGCTGAGTAATATTCCATTGTATATATGTACCACATTTTCTTTATCCATTCATCTGCCGTTGGACATTTAGGTTGTTTTCATGTCCTGGCTATTGTAAATAGTGCTGCAATGAACATTGGGGTGCATGTGTCCTTTTGAGTTATGGTTTTCTCAGGGTATATGCCCAGTAGTGGGATTGCTGAGTCATATGGTAGTTCTATTTTTAGTTTTTTAAAGATCCTCCATATTGTTCTCCACAGTGGCTGTATCAATTTACATTCCCAGCAACAGTGCAAGAGGGTTCCCTTTTCTCCACACCCTCTTCAGCATTTATCATTTGTAGATTTTTTGATGATGGCCATTCTGACTGGTGTGAGGTGATACCTCATTGTAGTTTTGATTTGCATCTCTCTAATAATTAGTGATGTTGAGCATCCTTTCATGTGCCCCTTGGCCATCTACATGTCCTCCTTGGAAAGATGTCTATTTAGGTCTTCTGCCCATTTTTTGATTAGGTTGCTTGTTTTTTTGATATTGAGCTCCATGAGCTGCTTATATATTCTGGAGATTAATCCTTTGTCTGTTGCTTCATTTGCAAATATTTTCTCCCATTCTGAGGGTTGTCTTTTTGTCTTGTTTATGGTTTCCTTTGCTGTGCAAAAGCTTTTAAGTTTAATTAGGTCCCATTTGTTTGTTTTTATTTTCATTACTCTAGGAGGTGGATCCAAAAAGATACTGCTGCGAGTTATGTCAAAGAGTGTTCTGCCTATGTTTTCCTCTAAGAGTTTTATAGTATCCAGTCTTACATTTAGGCCTTTAATCCATTTTGAGTTCATTTTTGTGTATGGTGCTAGGGAGTGTTCTAATTTCACTCTTTTACATGTAGCTGTCCAGTTTTCCTAGCACCACTTATTGAAGAGGCTGTCTTTTCTGCATTGCATGTTCTTGCCTCCTCTGTCATAAATTAGGTGACCATGTGTGCGTGGGTTTATCTCTGGGCTTTCTATCCTGTACCACTGATCTATATTTCTGTTTTTGTGCCAGTACCATACTATCTTGATTATTGTAGCTTTTTAGTATAGTTTGAAGTCGGGGAGCCTGATTCCTCCAGCTCCATTTTTCTTTCTCAAGATTGCTTTGGCTATTCAGGGTCTTTTGTGTTTCCATACAAATCGTAAAATTTTTTGTCCTAATTCTGTGAAGAATGCCATTGGTAATTTGATAGGGATTGCACTGAATCTGTAGATTGCTTTGAGTAGTATAGTCATTTTCACAATGTTGATTCTTCCAATCCAGGAGCATGGTATATCTCTCCATCTGTTTATGCCATCTTTGATTTCTTTCATCAGCGTTTTATAGTTTTCTGAATACAGATCTTTTGCCTCCTTAGGTAGGTTTATTGCTAGGTATTTTATTCCTTTTGATGAGATGGTAAATGAGATTGTTTCCTTAATTTCTTCCAAGACTGAACCAGGAAGAATTAGAAAATATTAGCAGACCTATCACAAGTAATGAAATTGAAACTGTAATTAAAAATCTTCCAACAAACAGAAGTCCAGGACCAGATGGCTTCACAGACGAATTCTATCAAACATTTACAGAAGACCTAACACTTATCCTTCTCAAACTCTTCCAAAAAATTGCAGAGGAAGGAACACTCCCAAATTCATTCTATGAGGCGACCATCACACTAATAGCAAAACCAGACAAAGATATCAAACAAAAAAGAAAATTACATTGATGAACATAGATGCAAAAATCCTCAACAAAATACTAGCAAACAGAATCCTACAACACATTAAAAGGATCACACACCACGATCAAGTGGGATTTATCCCAGAGATGCAAGGATTCTTCAATATACGCAAATCAATGTGATACACCATATTAAAAAATTGAAGAATGAAAACCATATGATCACCTCAACAGATGCAGAAAAAGCTTTCGACAAAATTCAACACCCATTTATGATAAAAACTCTCCAGAAAATGGGCACAGAGGGAACCTACCTCAACATAATTATTAGGCCATATATGACAAACCCAAAGCAAACATCATTCTCAGTGGTGAAAAACTGAAAGCATTTCCACTAAGATCAGGAACAAGACAAGGACGTCCACTCTTGCCGCTCTTATTCAACATAGTTTTGGAAGTCCTAGCCTCAGCAATCAAAGAAAAAGAAATAAAAGGAATACAAATTGGAAAAGAAGAAGTAAAACTGTCACTGTTCGCCAATGACATGATAGTATATGTAGAAAATCCTAACGATGCCACCAGAAAACTACCAGAACTAATCAATGAATTTGGTAAGGTTGCAGGATACAAAATTAATGCACAGAAATCTCTGGCATTCCTATGCACTAACAATGAAAGGTCAGAAAAAGAAATTAAGGAAACAATCTTCTACACATCTTTATGTAAAAATACTTTCTTTTTAAACTTATGCCATCTGTCCTACTAGTTCTCACCTGGGAGGCATCTGGAAATGTATGGGGATATTTTGTTCTCAAAATGACTGAGAGGTGCTATTGGGAGACAATTATCTACAGGTCTCTCAGTTTTCTGCAAGTCTTATAAGCAAAGGCACTGACCCCCCTCTGTTCCAGACTATCTTTGCAAGGACATTTGTATACCAAGCAATCTTGGAAGACAGAAGTAGTGTCTCCTTCTAGAGCAGTGGCAGGCCTGCTTATTGTACAATGCAATAAAGAAATGTCTACTTACGGAACAAAGGTGAGGCAGGTTTCCTTACTGCTCATTTAAAAAGACGTATTTCCTAAGCTTGGCCTTCTTCAGCTATGACACAAGCTGTGCACAAACATGTGCAGCATCCACCAAGACCACTTCAACTTGAGGGAACTTAGGGAACAAAGGGAGCTGATGCAGACGAGAAGCTCACATTGCTTGCTGTGCAGCGAGTAATAAAGCCCTTTGTCTCTGACCCAGGAGTCTCATATCTTCTTCCAGCATCCACAAACCTATGGTAGGCTAACTTGTTAGCTTGAAAATAAGATTAAATTTCAAATCCTTCATACTTCTTGACAAGGGCCTTTGTCATCTGCCACTCAGAAGCCAGGAATTCTAAATACAGGGATGCTCTGAAGTGCACAGGATAGGACTGTCCCACTCGAAATGCCAAAAGCCCCCACTGAGAAACACTGGGCTGTTAAACATCTTCTAAATCTCCCAGCAGTTGTCAACTATCAACCTGTTGGTCATTATCCAATATTCATTAGGAACTTTGACACCAAGCTGTTCTTTCCACTAAGTTCAGCCAATTTGACTATGTTTTCAAGCCATCCAACCAATAGCTCTGCTTGACCTTCTTAATTCTAATGACCTTTGCTCCACTTTGGCAAACTACTTTCAGGGGCCCTCTAGATTCCGGTGTTACTATGAACCATTTAACCTCTGAAACCTTAAACTTCATTAGCCCATTCTCTGACTGTAACTTTGTACTATGTTAGTACAAAGTGTAGTGATTCTCTTGTTCTGAATCATACTCTTTCACCTTTTAAAGACCTCTATTTCTTCTCAGCTAATTTCTGGCTTCCCTTTCATGCCACCCAGCCTGGACACTCAGCACCATTGTTATCATTATCTTTCACAATCTGGTTCTCTGTCAAACCCACCCTTACAAAACCTAATGCCTGCATTAATATGACTTTTAACTCCCAATAATTTGAAAGTTAAAACTGCTGAACACTGCTGAAGCAAAGCTCCTCAGTCATTTGGACTGGTACCAGTTCAAATTCAGTATCTCCATCAGTCTGACTCTCAAAGATGCCTAGCAATTATTCTGCATAACTGTAATGCTAAACTTCTACCTCTCTCCTCAAATCTCCTACTATACCATCACCTCCCTTAATCACCTTATCTCTTACTTCAGGAAGGAAGTGTAGCTATCAAATGACATCTTTCTCAATTAACCTCCTGTCAGCTCAAATTTGCCTGAACTGATATCCATCTTATACTACTTCCCATCTACGTAAGTGGAAGAGCTATTTCTTCCCCTATTTCTTCCCTTCTACCTCTATTTTGTACCCTATTTCTGCCTGCTTCCTGGGTAGTCTCACACTATCAGTGATGCCCTCTTCTATTTCCAATTTCTTCTTCTCTACTGGCTCATTACTCTAAGCATACAAATAACACTCTTTTCTCCCATTCCATCTATCTATCTATCTATCTATCTATCTATCTATCTATCTATCTATCTATCTATCTATCTATCATTTATTTAAATTCATTTTTGGCCGCACCACGCGGCACATGGGATCTTAGTTACCTGACCAGGGATCGAACCCACGACCCCTATATTAGAAGTGTGGAGTCTTAACCACTGGACTGCCAGGGAAGTCCCTCCCATTTTAAAACACAGTCCTTCTGTCCTACCTTCCTCTCTGACTGCTATTCTACCTCTCAAGTTCCATTCATAGACTAGTTTCTTAAAAGAAGAGTCGACACTTAAGATTTCTACTGCCTTGTCTTCCATTTACTCATATATCATTTCAGTCTGATTTCTGCCCACTCCACCCTATTTAATATGCATTTTGCTAAACTCTTTGATCTTTAAAAACTGCCATATTGCCAACCCAATGGATTCTTCTCTGTCCCTACCTTACTTGACTCCACTGTGATGCTAGACACAGCTGATCACTTGTTTCTTTTTGAAATTCTCCTTCCCCTGTCTTCCCATATACCATGCTTCTCTGTTTTTTATTCCTTCCTACCTCTCCAGCCATCCCTTGTCAATATTTTTCTATGGTTCCTACTAGCAGCTCACCTTTTAGGTGTCAGTGTCACCTAGAGCTCTGTCCTTGGTCTCATGCTCTAATTCCTGCCTACCTCTCATCTTCTATTCAGCTCTCCCCTTGTATTTCATACTTGTCATGTGAGTTACCCATGTTTTCTTCCTTGTCTGGATGACTCTCCTTTGACCTTTAGGTCTCATCTTATGACATTCCTTCAGAAAAGCTTCCCTGACTCCTTTCCCATCTCTCTAAACCCCTATGTCCTCCCCCAAAAGGGTTAGGCTCTTCTCCTTTATTCTTCCATAGCACTCTGTACTTAATCTATTTTAACACATATAATATTGTATTTTCTATCCCTTCCACTAGATTGTAATGTTATTTTAAGCAGGGTGCTTGGTACAATGTCTGGCATAAGTGCTCAATTAATATCTATTGAATAAACAAGTCCCCCAACTTCCCCCCAGTTCTAACTAATCTCTTACCCTGGGTAACTTAAAATTCCAAAGCTTCACCTATGATCTGTATGTATTTGACTTCTGAATCTTTATTACTTGCCCAACCTCTCTACTGAGTTTTGGACTCACATATCCAACTCCGAATTTCCAATCAGTCAGCAAGTTTTATTGATTCTGCTACCTAAATAATTCTTGCATTTACCTATATTCTTTCCATCCTCTTTAATTCAGTCTCTTATCATGTCCTACCTGGATTGCAGCAATGCCCCCCTAACTAGACCTTCTGATTGCAAGCCATCCTCCCACATTGCTCTAAGAGAAAGTTTTCTAAGAGATAAATCTGACCCCACCATTTCCTCGCTTGCAATCTTTCAATGGTTCCCTGTATCTTTTAGAATAAGTACAAGTTCCTTGAAAACCTCAAGTGGTTTCTCAATTTCTGCCTCTGCACATATAGTTTTTTCCACTTAGAAAGATTCTTCTTTCTTTTCTTTGCCAAATCAAGACTTAGCTCAAGTGTTATTCCCTCTGGGAAGCCTTTCTTGACCCCTTGGATTTAATTTTAATGCAAGTATGTGCTCTTATCACATGTGTACATACTTCTTTCACTGAACTTATTAAATAATGCCCATTATTTACAAGTTACTTACCAGTCTCAAATAAGTTCCATGAAGGCTGGGATCATATTTTATTGAAATGAATTTAGTAGGCAGTAAGTAAATATTTTTGAATAAATAAACTGTGGAATTATTCTCTGAATACCACTCTTCTTGCATAAAATTCTATTATCTCAATTAGGAGTCTAAGTGGATTCACAATCTGATGTCCTATATACACTCAAATGTATTTGCCATATTTAAGCCTCCTGAGGCAAGAGCCTTGTTAAAAATTCACATTTGTAATCTACTAAGTATATATAAACATTACATACCACACATTTCACCATTCAGTTTTACTGATCAAACACTTACAGGTTTTGGCTTCTCTCTTGAGTTACATTTTTTCAAATGTTTTGCTAGTTGATCTTCATATACTGTGCTAAATTTAAAGAGAAAATTATTTAAAATGAGACTGGGATAATCACTGTTTCCAGCACAGAAAAACCCTTCTCTGACCCATACTTACTGTTTTGGATCTAAAGGACACAGGATTCTTTTCCGAGCATTTTCTTCCTAATTAAAAAAAAAAAAAAGGACATATTTATTTGAATAAAATATCAAGTTCACTGCTTACAGATACTAGATACAACTTCAGTGTAATCATAAGCTTATGCTATACCAAAACAAGGTAAGGAAACCTTAAAAGGACATTAACAAAACACTGGCAAAATCAGGTCATAGAGTTTAACAACAAAAATCTCCAGTGTCATGTGATATCACCTCATACCTGTCAGAATGGCTATCATCAAAAAGAACACAAATAACAAACGTTGACAAGCATGTGGAGAAAAGGGAACCCTCCTACACTGTTGGTGGGAATGTAAATTGGTGCAGCGGAAAACAGTAGGGAGGTATCTCAAAAAACTAAAAATAGAACTACCTTATGATCCAGCAATTCCATTCCTGGGTACATATCCAAAAAAACCAAAAACACTAATTCGAAAAGATACATGTACCCCAATGTTCAAGGCAGCATTATTTACAATTGCCAAGATATGGAAGCAACCTAAGTGCCCATCAACAGATGAATAGATCAAGATGTGGTATATATATATACACAAACACACACACATACACATACAGTGGAATATTATTCAGCCATAAAAAAGAATGAAATTTTGCCATTTGCAACAAAATGGATAGACTTGGAGGGTTTTATAGTAAGTGAAATAAGTCAGACAGGGAAGACAAATACTGTAGGATATCACTTATATGTGGAATCTAAAAAAATACAACAAACTGGTTAATATAACAAAAAAAGAAACAGACTCACAGATATAGAGAACAAACTAGTGGTTACCAGTGGGGAGAGGGAAGGGGGGAGGGGCAGTACAGGGATAGAGGATTAAGAGGTACAAACTGCTATGTATAAAATAAATAAGCTACAAAGATATATTGTACAACACATGGCATATAGCCAATATTTTATAATCACTATAAGTGGAGTATAACCTTTAAAAATTGTGAATCACTGTATTGTACACCTGTAACATATAACACTGTACATCAACTATACTTCAATAAAAAAAAAAACCTTTGGTGTAGCTCGTTTATGTATGTCTGAGCAAATACTGCTTTGGACAACAAGGGTCTATAGCTTCAAACAGGTTATAGAAAAGGCCTACATATGGACTTTTGAAACTATGACAGCACTGACTATAATATACACTATTATTTTAGGTACTACTAAGAAAGAAAAAATGTTGCCAATTTAAATTATAACATGTCATTGTTTTTAAGAAGCATTCTGATTTCAGAGATGTTAAAATGTGAAAAAAAAAAAAGTATCTCAGAAACAACGAAAGAGATCTTCCTCAACTTATGATGGAATTACAACCTGATAAACCCATCATAAGTTGACAATATCTTAAGTCAATAATGCATTTAATACACCTAACCTACTGAACATCGTAGCATAGCCTAGTCTATCTTAAATGTGATCAGAATACTGACATTAGACTACAGTTGGGCAAAATCATCTAACAGCCTATTTCATAATAAGGTGTTGAATATCTCATGTAATTTATTGAATATCTCATGTAATTTATTTTTGGGGGAGGACATAGGGGTTGAATATCTCATGTAATTTATTGAATACTGTACTGAAAGTGAAAAACAGATGGTTGTATGGGTACAGAATGGTGGTAAGCATATTAGTTGTTTACCCTCGTGATAGCGTGGCTGACTTGAAGCCCTGGCTCCCTGCCACTGCCCAGCAGTGCATATCGCTAGCCCCGGAAAAGATGAAAATTTAAAATTCAAAGTACGCTCTCTACTGAATGCCTATCGCTTTTGCAACATCATAAATCCAAAAAATCGTAAGTTGAACCATTCATTGTAAGTTGGGGACTGTCTATATGGTATTTTAACCATTTGGTATGTGGCCCTACTCTACTAGCTTTGCAACTTTTTAGTATAGAAGAGTTACATCCTGTTCGTTTCTAAGTTACATGGATTTAACTACATATACTAAGGGAAAAAAAAGGAATTAATAGTGTTGGCAAGTCTACCCAACATTGATATGAATCTGTATATAACAGGATAGCATAACAGTTAAAACCACAGGTCAGCCAGACTACCTAGGTACGATTCCCAGTTCTATCTATCAGGCTCCTAACTATCAGCTCCTAACTCTACGACCTGAGGTAGTCTTACTGCCTCATCTGAAAGATGAGAATAATATATCTTACCTCCTAAGGGTTGTAAAAATTAAGTGAGCTAATAGGTTAAAAAAAAAAAACTGCTTAGCATGGTGCTGTTCATACAGTAAATGCTAAGTGTTCATGATTAGTATTAACAATTCCTTTTTCAGTTTATTTCAGTTCTGATCTGCCTCCCAGCATATCCATGAAACTATGTACATTGAATTTCATGAACATGCTAAGAGACTTTTCAGTATCTTTTGAAAATATAGTACATTATTCTTCCCTATTTGCTGACTTGAAAGTCTAACCTCCATGAAAGAGAAGACTCTATACTAACCTCCCAAAGCTTAACGATAGAGTAGGGGAAAAAAGCACTTCTAAAATTTATTATTTGGGTTTACAAACAGGGCTTCTCAACCTTGGCACTACTGATATTTCAGGTTGGGTAATTCTTTTTCGTCCTGTCCATTGTAGGATGTTTAGCAGAATCTCTGGCCTCTCTCCACTAGAAGCAAGAAACACTCTTCAGTTGTGACAACCAATATGTCTTCATTGTCTGGGGGTGCTAAATCACCCCCATTTAAGAACCACTGCGTAAAAATGAGTACAGGTGATCTCAGCCATATATGACACTTAAGAAAAAAAAAAAGACGGAAACAATACACCCAATTATAACATAAATTACAGATTCAGTAGGATGCCCAAAATTGAAAACCAAATCATAGTCATGGAAAGTGTTTCCACTTAGTGTTTTGCAGTCTTTTTTCAAGGGATTAATAACATGATGTCATTCCTCTCCAGGAACATGGATCACCCTGTAAGGATCTATTCATATTCTACCACTGTCACCGTCTGCAGTCACCTCTGGGTGTCTGATTAAGGTGAAGTGTAAGGTCTTAGAGTGAGAACAAAATCCTCCTCCTATCAGAAAGTTCATTTTTCAATCAGGGGATGTTTGCTGGTGCTCTCAAAACCAGCCAATACAACAGAGAGTGTACTTCAAAGAGTTCCCATTAAGTCACAGGTCACCCACATTCCAAAACAAGAATAAGCTTGTTTCAGTACACTTCACCCTAGGCAAATATAAGCCAAATCAAAATATGAACTAGAGCTATAGCTATGAGGGACAGTAGGAGATTAAGGGGTTCTGGGGGCTTATCTGTACTGGATATTGCCTAGAAGGATAAACCATCTAACAAAGAAAAATAATGTAAATAATACTGGACATTCAGAAGGCATAAAATCAGACGCTTGTCTCTTTGGTTTAATCTTTCTAAAACCTATTAAACATGCTCTTTTTCTATTAGCATTTTACTGTTCTTGTTTTTTAAATTTCCTATCATATATATCCTAAAGAAACACACATACTAAAGTTATATGTTGTTTGACAATACAATCATATGTATAATTGAACAAAACTGTACTTTCTGTTCTCAATTTTAAAAGGAGAGTCAATTCTTCCATGTTTTTAAATCTTTCCTTCCCCTTTTCAGCCAAGTAGTTATTAGTTGCTTTCAAAAGATTGTACGTCTAAATAAAAAATTTAAAAAGTTTCTCTGAACCGCATTGACAAGAAGTTATTATCATTCACGGAACAATGAAAACACAATTAGTGAAACCTTGGGATGCTTCTTTGATCGCTCTTCTTTCTAAACCACCATTTCCCATCAGGAAGGCGGAGAGTGAGCGGAGGGCAAGAAGCGGTAGTCTGCCGTAAAACTAAAATCTAGCATTACCATGAGTTGGTATCAAGATAAACGGGTCACTGCTGGCGCTTTACTTAGTACAAGAAAACACTGCACTTCACTACGGCTCATCATCTCTCCCTAGGGAGGCCAGGACTGCGTTTATCACAGGAAAAGCTGGAAAATCCAGGGGACTGAAGCAGAAATCTGTCAGAGGGGAGGTGCCGGACCAGGAAACTTATTTCCGACTCTCGAGAGGGTAAGGCGATACCAGACCTCCGCGGCTCCAGCGTGTTCACCACAGAACCTTTTTCCTGCTGCCACCACCATCCTGCAGAAGCGCTTCTTCTTTTCCACATAGTAGCCACATCGCCCCTCTGCTGGAAAGCCAGTTCCGTGCGGCGTCGGCGCAGAAGCCGCCATAATTCAGGGCTCACTTTGGGTGGCAAGCATTGATCGGGTGAAGAGAGGAAAAGTTGTCAGGTTCTCTCGGGTCTCCTTCCCTTAACAAATATGTCTGCCTCGGGTCCAGCCACGCAGGATAATGCCCGGAAATACCGCCCCATCCGCCGAAAAAAACCGGAAGAAGCTGATGGTGGCTGGCGAGGCCCAAAGTTTCCGCCTAGCCTCTCTGTTTTATTTTTTCCCCGCCTCCTCCGCGGAAACCGAGCGCCAAACTCAAACTTTAACAGGACCCGGACGTCTTTTAGGCTAGTGCTGCGGGCCGGGCTTGTTGGAGTTTCCCGCACACCGGCCGGGGAAGCGGTTCAGCATGAGCCAGGTTCTGTTCCAGCACCTCGTCCCGTTGCAAGTGAAATGCAAAGACTGCGAGGACAGGTGAGGGCCGCGTTACCCCGTGCCCGCGGATGGCGGTTGGGGTCGAGCCAAGGGGGAAGATGGCGGCTCCAGCCAGTGGGCCCCGGCCTGCGGCTGGGTGTCCGGCAGGAGTCCCCGGGACGTGGAGGGAGACCTAGCTGGGACCTAGTGGCTACCTCTCACTAAGTCCGCCGTTGCTGAGGAGGGAAGGGTGTGAGGAATGGGACGCTGACCCGCATCAAGCTAAAAAGAAAAAAAAAAAAAAACAAAAAACTTTATCACTGAACATTCTCGTGGACAGTGTATCCCCTTTCTCTCTTTTTGACAGGTAAGAACTCTGGCCAGCAGGACGGGCACTAGAACTCAGGCCTTGGCTCTCAGCCTTTTTTTTTTCTCTCTCTTCTTTGAATTATATTGGAAGTAAATTTAAGCTTCGACTTAAAAAAAAAAAATCAACTTTATGGTATATTGCATTTTTTTCACATTAGTTACTAAAAATAGATTACGTTTAATAGACTAAAGACAGTTGGGGAAAACTACAAGCTCATCCATTCATTTTTTCATTCAACAAATACCGCATACTTGCAAAACGCCCTGCTGGGCCCTGGGGATACAATGGTCAGGAAAAAGTCCTTGTGTTCGTGGAATTCACAGTCCAGTGGGGGAGGAAGTAAAGGCCAGTCTCACAGGTAAATGCGAAATTACAACTGACTAAAGAGGTGGTGCTGTTGAGGCTTAAATAGATCTGGCTGGAAGTCAGGAGATTTCAATTTTGTCTCAATTCCACCACTGAGTGTCAGCTGTCTTAACTTCTCTGAACTGTAAGTTTTCTTCTTTGTAAAACTGATAGAGCAGGCCTACCTACATGGTTGGTTGTTAGGAGGATCAGGTGTGAAAATGTGTGTGAAGACCAAACGGTGTGGAAATGTGACATATAAAAAACGGAGACACTGCTATATTGAGCTCAGTAATGTGAAATTAGTATATAGTGCAGAATCCGATTCCGAATCAATTGGCAGGCCAGGCAAGGAGACGGTACCAAGACCAGCAGCTGTAAATGGAGATCTATAGGTTAGTTGGTCATTCTTTTGTGCTGCCCAGCATGGGAGCCACTGTGGTTGTTGGACATTTGAAATGGAGCTAAGCTGAACTGATGTAAGAGTAAGATGCACGCTGGACTTTAAAGACTTACTAGGAGAAAAAAGGAATGTAAAATATTTCAGTTTTTATATTGATTATGTGTTAAGGTGACAATAATGGTATATAGGGTTAATATTAAAATTGATTTATCTGTTTCTTTTAATTTTTTAATGTGGCTTCTAGAAAATTAAATATTACTAAACAAATGAGAATGGCTAAATTTAATAAAACTTTATTTACAAAAAAAGGTAGTGGGCTATCTGGCCCACAGACTCTAGTTTTCTGACCCCTGCTATAGGTGATACGAATATACGAAAAGTTTCTAGACAGAAAGACTAAAAAGGCTGAAACTGTGTTTTTTTTGTTTTTTGTTTTTAAACTTCTTGGGTTTGTTTATTTATTTATTTATTTATGGCTGTGTTGGGTCTTCGTTTCTGTGCGAGAAACGTGCCGTATATTTGTGGCTCCATTGTATCTCTATTGGACAGCTGTGTTCTAGAATGATTACAGAAAGATAAAAGAAAGGGAGGGCATAATTCCTGATCCCAATGTTGAAACTCCTAGCTCTTCTCCATCTCACTACATTGTCATCACAGTTATCTTCTTAAAACACAGTTTCAGGGCGTCCCTGGTGGCGCAGTGGTTGAGAATCTGCTTGCCAATGCAGGGGACACGGGTTCGAGCCCTGGTCTGGGAGGATCCCACATGCTGCAGAGCAACTAGGCCCGTGCGCCACAACTACTGAGCCTGCGCGTCTGGAGCCTGTGCTCCGCAACAAGAGAGGCCGCGATAATGAGAGGCCCACACACCGCGATGAAGAGGGGCCCCCGCTTGCCGCAACTGGAGAGAGCCCTCGCACAGAAACGAAGACCCAACACAGCCATAAATAAATA
This sequence comes from Balaenoptera musculus, assembly GCF_009873245.2. Taxonomy (NCBI): domain Eukaryota; kingdom Metazoa; phylum Chordata; class Mammalia; order Artiodactyla; family Balaenopteridae; genus Balaenoptera; species Balaenoptera musculus. Next base: position 88,266,842 of record NC_045785.1, on the reverse strand, counting down.
AATAAATAAACAAACCCAAGAAGTTTAAAAACAAAAAACAAAAAAACACAGTTTCAGCCTTTTTAGTCTTTCTGTCTAGAAACTTTTCGTATATTCGTATCACCTATAGCAGGGTCAGAAAAACTAGAGTCTGTGGGCCAGATAGCCCACTACCTTTTTTTGTAAATAAAGTTTTATTAAATTTAGCCATTCTCATTTGTTTAGGAATTGTCTGTTGCTGCTTTTGTGGTATAAGGGCAGAAATGAATAAATGTGACAGACCTTATAGCCTGCAAAGCCTAAAATATTTACTATTTGGCCTTTTACAGCTAAAGTTTGCTGACCCTTGACTTACAGGAAAAACAATCCAGACTCTTTAGTTAAAAGTATTCAAGGCCAGTTCAGCTCAACAAATATTTATGAATTCCTACTGTGTACCAGGCACTGTCCTAGGTGCTGAGAAGCTCCCTTCCTCCTCACCACCTTCCTCCAACAACAGCAACAGCAAAAAACCAATTTTCATTCTATCCCTCAAGGAACTCACACTTTAACAGGGGAAACAAAAAGATCTTCTTTTGAGAGGCAGCATAGCATAGGTTAAGAGTTCAGGCTCTGATAAGCAACAAGGTCTTACTGTATAGCACAGGGAACCATATTCACTATCCCATGATAAACCGTAATGGAAAAGAATATGAAAAAATATATATTTATAACTGAATCACTTTGCTGTACAGCAGAAATTAACACAACATTGTAAATTAACTACAGTTCAATTTAAAGAAAGGATATATAATCCCTCTGTTTTGTACATTAAAAAAAATAGAGTTCAGGCTATGGAGCCACATTGTCTGGGTTTATTTTATTTTATTTTTTTTAAAATTTATTTTTTGGCTACGTTGGGTCTTGGTTGCGGCACACGGGCTGTCTAGTTGTGGCGCGTGGGCTCTATAGTTGCAGCATGTGGGCTCTAGTTGTGGCATGTGGGCTCTCTAGTTGTGGCATGTGGGCTCCATTGCCCCGCGGCATGTGGGATCTTAGTTCCCTGACCAGGGATCTAACCCATGTCCCCTGCATTGGAAGGTGGATTCTTAACCACTGGACCACCAGGGAAGTCCCTGTCTGGGTTTAAATTCCAGTTCTACCACTTACTGCTTGCTTTTGTACAATTTTTCTTACTTCTCTGTGCCTCATCTTTAAATTGATAAAAATAAAAGTACCTGCCTGTGGGATTATTATGAGCATGTATTAAATAAGTTAATACATATAAAGTGTTTAGAACAGTGCCTGGAACTTAATGAGCATTCAGTAAACATTAGCTATTATTAAAGTATGATTAATGCATGAAGTAATGTAAATGAATTAAAGTCATAGAGTAAAAGGGACTTCAGTTGAAGACAGTAGTAGTGCTCAGAGAACTCTGTCTGGAGGAAATTGATGCAAAATTTTGAAGCCCACGGTTTAACACCAACCTGCTTTTTCATTTTTTTGTTTTCCCTAAGCTCCTCTCTCCAATATATTAGTCACACAGGACTACTTGTTATCCTCTGAGTGTACCTGATACTCTCTCAATATCATAACTTTACTCCAGCTCTTCCTGATACCTCAAATGCTTTTTCTTTCATAACTTTCTAGGTCTGTCTTAAATTCTTTCGCTATAGGGACCTTTTCAAAGTTGCCTAAGTTGAAATTAATTGTCCTTAATCATTTATTAGCATGGTGTAGGTGAAAAATCTGAGTTCTCATTTGGGCTCTGCAGTGTGACCTTAACCAAATTTGTAATTCTGTGCATCTCAGCTTCTTCCTTTGTAAGGCAGAGATAATGTTTACTTGACAACATTATTGTTAAACAAGACGATATAAGCAAAGTGTCCAGCAGGCACTCAGTAGTGAATGAATCGGTAAGTGCTAGTAACCATTCCCTCCTCTCTATTGAAACTTTAAAATACAATCAGAAGCAAACCTAGGGTAAAGTCATTTAATCTGATCTCAATTTGAGGACATGGACCATGTTTATTTCTGTTTGTATCCCTAGCACCCAGCATAGTACCTGGCTTAGAGTAGCTTTTGTTTGAATTGAGAGTTTAAGGTCACAGCTACTATGTGGCAGAGGTGGGCTAGAATCCAGTTCTGCTGAATCTAACTGACAGGGAGGATGTTATGCAGATTTATGCATTGTTCAGAATGTGACATTTATTTTGAAAAATAGCATTTTTTAAATTGTTTTTTAAACTTCATTTTATATTGTTCCTATGACATTAACCATTACAGTGGAGGAAATAAGATTTGTGATTTCAGGTCCTCTGAAAGCTCACGCTTTTCTACAAGATATTTCTCTGGAGGTTTTTGAAGTAAACGTGGGGAATAGTTTTAATCAATGGGCTTCTCCTCCTCTTTTTCCCCCCAGCATCTAATGCATATAGGCTTTTGGAATATATGCAACAAAATCATTAATAGGATTGGAAATTTATCATAGTAATAAAACTTCCAGTGTTATGTAGAGAACACTTTATTTAATGGATGCTTCCTGAATTTTTTACAATTTATCAAGTATGACACACTTCTAAAAGTGTAAAGTTATCAACCACAGTGTCATATCACTATGGCAGTATGTACTAGAAAAAACTTCAGAAGATGAAAACGAAGCATAATGACATTGTAGAGCTGAAAAGGCCCTCACAAACCTAACTCAGTCCACTTTTTTTTATAAATTAGGGAATTGAAAGGTGTCATCGTGTCCCCTGCCCCCCATCCTGCCAAGAACACTTAATTTAAGTGGAATTGGAGTAAGAGTTTAATCTGTATCACATACATTGCTTTAGATACTAGGAAGATAGAAACAAAACATTCTCTTGTTTTAAAGGTAATTCTTCCTATCTTAGTGGTGTTTACCAGCGCTGCTTGTTCCTTTTTAGATAATGTACAAGTTATGGTAACCTCATCATGTGAACTAAGATTTAATATCCAGTCATATATTTAATAAGAAATTTAACTAAAATGACATGTATTTAACCAATATAAATTACAAGTCAGAGCATAACAAAAACTAAACAATTGAATCTAGCCTTAGTCAACTATTACCAAGTTTTTCCATCAACACTCAGTTACTCTGTCTGTACTTCTGTAGAAGTAGTAGAATGCGGAAAAAGTTTAAAACATCTTTAAAAGAATAACTTAAAACTGAACAAATTCAATTTGTTAGTTTATTTTCCCTTCACATCAGGGAAAGACCATTGTTATTTAATTCTAGCAGAATAGTTTGAGAACTACTTGTGCAGAGATGATTTTTCACCATTTCCCCTTTGTTTCCTGAATTATTTAAATATTTTTGCTTAGTTTAATTAATGTTTATGAACACCTTTATTTATATGCCTCTGTTCAATACTGGGTTTTCTAAGATGCAGTACAGAATGTGTAAAGCTATGGTTTTTTCCCTTTAGGGTTTAGATTTACTCTGGGATTAGATAGATAATAACTTGTTGACAATACTTCTGTGGATATATTGCATAGAGAGTCTGTTGATCAGATGTAGTTTGTGAATCTTAAAAAAAGTTTTTTGTGTATGCATAAGGGAAGCGAACATGTTTTCTTACTTCCTTTGTTGTAAACATTAAAGTATTTTAATATTATTCACACTTTAAATTTTTCAAATGAAATCTCTCATAAATCAATTTGGTCATTTCAGGTGGTTTTTTTTTTTTTTTTTTTTTTTAAGATATCACTTATAGAGGGAATGTAAAAATCACTACACATGAACTGAATTACAAAACAGAACAGAGTCACACATTTAGAAAACACACTATGGCTGCTTAACGGGAAAGCTGAGGTGGGGTGATGCATAAAACAAGGGTTTGAAATTAGCACAGATCAGGTGGTATTTAATGTGAAAAATTGTTATAAAACTGATGGTTTGTCTTTCAATAGATGTTATTTGAGAATCAGCCCAGTAAGGTTGTATACCAGGCTAACAGTAGGCATTCCACATCATTTATCTCATTTAATCCTCACAACAACCTCTTTTTACAGGAGAGAAAAATTTATCCTCAGGTTGAAAACCTGATTGCTTACTTGGAGAAAAATAGGAATTTAAACTTCAGATCCAGCGTGCTTTCCAAACATCTGTTCATAAGTTAGGGACAACCTGTGGAGGATCTTGTGGCTTAAGATGGAAAATGTTAGCTATACAAATGGTAGTAATAATTCATTTCATGTGAATGTTTCTGATAGTTGGGCATATCTTTTCATACAGGAGAGTGAGTATTAGACTGAGCATTGAACTACAATCAGTTTCTAATCCAGTTCACAGAAAGGTTGGTATTTATTTCTTTTGAAATAAATATTTTTCTTTTTTTGAGATATGGTAATTCTGTACATTATAATTATTTTTGTTCTTTAAGAATGTGAGATCTTTGTTATATCATCTTGCTTTTTAATTTTGGGCCATCTTATAACTCGCAGATCTGGGGTGGTAGAATCTACTAAGACAACAACTGAGAGATTATTATATCATATATTTCTAAAGCATGCAAGAATTGGGGATTGGGACAACAGTCTCCTTAGGTTTGCCCCATTGCACTTTTTTTTGGCCACCCCTTGTGGTTTGCCAGATCTTAGTTCCCGGACCAGGGATCGAACCCCACCAGGGATCAAACCTGTGCCCGTGCCCCTTGCAGTGGAAGCTCAGAGTCCTAACCACTGGACCTCCAGGGAATTCCCCCATTACACTTTTTTAAGTTGCTAGAATATATATTGCTACCCTGTAGAATTAGCATTTCATGTAAATGTGAGAACAGAATGAATTGAAGCACTGCAGAGAGATATTTTTGAATCTTTTTGCCTTTTGAAGAGAGGTGTTTAGAGCATCAGTCTAAGCTGACTTAAAAGTATGAGTCATTAACAGAAATGAGGATATAGAATGGAGAGCTAAGAAATACATCTGTTTTCTCTGTGTCATAGCTTTCCCTATACATATTCAAGGATCTAATGGTGTTAGTAGCAGCTTCAGTTTTTTATAGCATCTTGGGGTGGATTTCAAGAAATACTTAAATAGAAGCTGCTTTAAGAACAGCGCCTTCTGAAGCAGAGCAAACACCTAGGTTGCTAATTTTCCAGGGTAGAGATTATATATTATACTTCTTACATGTCATTCCTTTGCCTGCTGTACCTCTTCGTTTTCCAGCTCTACTCATAAAAGTGGTTTAGATTTTTCTAGCACCCTAGCGGTTCCTCAGTAGCCACAAGTAGATTTTATTTCTAAGTAGAAACTTAATCTTAACCTCTATTAGCCCATCATCTTGCTAGTCCTGTTTTCCTTGTGCCATTGTGCTCTGAAATACATAATTTCTGTGTACTTTTCTGTGAGTTTTAGCTGCTGTGATAAAATGGTCTTTATGAAAGGTATTCACTTCATTTGAAACTGAAAACAGATGGGGTTCCACATCAGTGGCCACTTAGAGTGGGAGAGAATAGGCTCTTAGGAAGAAGCCCTGGCAGCCTGTCACATGATACCCCTGTCCTCTGCCTGAGAGACAAATGTTCCTTTCTTATCTAGGGTAGATGATTGTTTGTCATTTCTGCTGATGTATTTACCACTTTGGAAATACCAGACAATTAACTTGAGGGAAACTGAAAGTATAATTGAGTATGATATGATCAGTGGTAAAGAATACTTTTGTTATGGTATAGTGCACCAAAGGCTGGGTCTAAACTTTCTTAAGCCTCTGATAGAATGATATATTCTTCAACTTTCAACTCCTAGCATTTAATTAGCTTTTATAGACCCCTTTCCTTCCCACCTTCCACCCTATGTGGCTCTCAAGGAGCAGAATATTTACCCCTATTTAAGATGCTAAAGTCTCCAAAGACCAATGAAAACCCAGCAGCATCAGAAGACAGAGCTGTCTGAACTATAACAGCGATACGTTGATGATACTAGATGATTTCATGTCCAAGAAGGAAGAAATTACTCTAAAAGCCAAATCTACTGAAAACATTAAAAATAACAATCTTTCTTTTAGGATTTAGTTATCCGTCTGACTGATGATACTGATCCATTTTTTCTGTATAACCTTGTTATATCAGAGGAAGATTTTCAGAGGTAACTATATTTTTCTGTTCTTTGATCTAGGAATAAGTAAGTTTTTAAGTTTTATGAATGTATCGGTACTATCCTCTTTGAAACACATACCTATTAGAAACATTTGGGCATTTTGGGAACATTGGACTATTTATACCATAATTATTCAGGCTGTTTTTGAAAATAAATATTTCATAGATTATCAGCATTTTGCCTAACAGCTCAGAAGTTTGGAGCTTTAGCTAGATTTATTGACCTTTTCCCTCCATTGAATAAGCTCTATAAAAATCAAAGTTCCTTAGCTTAATTCTTGATTATAATGGGTGTTCAGTAAATAAAAGAATAGTCTTTCAGGATGTTATTTGTAATTGAATACAGTAATTAAAATTCTAAAAAAAATTGTTTTCCTGTCTTCTGCATAGTTTAAAATTGCAACAAGGTCTTCTGATAGACTTCTCAGCTTTCCCACAAAAATTCATAGATCTCCTTCAGCAGTGTACTCAAGAACATGCCAAAGAAATTCCAAGGTAAGTCTCAGAAGAGCACTATATCATTAAACTTCTCTCAAGACAGACTCTTCTTTGTAAGACAAGTTGATGGCAAAATATTCTATATATTATAAGTACCTCTGTCTATTTTCAAAGCTGTGGTGAGAGGTTCATAAATCTCAAATTTATAAAATCAGAAATATTTGCCCCTTAATTTTCACGTTTTGGCAAAGCCATTAAAGTTACCTGAAATATTTAACAGCATCAAATGTATATTTTTCCCAAAGGTTATATTCCATTTATAGTTATTATAAAATATTGGCTATATTCCCTGGGTTGTGCAATATATCCTTGTAGCTTATTTATTTTATACATAGCAGTTTGTACCTCTTAATCCTCTACCCCTATATTGCCCCTCCCCCTTCCCTCTACCTACTGGTAACCACTAGTTTGTTCTCTATATCTCTGTGTGTTTCTTTTTTGTTATATTCACTAGTTTGTTGTATTTTTTAGATTCCTCATATAAGTGATATCCTACAGTATTTGTCGTTCCTGACTTATTTCACTTAGCATAATACCCTCTAGGTCTATCCATGTTGTTGTGAATGGCAAATTTCATTCTTTTTTGTACTCTATTGTGTATATATACCACATCTTCTTGATCCATTCATCTGTTGATGGAAACTTAGGTTGCTTCCATATCTTGGCAATTGTAAATAATGCTGCTATGAACGTTGGGGTACGTGTATCTTTTAGAATTAGTGTTTTTGTTTGATTTGGATATGTACCCAGGAATGGAATTGCTGGGTCATAAGGTAGTTCTGTTTTTAGTTTTTTGAGACACGTCGCTACTGTTTTCCACAGTGGCTGCACTAATTTACATTCCCACCAACAGTGTAGGAGGGTTCCCTTTTCTCCACATGCTCGTCAACATTTGTTATTTGTGTTCTTTTTGATGATAGCCGTTCTGACAGGTGTGAGGTAATATCTCATTGTGGTTTTGATTTGCATTTACCTGATGATTAGCCATGTTGAGCATCTTTTCATGTTCTTGTTGGCCATGAGTATGTCTTTGAAAAAATGTCTGTTCAGGTCTTCTGCCCATTTTTTAGTCAGGTTGTTTGTTTTTTCGATATTAAGTTATATAAGCTGTTTATGTATTTTGGATATTAGCCCTTCATTGGTCATAACATTAACATTTGCAAATATTTTCTCCCATTCAGTAGGTTGTCTTTTTGTTTTGTTGATGGTTTTCTTATGTTATGCAAAAGCTTTTTAAATTTAATTAGGTCCCATTTGTTTATTTTTGCTTTTATTTCCTTTTCTTTTAGGAGATAGATCTAAATATTGCTACAATTTATGTCAGAAAGTGTTCTGCCTGTGTTCTCTTCTAGGAGTTTTATGGTTTTCGGCCTTACATTTAGGTCTTTAATCCATTCTGAGTTTTAATTTTTTATATGTTGTTACAGAATTTTCTATTTTGTTCTTTTACATGTAGCTGTCCAGTTTTTCCAGCACTACTTATTGAAGAGACTGTCTTTCCCCATTGTATATTCTTGCCTCCTTTGTTGTAGATTAATTAACCATAAGTGTGTGGGTTTATTTCTGGGCTCTCTGTTCTGTTCCATTGATCTATGTGTCTGTTTTGGTGCCAATATTACTGTCTTGACTACTGTAGCTTTGTAGTATGGTCTGAAGTCAGGAAGTATGATTCCTCCAGCTGTGTTCTTCTTTCTCAAGATTGTTTTGCCTATTCAGGGTCTTTTGTGTTTCCATATAAATTAAAAAATTTTTTTGTTCTAGTTCTGTGAAAAGTGCCCTTGGTATTTGGATAGGGATTACATTGAATCTGTAGATTGCCTTGGGTAGTATGGTCATTTTAACAGTATTGGTTCTTTCAGTCCATGAACATGGCATATCTTTCCATCTGTTTGTATCGTCTTCAATTTCTTTCATCAGTGTCTCGTCTTACAGTTTTCTGAATACAGGTCTTTTATCTCTTTAGGTAGGTTTATTCCTAGAAATTTTATTCCTTTTGGTGCAATTGTAAATGGGATTGTTTCCTTAGTTCCTCTTTTTGATAGTTTTGTTGTTAGTGTTCAAGTATATGTTTTTGTAATGAACTTGGAAAAAGGGAATAATAAGATTTTGTGTGCACATATATCTGTATTTGTTTAGTGTAACACCTGATCCTTTCCTTGTAAAGCTTGCAAACCTTTTATGTATAAATTTCATCAATTGATGATTCTTGTTTGAATTAATTATTTCATTAGCAACTATAAAATTATGCTTGTCCAATTCCATCATTCTTCCTATATTTATTAGATATAATTCTTCTATAAAGAAGAACTTTCCTTTATCAATTAGAGCTATTTGATTACTCTGAAAATTCATACAGGAAAGGATAAATGCTCAATTCTTACTTTTAAATTGTCAGTTTTCAGAGTAAGGAGTTGTTACTCTAGTTACTTTTGTGGTTTCAATGGGTTTTTGATTTGTTTTTGTTTTTAGTGTTTTGTTTTCTCTCTCTGCTCATCTGTTTCTCATTGTGAACTCATGGACATTTATATATTCATTGTTTTCAATCAATAGATAAATCTCCGTTTTACTGTTTACACTAATTAATCCAGTTTTACCATTGGGAGTCCTTTCATATTGGCTCCTATGATTCCACTTTGCTCCCTTTTCTGATCCTTTTAATCATTGATGATCCAGTAGAGCTCATGATTCAATGGGAGAGTTTCACTGTCTCATGAATGTGTTATGTGACACTTTCTTTTCAAAGGTTTTTGCTACAGTTAGTTTCTCCAGAAGCTATTTTGGATAGCTCACCTGCTTTTTTAAATGTGGTAGAGACAAATCCTTTTAAGCATCTTACACACCTTTCATTAAAACTGTTACCTGGAAATGATGTGGAAATAAAGAAGTTTCTAGCAGACTGTTTGAAATGTAGCAAGGTAAGATTTAAATTTAAGTTAGTCTTTTAAATAAGTCCCAAAGCTCTCTGATAAACCACTGAAAAGCTATATTGCTATTAGATTTTGTTTTCTGAATAAAGTTCTTTTAAAGATGTCCAGGAAATTTTTATAACATGTACTGACTTTATTGTTTTAGTCAAGGTACAACAGGATAGAACTGGACCAGGAATTGAGAAACTTAGGTCCCAGGATTTTTACTAATTTTCTGTGACCTTGAGCAGTCACTTAAACTCTTGGTGTCTTGGTTTCATCAGCTGGTAGATATGTATGGAAATATGTACCCTTTCTAGGCTATCTTAAATGAGATAAAATATATGAAAGTGTCTTGAAGATTCGAAAGTGCTCTATAACTATATAAGGTACGTGGCACAAGGAAACAACATTGGGATGCCTTGTAAGAGTTTTCAGAAAGTCTTTTTAGTCAAATACTATGGATTGGTGCATCTCAAGATTTAAGGGTTAGGCAGATCTTCTAGGGATCTTGCTCGTGCAGATTCTAACTCAGAAGGTTTGAGGTGGAGCCTGAGATTCTGTATTTCTGACAAACTCCCAGGGTGGTACTGATGCTTACTTTTCTGCACTTTGAGTAGCACAGCTACAGATGATTAAATTAAATTGTAAGCTGCATAATTTTATTTTTATAAATAGGAAGAAAAATTATCATTGACACAATCACTAGATGACGTTACCAGGCAACTGAATTTCACACAAAAGGTAATTCAAATTTCATTTTGTCTTTGTAAGTCATCCAAACATAGGCTCTGAATTGCTTCTTGAATCAAATCTAGGCTTTTGTGTATTTTTTTTCAAAGCACACTGCCATTGAATTCCCCCTCCTTTTTGCCACCCTTCCCCTACCAGTTGTCTAAATCTGATGCTTTTTTCTTCTTGATAGTTTATTCTATCCAAACATTTCTGTTATCCCCAGTATATGACACATTCTCTCCAAGTCTTCATTAAATAATATATAGTATCTGTCATATGTTAGGTCTGCTCCTCTTTAATTCACCTCATTCCTCTTGTCTAAATGGCTTTTCAGTTCCTGTCTTCTAAATCTTTCCCTTCCTTCCTTCTGTTAAGTTTAGAATTAATTCCTCTGATAGGCTTATCATCATTTCAGTCATAGCTACTCCTTGAAATTGAGGACCAAAGTATCTGATAAGCTGCATGGCTTCAGGTAGAAAATAGTCCTGCACCACATGACCCATCTTGGGAACCTGTGTTACTGGGTTTTAGCTGTATAAGTAAACTACAGTTGACCCTTGAACAACACGCGGGTTAGGGACACTGGCCCCCTGCACAGTTGAAAATTCTTGCATAAGTTTATAGTCAGCCCTCCATATCTATGGTTCCACATCATCAGATTCAACTAACCGTGGGTTGTGTAGTATTGTAGTACGTATTTCTTGAAAAAAAATCTGAGTATAAGCGTACCTGTGCATTTCAAACCTGTGTTGTTTAAGGTCATCTGTACTACTTATGACTTGGTCTACCCTGGGTTTCTTTTTTTCTTAATGCCAGAGGAGAGGATTGAGAGGCGAAGAGCCAGATTTAACTAAAAGGTTAGTGATTGTTAAACTGTGGACCATTTTAACTCTAAAACTGCTTTTATTCTAATCTTGGTTTCTTTAAATACAGAAAAATCTGTGTAAGAAAAGACTTTGAGTATGTCTTAAAAAGCTGTGATTCCATCTCCTTTAATATACTTCGCAAATATTTTCATGTTCCAATCTAATAACATATTCAAGAATTTTAATATTTCATACTGAACTCTACTGCAGACATTATCAGAAAAAATCCAAGAATTAGATAAGTTACGGAACGAATGGGCATCACACACAGCAACATTGTCGAATAAGCATTCCCAGGAACTGACGAATGAGAAGGAAAAAGCTTTGCAGGTATGAATGTTAAAAAAACTGGAAAAATATTTTGTTATTGCCGTTAGTCATTTTGTTAATTATGAAAGTAATACATGCTTGCTTTAAAATTTTCAAACAGTGCGGAAGTATATAAAAATTAAGTCTCTCCTTAAAAATCTTGCTACCCAGAGATAATTTATAAACATTTTGATATTTGTTTTTCCAGACTTTATATATGTAAATAATATACAATTTATAAATAATTGTTTATATTTATAAATTTAGAAATATGTAAATTGGGAGATATGTACACACGTATCTGAGTTTTGGTTTTTTTCTAAGCTAACGAGGTCCTCCTGGATATATTGATTGTAACTTTTTTTTCACCTAACTTGATATCGTAGATATCGTTTTTTTTTTTATCAGTTCAGAAGTGGCTGAGTAGTATTCATTACTTGGGACATAACATAAATTATTTAAGTACTTACTAACTGATGGACATTTAAATGCTTCAAATCTTGGTTATTGCAAATAATATTGCAGTGAACATTTTTATTCCTAGAAGTGAGATTGCAATATACCCATATAAAATATTAACAGATATTGCAAATTCGCCACCCAAAAATGTTGTACCAAATGGAATCCCAAAGACAGTGTATGATCATACTTACTTCCCCATATTCTTGATACTATTAACCTTCTTAATATCTGCTACCTGATAGGTATTATAGTAGTATTAATTTTAATTTATACTTCTTAGATTTTTAGTGAAGATAAGTATCTTTTAATATGACTTTTGGCCATTTTAATTTCTTCTGTGGATTATTTCTTTTAATATCTTTTGCTTTCTCTGTGCGACTCTCATTTTCTACTGCTTTGTAGTGTGGATTTACAGTATTTTATACCTTTTATATCATATTAATTTCTTTAATTAATGTTAATTTATTCTTTAATATAAAATTCTATTTTTGCTTTTTGCACCTTACTAAATGTTTGCTTTTAAGGGTACTGCTTGATAACAGTTTATGTGTACTTTCACCCAAATTAAGATTCAGAAAATTGTACCACCCCTTTAAAAGGTTTCCTTGTGTGCCTTCCCAATCCATTTCATACTCCCACAGGAAGCCCATCACTTCAAAACAGGTTTTGCCTGTTCTTGAACTTTAGATAAATAGACACATACAGTATGTACTTATTTGTGTGTGGCTTCTTCACTCAGCATAATATCTCTGAGATTCAGTTATATTCTTGGGTGTTTCTTTTTGTTGTTGTGTAGGATTCTATTATATGAACATGCCATAACTTATCTATTTTCCTGTTGGGAGACATTTGAATTGTTTCTGACATTTTGCTATTATTAAACTGTTATGAACTTTCTTGTACATGTCTTTTTGTGAACACATGTACTGATTTTCCTTGGGTATATATTTAGGATTAGAATGGCTAGGTTCTAGTGTAGACATATGTTTAGCTTTAGTAGAAACTGTCAAACAGTTTTCCGAAGTGGATATATCAGATCACACTGCCATTCAGTGGGTGTATGGTAGTACCTCATAATGAACTCTTTTTCATATGTATATAGACCGCTTGGATATTCTCTTGTGAAGTGCCCATTTGAGTCTTCAGCCTATTTATTAATTGTGCAATCTGTGTTTTTCTTAATGATTTGTAGGAGTTCTTTGTATATTCTGGACATGAGTCCTTTGTTAGATACATGCACTGTGAATATTTTCTGTCCATGGCTTGCCTTTTCATTTCTGGTGTAAAGCAAGGATATTATACCTTTACCTACTATGTATATTATAAACATTGTATTTTAGCCTGTCATTTGCATTTATTAGTATCTCTTGCCATATATAGTTCTTTTTTTAATTTTTATATTCTTAAATTTAAATTTTAATTATTTTATTTATTTTAAAAATTTTGTTTATTTATTTTTTGGGCTGCACCATGCGGCATGTAGAATTTTAGTTCTCCGACCAGGGATCGAACCTGCGCTGCCTGCATTGAAAGCACAGAGTCTTAACCACTGGACCGCCAGGGAAGTCCCTATAGTTCTTTTTATTTGATTGTCATCCAGTCTTTCAATCTGTGTCTTTATGGTATAAGGCTTCATTTTATGTTTGGAAAGCCTTTGCCACACCAAGGTTATGAAAGATATTCTCTGGTATTCTCTTCTAATACTTCTGTAATTTTCTTGTTGAATTTAACTTTTTAATCTGTTTGGAGTATATTTTTCTGGAGTATGAGATGGATTTTTTTTGGCATATAGTCAGTGAGTTGTTACAATACTATATTTTCCAGTGATTTAAAATGCAACCTTTAATATATACTAAATTCCTTTATTTATTTGGTCTTGTTTCTGGGCCATTGGGTAGAACTGATATCCTTGGAATTTTCTTGTCCAGTGTAGAGAAATATCTCTTCATTTATTTGAAGAGATATTTCTTATTTGTTTAAAACAGGTTTATAGTTTACTCTTTATTTACCTCCTTTTCTCTTTCTTTTTCTCTTTTACAGTTCTTGTTAAATGTTTTTGCCTAGAGATTTTACAGATTTTTGCTCTATAAATGGGACCATCTATCACACCCCACTACTGCGATAATTTCTAAGTGTTTATTGCTTATGTGTATTAATGTCATACCCATTAATTCTAGATTATATTTACAAATTTGCATTTTAATTTACATATTCTATTAGTTTTAGAGATTCTCTTAGGTTTTTCTGGTAGATATGTAAACTATAAAGAATGGTAATTTATCTCTTCCAAGATTTATATCTTTTTTTTCTTATGCAGAGAAATGATAAATAATAGTGGAATCCTAATCTTGTTTCAGTTTTTTTTAAATTTTTATTTTATATTGAAGTACAGTTGATTTACAGTATTGTGTTAGTTTCAGGTGTATAGCAAGGTGATTTCAGTTTTATATATATATGTATATCCATTCTTTTTCAGAGTCTTTTCCCATATAGGTTATTACAGAATTATTGAGTAGAGTTCCGTGTGCTATACAGTAGGTCCTTGTTGATTATCTGTTTTATATATAGTAGTGTGTATGTTAATCCCAAACTCCTAATCTATCTCTACCCCGCTCCTTTCCCTTTTGGTAACCATAAGTTTGTTTTCAAAGTCTGTGAGTCTGTTTCCATTTTGTAAATAAGTTTATTTGTATCATTTTTTTAGATTCCACATATAAGTGATATCATGTGGTATTTGTCTTTGTCTGTCTGACTTTCTTCACTTAGTATGGTAATCTTTAGGTCCATCCATGTTGCTGCAAATGGCATTATTTCATTCTTTTTTATGGCTAAGATTCCTCTGTATATAAGTACCACATCTTCTTTATCCATTCCTCTATCAATGGACTTTTAGGTTGCTTCCATGTCTTGGCTACTGTAAATAGTGCTGCAGTGAATACTGGGGTACGTGTATCTTTTCAAATTATGGTTTTCTCCAGATATATGCCCAGGAGTGGGATTGCTGGGTCATATGGTAGCTCTATTTTTAGTTTTTTGTTTTTTTTTTTTTAAAGATTTATTTATTTAATTGATTGATTGGTTGCTATGTTGGGTCTTCGTTTCTGTGCTAGGGCTTTCTCTAGTTGCGGCAAGCGGGGGCCACTCTTCATCGCGGTGCGCGGGCCTCTCAGTATCGCGGCCTCTCTTGTTGCGGAGCACAGGCTCCAGACGCGCAGGCTCAGCAGTTGTGGCTCACGGGCCCGGTTGCTCCGCGGCATGTGGGATCTTCCCAGACCAGGGCTCGAACCCGTGTCCCCTGCATTGGCAGGCAGATTCTCAACCACTGCGCCACCAGGGAAGCCCCTATTTTTAGATTTTTAAGGAACCTCCATACTACTCTCCATAGTGGTTGTACCAATTTACATTCCCACCAACAGTGTAGGAGGGTTCCCTTTTCTCCACACCCTCTCCAGCATTTACTGTTTGTAGACTTTTTATTACTGGTGTGAGGTGATAGATACCTCACTGTAGTTTTGACTTGCATTTCTCTAATAATTAGTGATGTGGAGCATCTTTTCATATGCTTTTTGACCATCTGTATGTCTTCTTTGGAGAAATGCCTACTTAGGTCTTCTGCCCATTTTTTGACTGGGTTGTTTGTTTTTTGATATTGAACTGTATGAGCTGTTTGTATATTTTGGAGATTAATCCCTTATTGGTCGCTTCATTTGCAAATATTTTCTCCCATTCTGTGGGTTGTCTTTTCATTTTGTTTGTGGTTTCCTCTGCTGTGCAAAAGCTTTTAAGTTTCATTAGGTCCCATTTGTTTATTTTTGTTTTTATTTTCATTACTCTAGGAGGTGGATCCAAAAAGATCTTGCTGTGATTTATGTCAAAGAGTGTTCTGCCTATGTTTTCCTCAAAGAGTTTGATAGTATCCGGTCTTACATTTAGGTCTTTAATCCATTTTGAGTTTAATTTTCTGTATGGTGTTAGAGAATGTTCTAATTTCATTCTTTTACATGTAGCTGTCCAGTTTTCCCAGCACCACTTATTGAAGAGACTGTCTTTTTTTCCTCCATTGTATATTCTTACCTCCTTTGTTATAGATTAATTGACCATAGGTGTGTGGGTTTATTTCTGGGCTTTCTATCCTGTTCCATTGATCTATATTTCTGTTTTTGTGCCAGTACCATAGTGTTTTGATGACTGTAGCTTCATAGTATAGTCTGAAGTCAGGGAGCTGGATTCTTCAAGCTCCATTTTCTTTCTCAGGATTACTTTGGCTATTTGGGGTCTCTTGTATTTCCATACAAATTATAAAATTTTTTGTTCTAGTTCTATGAAAAATGCCATTGGTAATTTTTTTTTTTTTTTTTTTTTAATTTATTTATTTATTTTTGGCTGTGTTGGGTCTTCGTTTCTGTGCGAGGGCTTTCTCTAGTTGTGGCAAGCGGGGGCCACTCTTCATCGTGGTGCACGGGCCTCTCACTATCGTGGCCTCTCTTGTTGCGGAGCACAGGCTCCAGATGCGCAGGCTCAGTAGTTGTGGCTCACGGGCCCAGCCGCTCCGCGGCATGTGGGATCTTCCCAGACCAGGGCTCGAACCTGCGTCCCCTGCATTGGCAGGCAGATTCTCAACCACTGCGCCACCAGGGAAGCCCCCGCCATTGGTAATTTGATTGTTATTGTATTGAACCTGTAGATTGCCTTGGGTAGTATAGTCATTTTGACAATATTGATTCTTCCAATCCAAGAACATGGTATATCTTTCCATCTGTTTGTGTCATCTTCGATTCTTTCATCAGCATCTTATAGTTTTCAGAGTACCGGTCTTTTTCCTCCTTAGGTAGATTTATTACTAGGTATTTTATTCTTTGATGAGATGGTAAATGGGATTGATTCCTTAATTTCTCTTTCTGATCTTTCATTGTCAGTATATAGAAATGCAAGAGATTTCTGTGTATTAATTTTGGTAAGTTAATCTTTTTTGGTAAATAGCTAAAATATCTCTCCAGTAGGTATGATGTTTGCTCTGCTTTTGAGAAAGTTTTCTTCTTTCTGGCTTCCAAAGAGTGCTAAGTCAGATGAAGTGACTTTTGGGGATTTAACCAAATAATCATTTTTCTCACTTTAATAGTAAAATAATGATAATAATAGATTTTCAAAAGTGGAACCATTTTTGAATTCAGAGAATAATATTTAGTCAAAGATTTTTAATATCCTGTTGAATCAGTTTGCTAATATTTAATTTAGAACATTTGTATGTATATTCACACATGAGATTGGTTTGAGATTACTATTATCCTGCACTCTATCTTAGTCTGCTAATTAAAATTATGCATTTTGGACTATGGTATTAGAATTATGCTAGCGTCAGGAAAGGTATGAAAACATTTTCTGGTTTTCTCTATGCTTTGGAACAGTCAAATAATGAAGAATTATCTGTTCCTTGAAGGCCTGATAGAATTAGCCTTTTATCATTTGGGTCTGATGTTTTTTTTTTTTTTGACAATTTTTCTTTTTTAACATCTTTATTGGAGTATAATTGCTTTACATTGTTGTATTAGATGCTGCTGTATAACATAGTGAATCAGCTATACGTATACATATATCCCCATATCCCCTCCCTCTTGTGTCTCCCTCCCACCCTCCCTATCCCACCGCACTAGGTGGTCACAAAGCACGAGCTGATCTCCCTGTGCTATGTGATGCTTCCCACTAGCTATCTGTTTTATATTTGGTAGTGTATATATGTCAGTCCCACTCTCTCACTTCATCTCAGCTTACCCTTCCCCCTCCCCACATCCTCAAGTCCATTCTCAAAGTCTGCATCTTTATTCCTGCCCTG